>NW_027526335.1:102974464-103085824 GCF_048455015.1 Haemaphysalis longicornis | reverse complement strand
CGCGCATATGGCCGGGGGGCGTATTCCCAAATCATATCCCGTAGGGGCCCAGGCCGACCACACCTTCTAAGCAGGGGCGCAGCCAAAGAGATTCAAAAAATTGCAATTTTTTAACCTCCTTGGACGCAACACCGTGACGTCTCTACCTATATGTGCGCGACTTCATGCGAGGTGGATTTTTTCTTTTTTCCCCCTCCCCTCGTTTCGACTGCTTGGCAGGCGGCCGATGGTTTCGCTCCGTGGGCGGGACTGGCCTGCGGCGCTGGGGAAGCTGACGCACATGTGGTAGAAGCTAACCTTTTGTACCTGAGCCCCTGATCTCTCCGCGCTATTCTTGCGCACCTGCAAGTTGACGCTGACCTCCGATCGTGTTCCTAAATAAGCGCTCGACTCGGTGCTCGAAGTGCGAGCGGGGATAGACGCTTTCACGCGCATATGGCAATTATACTTGGTCCGGAAAGCAAACACCCTCATTGAAAGCTCATTCTACAGCACACAGAAGGGTATACAATTGAGTTGGGTGCTCTTTCACTATATACACAGCTCAAAACACGATTCGGTGCTGCAGGTAAGGATTACAAGAAAGGCAGCCAATTACCCATGACTACATTTACAAACTGTCCTACTCTTGCGAAATATTACAGCTGCATGAGCTGCTACATTTTGGCACTTTCATAAGCACTATTACATTGAATTTCGTTTACATTAACTTCATTGCATTATTCTTTATCAGGAACAGTGCCACTAAGGAAGACATTGACATTTTGTTAACAGCAACGGAAGGTGTGAAGTGTTCTTGCAAGGGTGATACATTGATAAGAAAGACACCAGCCCAAACGTACACGTTTTACACTCGGTCATGAATGCTGCAAAATTTGCACTGCTGGTCATACCAACTTAGGGAAACAATATCGAAAATATATACCAACCAAGGGCTAAGTAATAGTTGGATTGTACAGCAACTGAAGTACTCGAAGAGTTTGATATATGTCTTCTGTACAGGGATATTGACCACAGTCTCTTCACTGAAGCCATCAGGCCGAGTTTGATATCAGTAATCATGCTTGCTACCACTCACGCTGTTTCCAATGTCGATTAGTTATTTTTAACAATTTGTGCTTCATGCACACAGAGATTTTGCTGCATAAGATACGTTATTTATAGACAGCTCCAGCAGGATCCGAATGGCGCTGATGCCCCCCCTGTAATCGGGAAGGCACACCAAATCGTTACCACTTAATTTGGCTCTGTCCATTATTCGACCGTAATCGCCACCAGCTTTTAACTCTAGGTTTCGCCCCTGTGACTGAACAGGAACATCCGTGACGATCCCACTGCACTAGGAGCAATTACTGAGTACGCCCTTGAAAACACACTCTACAAATTGGTGTAGCAGCCTGGCCGACTTTCCCGTTCGGTATACAATGTGAACTGTCTGCAGCGTGCACTGTTTTCAGTGTGACCCGCATTGTCCACAGTGTGAACTGTACATTTAAGTGTGAACTGTGCGTTTTACTGCCACTGACTGACTTTAATGTGTTCATTGTGCGATTAGGACCCCAAGACTGCAACTGTGTTCATTGTGCGAGTTGTGACCTTCCCCTTTTCTCCTCATCCTTGCTCCCCCAGGGCCCCATGGCCTCTCATTTAATGCAGTGTTACACTCACTCAGATACGTATATTCTTTTCGCTGGGACTAATGAGTAGTTGCCCGTGAGCTTGAAGTCACGGTAGTCGCAGCAGAGATAAAACTAAGTAAAAAAGTTACCTCCTTGGCGCACTATTTTTGCGATAGTTATATGGGAGTCCAAATAGCGGCAAAAAATTGTCACTTTTAGAGATCCACTGATGGGTATAGATGAGCAGTTTGTGTCTGTTTCCTGCGACGCATTTTTCGCTACCACATATATATATTTCTGTAGTGTAGGTCCTTTTAATTCGCCTGCATTGTGTCACAGCTCGTGCCTCAACTGTAAGCCACACACACGCAAAAAAGTATACAAATGTAGAAACAAGAAATAGCAGGAATAAAAATATAAATAGTACAACACAAGTTGCCCGCGGAACGAAACCATCGGCCACCCGCAAAGCAGCCGAAACGAGGGGAGGGGGAAAAAAGAAAAAATCCACCTTGCATGAAGTCGCGCACATATAGGTAGAGACGTCACGGTGCTGCGTCCAAGGAGGTTAAAAAATTGCAATTTTTTAATCTCAGTGGCTGCGCCCCTGCTTAGAGGGTGTGGTCGGCCTAGGCCCCTACGGGATATGGTTTGGGAATACGCGGCCGGGGGCCCCGCCAGATGGACAAGGGTCAGGGGCCCCTCGATAGGGTAAAGGCAGCTTTCCAGACGTGGATTCCCCATTCAAGGGTCCGCACTCGACCAGGGACGCCTGTACCCATTAAAGAAACCGGTGGGTTCCCGGCGGCACCAGGGTTCGAATCCAGTACCTTCCACATACGAGGCGAGTGCTGTACCTGTGAGCCACCGCTGCGGTTTCTTACTTAGTTTCTTACTTGATTATTATTGCCCCTCCCCTCTACAATGTATTTTTACCCTGAGGGTACAATAAATAAATAAATCGACTCTCTTTAAAAATGCCTTGAGTAATTTACTCACGTCGTAGTGTTCTACTTTCGTTTAACTTTTTCAATTCCGGTTCCCGCTATGTTACCCTTGCAGTGTCATATACGGCATGCTGAAATTCAGCATGGTGGAATGTGATTTATGTGCCCTTCTGTGCTGCTGTTTTTGTTTGTTTTGTTATGAGCATGCGCGGGCTCTGTTCAAAATTATCTGTAAATTGGAATTGCCAAAATGATTCTCTTCTTTTTTTTCCTAGTGTACACGATAACGCTATAGATTGTTGGATATACCGCTTCTTGTTCTTGTGTGGGCATGCGCTGTTGAAATAAGGGCCTCTTTGTCGCGTCTGTACATTTTTCTTCCATTTTTTTTGTTTTTACCCGCTGTTTGGTGGGAAATCTAACCACTGGTTTGTGTTCTCGTTATTTGGAAGCGTTTTCGTTGCTTCTATTTTACTGCCGAGGCTTTTTTTTATGTTTTAACTGTGCACTGAGTTGTAACCCAGTAAACAGCCCATACAAACTTGATGTTCTTCACTAATGTTCTTTTCGGAGTATTTTTGTGCTTGTACAGTTTCTTACTTTATTATTATTGCCCCTCCCCTCTACAATGTATTTTTACCCTGGGGGTACAATAAATAAATAAATCTGTGACTTCGGTCTTGCGCTTGTCTGATTTATATCATGCTCCATTGGACTCGCTGCACAATGACGCCTCTAGGTCAGTTTCGCAGTTCGACTTCCTTGTATTGCTTGGTAGCAAACTTTCATTTGTTTGCCTATTGTTATATACTTACCATATTGTGGCTGACAATAAGAACAGCTGGTAGACCGAGTAAGCCATCCAGAAAGCAATGAACTTCTTTTCTGACGCGCCCTCAAAGCCTCGGTAACTCTAACACATCCAAAATATTGCGCGTCCACATGGTCAGAAGTTTGGGATTCCAGTTGATAAATACTTTGGTGAGAAGAGTCTTTGGTCATTATTACATTATTGTACGTGACATTTTTCTTGTAATAACCAGAAAGAACTGCAAGTCAGGGCTATTTGGGTTACCCTCAAAACTGGAATACTGACACGAAATTTCAAAGGTGAGATAACTACGTGAAAGGCTTCCTTTGTATATGCAGATATGTCACACCAAGTTTGAGCAGTAACCGTTCAATATAGCACATTGCCACTACGCAACTGCTGTTCACCAGAACTGAAAAAGGCTTTTAATGAGGAGAACTTCTTTCGTGCTCTTTTAACTAGAGAACCACGGATGGGTGGCTTGCAATGAATCTGTCGCGTTGTGCACGGTACTGCACGGCGTACACTTCGACACACCTTTTCTACTGACAATTCCGTCATGGCGTGGTAGCGCATTTTTCTCCTTGGCTTCTGCTCCGGACGTCGGAGTTCCAATCCCTGCTGGTGCTAGGTTCATTTCTTTTTCTATTATTATTTGGCGACTTTCTTTCACCAGTTCGTCTTTTGGGGAGTATCGGAACTGAACAACCGGGTGGCGTACTAACCGTTCGTCCAGTCACATTTAGTTCCTGTGTAATGATTGGGGCAAAGTCGAGTACTCCCCCAGAAGACGAACGTTTAGCCCTTTTTGCCTAAGCATGCATGCAGTCTCTTTAGGCCGATTCTGCGGAAATAACGTTTTCAGCAGGTTGAAATTTTGAGTGCAGTTGGCCTTTGAGCCTACTCGGACTCACCATCCCACAGGATGGATGAGGCTCCCATGCAGTACTAGAACTTCAACGCACCATGACTCAGCCAACCAAATTCATTCACCGTATCAAGAACAAACAGGCTGGAGTGAAGGAACCAGACGCCATCCGAATTAAGCTTTTTTCATAAGGCACGTTATGTACGACACACGATACCTGTCTCTCAAGTCAGCCGAACGGCGAACATTACGTGCTTGTGACATGACGCCATGATATCATTCACTGCAGGTGAACAGGATATGCCTTTTTGTATGCTGTGAATGATCTCTTGACGCCATGTCACAAGCACAGACACGCATGCACAGAATAATAACATAACTAAAACAGGAACAAAGCAACAAACGCGAACAAAGAATCGTAAGACTTATTTCGGAAAGCGGGGTAACCTGGCACAGCAGACGACAGTTTATCTGAAACCAGATGACTGGTATCGACAACGATGAACCGCAGGAATACAGTATTATGAGTTGCACTAGCTGCTATGTAATTATTTGTGACCATCCTAAGCTATCGACAAAAGAGGTTTTCTGATCATCTGCTACCTAATTCGGCTCCTTCCTATCGTGAATCCTCATCGCTGGTTTCGTTTTGTATATCCCAGGTGGCACCGCCGATCGAAGATCAGCTTGCCCGTCCATAATGGTTGGAAAAGCGCTTTCTTGTAACACGAGGGACAAACGTAGAGCGAAAGAAAACCAGACAGAATGAGTGAGGCGCTTTTTGGTTTTCTGGTTTTCTTTCGCTCTACGTTTGTCCCTTGTGTTACAAGAAAGCGCTTTTCCAACCTTGTGTTACAAAAAAGCGCTTTTCAAACCATGTACAACTACCGATACCAACTCGCCAAACAACAAGACTTACTGAACGTCCATAATGGCCGTCATTTTGCCATAGTCGTAAATCGATATTATTTATTTCCAGAATGAACAGGCATCTACTTTCTTGAACGGAACCACCGTAGAAGGCACGGAGACGGAGAGAAGAAACACACAGGACAGCCGCTGGTCTAACAACTTAGTTTTATTAGGTAGAAAGGAAATATATATGCACAAGGAACCACAATACAAACAAATGAAGAGCAAAAAGCAAGAAAAACAAAAACAGGCTCATCGATGTGCCACCGATGCAAAATGTACCACAAGCGAACTGATATTCGCGAGAAAAGCCCAATCACGACCCCCGCAGATAAGCAAACTCTTTTGAGGGAAGGAACACATTCGCTTGGCTAACGCACGTGTCCTCCCTTTCCACAAGGTGGAAAACTTCTACAACTTACTTCACGTGTGATCTGCCGTTCATGTTTAAACAAAATTTCAGTGCCTTGTAAATTCGGTGAGAAACCAGATTCGGTACAGTGTGATGACAAATGAGAACGGGCGGGACCCTTCAACGATAAGTGATGCTCACGTAAGCGTACATTTATGCATCGGCCCGTTTGGACCACATGACAGGGGAATGTTATAAACAACTCCCGTTGCGCATAAAACATAGCGGTTAGCATGCCTAACGCCACAGCCTACCACTTCTTTTTCAGACCTACGCTTCGCCCTATTATCTACTCTGGCGCAAACAGAACGAAGCTTATTGTGGGCGGTTATAGCGACCTCCACACCATACCGCAACCCTACTTTCTTCAGCCTATGCGTAATAGCATGAAGATAGGGAATGAAAGCACCATTTCTTTGTCACATGGTGTCAACTTATACATCGACATTATTATTTCCAAACCTAAACAATTTCACGAGTTTTCCACGTGTCCAAGTTAACAGGGCATCCGGGAATCCGGCCAGCCCTAACTTTACCACTGGGCCTTCGAAGCTATTTCCTATTTTATGAACACGACTTTGTGACAGCAGAACGCAAACATGATTCTTCACTAGCTTTGAACGACCAGACGAATAATGCAGCAGTGGCTTAACAGACCGTGGGGCGTACATCCAACAAGTGTGACATCTGTTAAACTGAACAGACAAGTCTAAATACTGAATGCAACCTTCTTTCAGTGCTTCGAACGTCAAGTAAAGGCCAAGAGCCCTTTCGTTAAAAACCTTTAAAATGTCTACCTTAGACCTGGGGCTGGAAGCTGTGTCGAAAATAACCAAGTAATCGTCCACATAAGGAAAAACTTTCTTCAACATACCGCTTAAATCCTTTTCAAGGAAGCGGTCAACTTTTGCAAGAAAGATATTATTAGATGCGACGCTCAGAGCATCTCTTGTCGGCGGCGCTGTCCTTCCTGCGTGCGTCCGTTGTTGTCCGCAGCCACTCTCCCGCTCTCCTCTCCGATAGCGAACACTCTCTCGCGAGGGGCATTGGATTGGATTCAGTGGCTTGGTTTGGATTAGCTTGGCTTGGCTTGGCTTGGATTGGATTGGATTGGATTGGGATTAGATTAAAGTGGATTGTGTTGGATTGTGTTGCGTCATAGCCGCTGCAGACGCACTGGCGCCGGCGCGTGCCCAGGTGAGAGCGTGTGCGGCCCAGCGCGCTCTCACTCCGCCGGTGGGCGGCGCTGCGCGCGGTGCTGCGCATGTGCAGTACTCTCTCTCTCCGCGGTCTCCTCTCCTTCGGGCGCGCTGCGCATATAACCGGTGTGCCGCTCTCCGGCGGCCTTTCGGTCGACGGTTGCTCTCCGCTTGCGCTTGAACGGTCGACGGTTGCTCTCCGCTTGCGCATCACACCAGGGTTCCCGCGAAGGGAGGTGGGCGTAATTTTTTTAGAATTGGGGCCACACGCGAACCAATCACCGTCGTGATATATTACCAAATAGATAAAATAAAAACACAATAGCTTCATGAAGGACGGGCGGCAATGCCGCTCGCATTCTCGATAGGCATTTCATCATTATCTAAAGTGATACATTCTTTAACAGCTGGCAAAAGGTGAACATAAGGAAGCGAGCAAAACAAATCTTCTACATCAATGCTAATGCCAGTGGTATCTGCTAGGGTATGCGTATTAAGATATTCCGCTACCGCGAGTGAATTGGTGACAAGAAAAACATCTTCCACGTGCAAAGCCGATAAACACTTGTGAGGAAAACCACAAACACAATATTTCCACGTGTCTCGCTCTGTAATAATGACACGAAAAGGAATGCTAGGCTCCTGTGTTTTAGCGATGAAGAAAACGTCAAGGTAGAGCTTGTTGGCCCTTTTGGCTGCCTGAGCCAATTTGTTCAAATTCATATCAGTCAACACAGAGCAGCTTCCTTTTTTTCCTTGCAAGCCAGTCAACATTAGTTTTCGTAAAGTTTTTCTCGACAGCGGCTAAGGCCTTCTCACCAAAAAGAACTTCCGGCATGACTACGAAGGAACCCTCCTTGTCAGACTCCAGCACACGTAGCTCATTGGATACAAGGTGATATAAGGCGTCGTTGTTCCCAGTGCCACACAAAATAGACCACAAAATGCGCCCTTCGTGCAAAGTTTTAGCGCGAACGGAGCAGCGATACGCTCAGAAATGTTTTAAAAAAGTGTTCCATTTATCGATGTAACACCCTGTATGTCCTGGTGCTGAGTCTATACTGCTGAGGGCATCGGACAGAACACTAGCCAAATTTCTAGTGTTGCGGACAGATGAGCAAAAGTTGAATCGATGAAAAGAAGATGGTTTTTGAAAAGTTTCCAGATCTGAAAAGTGAATACTATGACCATTCCAAGGCTTGAAGTTGGAATTTGGGCTTCCTCTTGTGACAGCGTGAAGCACAATAACATCGTTTGTATAAGTGGATGCGAAGTTTAAACGAATTTCCAGAAAGGAAGATATTAAAGTTGGATGTTTTATCTCAATGACTGATTAATATGTGAAATCCTGGATGACAAATGAAACATCAAATTGGCGCCTTGATGAGACCGAACTGAGAATATACAACCCTCATCCGCATCGACCGCTTCTTACGGGCTGCAAGCAGTTGACGGACACTCGCGCGCGTACGCAGTGAGTGTCAGCCCTCATTCACACAGCCGTTTTTCACCCCGTCACGTCACCGTCTTCCGTCATGGGCCATGGTTTCTCCGGAGATTTTTCGCCGAAAACGGTGCGACGGTGACGGGAAGCCGAGCTATAAGTTCCCGTTCAGACAACGAGACAGTACCACGCCTGTGGTAAACCAGCCAATCAGAAAACAAATTTTTACGGCTAAATTTCGCAAGACGGGAGCAGACGTAAAAATCTAAGCCATTTTTTTTACTTTTCAGATTAAGCACGCTCAATTCAAGGCTAAACTGATCGCTAGGCAGACGACCCCTGTACTCTCACGGAGAGCTCCAGTACGAACGGTACTCCTTTTGCGTCTCTGTCGCGGTTTTCTGACCTGACAGTGCCGTGACGGTGAAGGTGACCGCTGCGCGAATGAGGGCTCAGGCGACTGTCGTAGCACCCTCTTGTTTTGGATGGAACAGCACGTGACTGTTTGCTTTTTTGCTTAGCGCTCCCGTGCCTGCCATGCGCATGAAGCTCGGGAACATTATTTTATCGCTGATATTATCGCACACCAAAAAAAAAAAACGAGAAAAACCCTTACAGTTTGCACGAAGGATAAAACAGATCCGAATGAAAAAACTGCAGTCCTATTTGGGCACTCTCAGCAACGTACTCGCGACCAAGCTTGCTTTCGTCAATGGCGTTGCAAGCAGACTTAAATTTTACGACGAAAATCAGAGGTGCCAGGCGTACATTTCACTTCGAATTATCGTCTAAAAGTTATTGCAAGTGAAAATGCAGGATATCACAACCATATTGCGGTAGAGGTAATTCAAGGTAGCTTTAGAGTGCTTCGGACATTCATTTAATAGCCTGAATTTCTAACGAGATGAAAGTTGCGCCGAGACGGAAGGTCCAATCGAGCCTGAATGTCCAACGAAAGGAAAGATCCAACGAGAGGGAGTATCCACTGTTGGACCATTCATCTCGTTGGATCTCTCGTCTCGTTGGACCTTTAGACACTGAATCGTTATGGCGAAGTGTTCCGCTCCGAAGATAAATCCCAGTAGCAGTCTTAATACGCTGACTCAAAATTCTAACGGTTACACCACCGCTACATTATCATAATTTCGGTTTAAAGGGACTTGGCAACGCTTTCGATAAGCCCCTTCACTCTTTCCATCACGTCTGGAAGCACTGCGAAAGCTACAGTTATCGCCAGCAGGAGCGGCACTGCGTTATTGTCTCGTCGCCCGATACACGCCTTCCCTTTCTGCTTTGTTTTTGTGGATTTTTTTTTTCAGTTGCAATCGAAAAGCGTTCATTGCTGCAACTGAAGGAAAACCGGACAACAGCAGCTACATGGCCTCAGTGACGTAATTCGAGCCGTAGAAAAACGTCAGGAGCGGGAAGGAGAAATAAAATTTTTGAGTGAGCTTACAAGTTATCTGATGGTCATAGAGCAGTAAGTTCTGGCTGAGGTACTTTCCGACCCCCTAATTTAAATTCTGGGTGGCTTCGGTGACTACGTTCTGTAAGCACTTAAGATTAACAAAACAATTGAAAAAAGTGTTGCAGGGACCCTTTCGAACTAGTGGAGCTTTCAGACGGTTTCGTGGTGCGTTACAGACATGGGTATATTCAAGGCATCTAAAGCATTTCGTGCTCCGATGCGATGTATACAGGAAAAGGACCGCTTTTATCATCTCGCCACTCTGCCCTTTTTTTCCCGTCGGCCGTACTCTTTCTAAATCAGTGTGCCCCCAAAACCCGTCTTCCCAGAAATTTGTAGCGTGTTCGATCTTCTGAAGGGTTCTAAACTATAACAGCACCCGTCCTAAAGTGCCAATTCGCGCTTTCCTTCAGTGGTTCTCCGGAGAGATGCGAAGCGTGAATTACAAATTCGAGACACAAGGCGCACGTCACAGGCCGCAGTCGGCGGCACATGTGTGTGTGTGCGTTTGGCGTGTGCGTATGAAGCACTATATATGCTTCACGTCCTTCGCTTCATCTCTTCCTACAGTCGTAGCAGGCTAGACTGAATCGGGTCTGTCTGATGTTCCCAAAGCCGCGGCCCCCACCCCGCCCGTCAATTTAGGTTGCTCTCGCAAAGTGCGCTACTACTGTCGCCGCCTCGTGCTGTTAGGTTCTTCTTCGGTGTATAGGATGGGTGCTGTTCAAATTGGTGTTTCTCTCGTGCGTTTGAGCCTACGACCACGTGAGAGCACATGCGCGAGCATTCAGCTAGCGCGTGCCTGTGTTCAGTTTTGCGCTTGCGTATGCGCACTTACGCCCAAGTGCTTCGTCGCTGTCACTCGACGCGGAGTGCGCGTTCACACTGCAGCTAGATACAAAAAGTAAAACAAACAACTGAAAATCGGCGAGACTTATATATGTGCGTGAAAGACATTGGCGAAGTGCCCAGAAATCTGCGGCAGCACTCACTCACTAGCGACGCTGACTCGAATGCCGGTGACAATTTCCGTATCCTAGCAGTGCGTGATCGTTTCTCATACGCACTGAAGAGCAAGTTTATGCTCTGAGAACAAATTGAGAATGGGCGGATTGTTTTTTCGTTTGTTTGTTTTGGGATAAAGACTTTGTGTGCTGTGTTTTGTTAGTAGTTTTTTGTTTTGCGGAAACGGCCAAATAAATCTTCGTCCATTGCTTGTAAGCTCGAGGAAAGTTCTTAGAACTGTTGTTCTGGACTTGGGCTTTTTTACCCAACAAACTGTTCCAGGCATGCATAAGTAAGAAGGGAGTAATAGTATAGTTCTTTTCAAGACCGGAAAACTTGTGGCTTTGGCAAATATAACAGAGTAGCTAAACTAAAGGACCGTTATAGCACGTATGAAAAGATGATATAATAAAAAAAGGCGCTGAGAACAACGAATTCTACGTTTCAGCTGAGTGTGACGCTCGGTTAACTTCGTTTCCCGATTGTTAAGCCAGCGTTTTTTCTCATTCGACAAGGAGCAGTGATTAATTCACTAGAATTAATCACTGATTGATTGATTGATTGCAGGGTTTAACGCGCCGACGCAACGCAGGCGATGAGGCGCGCCGTAGTGAAGGGCTCCGGATTAATTTTGACCACCTGGGGATCTTTAACGTGCGCCGAAATCTCGTACACACGGGCGTTTTTGCTTTTCGCCGAATTAATCACTGTCTAAAGCGTTTCCAGCAAGCCAGGAAGGAATTAAAATATTCTGCGTTATTCCAGAACTGCAGTTCTATTGAAGTTCATTGCCGGTAACAAACTGACACTCGCCAAAAAAGGTGAAAAAACAATAGATAAAAACAAATGACGTTTCGGGGCCCGTACGGGTCCCTTGTTCACGTATGAAACGCAAATTGGCGTGGCCGTATTTATACATGCGTGAAACGTTGCAGAGCGTATGCGTATGTCGTAGGCATGGGCCCACGTGTGGCTCATTGTGGCTCATCTACGAGACACCAAATTGCCTAGAAAATATGCTTTGTTTTGTTTTCGAACGTCATTTTCAAGGTTAGAGCGAATTCTACCATCAGCATGGTGGCTGAAAAAATGGTCAAGTTACTCGTTTAGACGTACTTGTTTAACACTTAGACTGAACTTCCTTTTACCTTTTTTTCTCCTCCCGACTGTCTTCTTTTTGTTTCTGTGATAAAAACCGAATATTGTATTTGACTGACCTCGTTGATTTTCCTTTCACTTCTTCCCCCTACTGGAAACGGCGGCAAGAAATAAATGTACAGGGTATTAGAACAACAATCCTAGGACACTCAAGTATGTTTACATATCCTTATGTATGCTTACTTAAGTATGCATTTTACGTGCACGTCCGACTGCCGACAAAGCAGCCGCGCTGCTTTTCCATCATGAGTCCACCTTAATTAAACTTAACCCCTTTTAATTCGTCATCGTGCACCATGATTCTTAACTGATCCTATTCCCACCATGCAGATCAATACTAACGATTACTAACTAATCGATCCTCAATGCATCTTACTTCATCCTAATTCATCCTAACCCACTTACTAACCATAACTACTAATCCTCATAAATCATGAATTGGGGCAATCAGTAATCATCTCTTATAGACGGCTGGCATGCTTTGCTTTACTCCTGGCCTTCCTTGGATTTTTGTTCTGTCAGTTTCGACGTCACGGTCAGCCCAGGTCACCGTCTGATGATAGTGATGATTATATATATATATATATATATATATATATGTAACGCAGGAGACATGGCGTCCGTCGAACCAACGCCTTTATTAACAACTTCTTCGTCGTCCACTACTATCGCACCGCACCTCCTCTTGGTGGCTAATCTCCCATTTCGGACAACTGCCCTGTACCATCCATCTGCGGGGCGTCACACGCTTCCCCCTCCCCCCGAGAGAGTGTTTGGTGTAAGGGCGGATAAAATCGTCTTAGCCTCCCCACATGGACAATGTCAGTCTGACGACCGAGTGGAGCCACGCTGCAGTCGATCTCATAGTTTACCGCAGAGATCTTGGGTAGGACAGTATAAGGCCCTTCCATTATCGCACAGAGTTTGCCGCGGTTGGGATGCCAGGGTGTCTCATAACACACAGTCTCCCACCTGGAGCTCTGACGGAAGAAACTTCTTGTCGTAGATGAGCTTATTCTTCTCGTGATACGCGAGGGAATTGCGTACTGCGTTTGCGCGAGCTTCTTGCAGGGTTTCGGCAGTGTTGGAGAGGAGACAGGGGTATGATGATGTGCCATACATGAGGAAACATGGTGGGTAGCCGGTGACTTCATGAGGTGTCTTGTTGTACTCATCGACAACCTCTGGAAGAAGGCGTGTCCATGGTTTTCGCGGTTCGTCGTTGATTTTGCAGCGCAGGCGAGTAACTATGGACTGATTAGTGCGCTCGTTTAGGCCATTACACTGCGGGCGTTGATAACTTGTGAAAAGCTGATGAACGTTGTTGTGTTTGAGGAACTGCTTGATTTTGCGTGCGGTGAATCCTATTCCGCGGTCGGAGAAGAACTTCCCAGGCTTTCCAGCAACGAAGATGCTCTTCAGGCAGGAAATGTACGCATCGCAGGTCTCATTTCGGTGCGCAAAAGCCCACACGTAACGAGTGGCATGGTCAACGGCCAAGTGAATGAACCTTTTTGGAGAACCGTAGTTCGCAAAACCTCCGATGGTGTCCATGGCCAGAAGATCAAATGGTTGTTCAGCTGGTGGTAGTGACTCCAAAGATCCGAAACGCTTGGTCTACGTCTTCCTGCAGCGTTGGGAAGTGTCACAGCGGCGAATATATTTTGAGACATCGGTGATGATGTCAGGCCAATAATATTGTGGAGACAGAAGTCGCAATGTCTTCTTGACTCCAACGTGACCAAAAGCGTCATGAGATTTCTGAAGAAGAGAAGGTCGCAGAGCAGCAGGAACGTAGACCTTTCGAATCCCTCTGCGCGTCACTATGGTCATTCCGTTCTCAATGACGTGCTTGCAAGGCGGTTTGTCGTTGGGATGCTCTTGCAGTTGGTCAGCTGATAGAAGCTGAATAATCGGGTTTCGCGATAGTGCATCAGCTTCGATGTTTTCAGCGCCCTTTTCGTGCTTGATGTTTACATCGTACATGGAGAGTTTCAAGGACCACCGAAAGAGACGGCCTCGCGGATTCTTGATGTTTTTAAGCTACTCTAGCGCGGCGTGATCGGCGACCACCGTAAAAGGTTTTCCATGTAGATAGCAATGCCATTTGTCGATAGCGTCAATAATTGCCAATCATTCAAGCTCTGTGATGGCGTAATTGACTTCATGCTTGAGCAGCTTGCGTGAGTGGTATGCAACTGGGTGCTCCCGGCCTTCTTCATCAGCCTGCTTCAAAACGGCGCCGATACCTTTGCTGGGCGCATCACAGTACAGCACACAAGGTTTGGAGGCATCGTAGATGGCAAGAACCGGCTCTTCCGTGACACATTTCTTCAGCTTAGTGAAAGCCAGTAGGCAGCCAGAGTCCCACTTCCACGTAGCGTCTTTGCTGAGGAGGCACGTCAGTGGATGGGCAATTTCACTGAAGTGAGCGATGTACCGACGGTAAACATTTACGGTACCGAGACAACGCTGCAGCTCTTTCGGGCACGATGGTGTGGGAAACCGCAAAATCGCCTCCACGTTGCTTCGTTTCGGAGTGACTGCACCATTTGAAACCCTGTGTACCAGGTACTCAATGGATGTTTGTGCGAACTGACATTTCTTCATTTTGAGCCTGACGCATTCGCTTTTAAAAGCGTTTAGAACGGCGTCGAGATGCTTCAGATGGTCAGAAAACGTGTCAGAATACACCACAATATCATCGAAGTAGTTCGTGACGTGCGCTAAGCGGTGTTTTGCTAGGATGGACTTGACAGCCCTCTCAGAAGTGGCTGGGGCGTTACGGAGACCGAAAGGCATAACAAGCCATTCGTAGTGACCGGTACATGTCACAAAGGCTGTTTTCGGAATGTCTTCCGGGTGCATCTTGACGTGCCAGTAACCCGACGTGATGTCTAACGTTGAAAAGTACGTCGATTTCCCGAGAGAGTCTAGAACGTCGTCAATGCGAGGGATGGGTTGGTAGTCGGGCACCGTCACTGCGTTCAGCTTGCGGTAATCTATGCAGAAACGTGTGCGCCCTTCTCCCTTTTTCTCTGCCAGAAGTGCCGGGGCAGCGTACGGAGACGTAGACAGCCGTATTACGCATTGCTTGAGAAGGTCGCTGACTTGTCTGTCCATTTCGACGCTATCGGCTTCTGAGCATCGATAGGGAGCCCTGCGGATGGGGACGTTGTTTGTGACGGGAATGCGATGCATCTCGCTACTGATACACCCAATGCCAGTTTGTGACTTGGAAAAAAATGTTCTCATACTTGTGAAGTTGCTTAAGTGCAGAGCTCTGAGTCTCATTTACGTGGCCCAAATCGGAAGCTTGAGGTTCCTGTACACAAGCGTTTTTGTCAGGTGCGTAACGGACTTGTGGGCGTTGAAAGTGGAGGACATTATTTCCTTGGCGTAGGGTCGGGGTGTCGAGGTCTAGAAACAAGTGGAAGAGGCAGGCGCTGTCCAAGCCAAGAAGTAGATTGCTCTTCATTCCTTGCAGAACGTGCGCTTCTATTTCCTTGGTGATCTTTCCGATTTGTACTTTTAGATTGAAGCGACCCAAAGTTTTGGTAGATGATGTTACTTGATCTACAGTGATGCATGAATCTCTCATTATTTGCAGGCGAAGGGTTGTCAGCACTGCTTCGCTGATACAGGTAATTGTGGCTCCGGTATCAAGAGTACCGCTGACTGGGTGCCCGTTAATGAGAGCATCAAAGTCAATTAACATAGCCTTGGGTCGCCATCCTCGTTTCCCTGGTTGGTAGCGAGGGCGGAAATGCTTGCGCGTCGTGGGCATTCATTGTGCGAGTGCATCTGTCGTGGCAAGCCGGCCATGGCACAATGCCTGCATTCGGACATGGGTGCTCGGCCCGGCGTATTAGGGGGACGCTGATGGGAATTGTCGCTCGGTGCATTGATCTGTGCGTGTCGACCTGGTGGAACGCGGTGCGACTTAGCTCGGTTCATAGCAGCCTCTACTCTAAGCGCAGCTGAAAGCCACGCTGCTGGGATGGATGGATTAAGCCCAGCAAGAGCCATTTCCATTTCATCACGGAGGCCGTCGATGAGCCCTGATATAAGGTGCGCGTCCTTTAGTTCAGCAAGGCGTCCCATACACATTTTTTCATCGTAATACTCCTTGAGGCTCTGGCCCGATTTCAGGCGGCAATGAATGAACTGACGGAATGGATCCGCGATGGCGCTTGCGAACCGTTCGGTCATGCATGTAACGAGGTCCTCCCAAGCTGTGCCAGTGTCAAACACCTCGGTAAGGTACCAGCGGAAGGCCTCACCTTCAAGGTAATCGGAGAAATTGCACAACTTGTCCGCTCGGTCCATGCAGCGGCCGCAGTCTTCACCTCGGAGAGTCGGAGCCAGTTGTCAACGGGAACATCGTCGCTTGCTCCCGAGTACTTGGGGATGGTGATGACTTTCTTGGATGTTGTCATGATGCGGGGTTGCACGGTAAATCCTGTCGACTAGTGTAACGCAGGCGACATGGCGTCCATCGAACCAACGCCTTTATTAACTTCGTCATCCACTACTATCGCCCCGCTCCTTCTCTTGGTGGCTAATCTCCCATCTCGGCCAACTGCCCTGTACCATCCTTCTGCGGGACGTCACACGCATATATATATATATTGAAGCGTGGTTTATTGGACCACTAACGAGCAGTTAGAGCTGCGGAGAAGCCGAGGTTCTTCGTGCCAAGCAAGCTAAGTCCGACGCGATACTCGATCGGCCCGTGCCCAAGCGATGCTTCTGCCTCCTCGTCGTCGGGCGTGCACCAAGCCGAATATCCCCAACGGGGAATTGTCCTTGCATGGTTGCCTGTGACAATTGCATCAATCGCGTCCATAATCAACGCTACAATATTCGCCCCCGGTGGAAAAGGAGCCATCCTGGCGACTCAAGGTGCCGAGGAGACCACAGGATCGTAATACTCTTTCAGCCGGTTGGCGTGAACTATCTCGCGTCCACGGTGTCGACGGTCGGGTGCGGGCGCAACCGGTTCGATGAGGTAATTCACTGCTGAAGTTTGCTTGACGACTCTGTAGGGTCCATGATATTTTGCAACAAGCTTCGGTGAGAGGCCGGGTGTAGGGCATGGGACCCAAAGCCAGACAAGTGAATCAGGCCTATAGGTGGGAGCCGCGGTGGAAGCGTCGAAATTATGCTTCTGGTGTTGCTGGTGTTCAGATGTGAGCGAGCGGGCGAGCTGACGGCACTCTTCGGCATGCTTGACTATTTCCGAAATGGGTGCGAACTCGGTCTGATCTGGGCGATACGGCAAAATTGTGTCAAGAGTGCATGCCGGCTCCCGTCCGTAGAGCAGGAAAAAAGGTGAGAATCCCGTCGTCGTCTGCGTGGCCGTGTTGTAGGCGTACGTGACAAAGGGAAGTATCACGTCCCAGTCCGAATGGTCCGACGCCACGTACATCGAAAGCATATCACTCAAGGTGCGGTTAAATCGTTCTGTGAGACCATTCGTCTGCGGGTGGTAAGACGACGTAGTTCGGTGAACAATTCGACATTCCCGCAGGAGGGCTTCGATGACTTCCGACAGGAAGACGCGACCTCGGTCACTGAGCAGCTCTCGAGGGGCACCATGGCGAAGTATGAAGCGGCGTAACAGGAAGGACGCGACGTCACGTGCCGTGGCAGTTGCTAGAGCAGCAGTTTCTGCATAGCGCGTAAGGTGATCCACTGCCACAATGACCCAACGGTTGCCAGCAGCTGTGCACGGAAGGGGACCGTAAAGGTCTATCCCAATGCGATCGAACGGTCTTTCTGGGCACGGCAATGGCTGCAGCGGGCCCGCCGCGGGAGTAGGAGGGCATTTGCGCCGCTGACAGTTGATGCATGACCGGATGTACTTGCGGACGAACGTGTACATTCCCCGCCAGTAATACCGTAGGCGAAGCCGCTCATACGTTTTTAACACACCGGCGTGAGCGCAGCTGGGGTCAGCGTGGAAGGATGCGCATATGCCCGTGCGCAAATGGCGAGGTATTACCAGTAACCATTTGCGACCTCCTGATTGGTAGTTGCGCCTGAACAGCATTTCGTCGCGGACTGCAAAGTGGGCAGCTTGGCGGCGCAGCGCACGCGATTTTTGAGCAGAGGGCACGCCAGAGAGAAAGTCAATAAGCGAAGCAATCCAGGGGTCCTTGCGCTGCTCGGCTGGCATGTCCGTGATGTCGAGGGACGACAGGCCGGCATCAACAGAAACGGAACACGAGTCTTCCGCCGGTAGGGGGGAGCGGGACAGAGCGTCAGCGTCTGAATGCTTCCGGCCGGAACGGTACAGCACACGGATGTCATGCTCTTGAAGTCGCAGAGCCCAGCGACCAAGGCGGCCAGACGGGTCTTTGAGCGACGACAACCAACACAACGCGTGGTGGTCCGTCACAACGTCAAAAGGACGACCGTACAAATATGGTCGAAATTTTGCAAGCGCCCATACGATGGCCAAGCACTCCTTTTCCGTGACCGAATAATTTAACTCAGCTTTTGTGAGCGTACGACTGGCATAAGCGACGACATAATCGTCAAAACCAGCTTTTCGTTGGGCAAGCACTGCACCAATTCCGACGCCGCTGGCATCCGTGTGGATTTCTGTTGGCGCGGTCGGGTCAAAGTGTCGCAGAATAGGCGGGGAAGGAAGGAGTCGCCGTAACTTTGCGAACGCTTCATCGCAATCCCTCGACCAAGCGCCAATACCGCTTTCCTTGCCGAGAAGCGCCGTCAAGGGCGCAATTATGGCGGCAAAGTTGCGAATAAAGCGGCGGAAATACGAACATAGTCCAATAAAGCTCCGTAGAGCCTTCATGGTGGTCGGTTTAGGGAACTCGGCGACCGCGCGAAGTTTGGTGGCGTCGGGAAGAATTCCCTCCTTCGACACAACGTGGCCCAGTATGGTCAACTTTCGCGCCGCAAAGTGGAATTTCTTCATGTTGAGCTGCAATCTGGCTTTGGCAAGGCAAGTCAAAACCTGCTCCAGGCGCCTCAAATGAGTGTCGAAGTCGGGAGAAAAAACGACTATGTCATCGAGATAACATTGTAGAGAATATTGTATACATATTCGAGATACATTGAGAATATTGTAGCGTTGATTATGGACGCGATTGATGCAATTGTCACAGGCAACCATGCAAGGACAATTGCATCAATGGCGTCCATAATCAACGCTACAATATATATATATATATATATATATATATATATATATATATATATATATATATATATATATATATATATATATATATATATATATATATATATATATATATATATATATATATATATATATATATATATATATATATATATATATATCAAGGTTGCAGTCGTCATTGCCAGTGCTATTCGGCTGTTTCCGAGATATTTATTGATACTGCAATCCCACATTGGGATTTTGGCGGGAGGGTACAAATGATGAGGAGATCACAAAAAAAAGGCAAACAACAAATACAGGTGCATAAGAAAGAATAAATGACATAATTTCAGCACTAAGTTAAAGATGATGTAAACAAGGAAAGTGAAAGCTGTTGTACTTGGGTGCTAGTAAGCTGGTTCCATTCAGTAATGGTCCGCGGAAAGAAGGAATATTTGAAGGCATTGTTGCGTGTACGAAAAGGAGTAATTGTCATTTGATGCCTTTGCCGTGTGGTATACCCGGAGGAGAATGTTATGTTGGAGATGTCTAATTTATAGTGGCTTTTTACTATTTGATAGAGAAATTTTAGCCTGGATAAACGGTTTCTTTCAGCTATTTGTGGTAAGTTGGCTCTGGATAACTAGGCTGAAACAGAAGCACGCCCGTAGCTGTAGCCCGTAGAAGCACACCCTTTTTTTGTATCTTTTCAAGCTTGTTAATATTGGTTCGAGTGAAGGGGTCCCAAAAAATAGCTGCATAATCTAATGAGGCAAGAATAAGCTTTATATGCGGTCAATCGGACGTCAGGAGTGCTGAATTTTAAAGCTCTTCGTAAATAGAAAAGCTTACAGTTGGCATTTCTTGCCACATAATCAATATGGTGACCCCAATTTAAAGTATTTGAAATCCAGAGGCCCAAGTATTGTGTGTTTGTCATGTTTCTTTAATACAGTGCTAAATAGGCGAAAATTAAGTCGAGAAAAAATCCGCCGTTTTTTCCGGGAGCGGGAGTCGAACCCACATCTCCGTATAACGCGTGTGGTGCGTTAACCAATTATGCTACCCCGTCGCGGCTCCCCTCTCGACTTTTACCGGGGGGGTTTATATTTACAAGTGCTCTGAGGCCGGTCAACTTCTGCTACATGCATTACGAGGACTCTGGCTCCAGCAGTTCGGAGTTCGGAGCAGTTCGGAGCAGTTCAGAGCAGTTCGGAGCAGTTCGGAGCAGTTCGGAGCAGTTCGGAGCAGTTCGGAGCAGTTCGGAGCAGTTCGGAGTTCTGGCTCCAGCAGTTCGGAGCAGTTCTGGCTCCGTGAGGCCGCAGAGCGCCCCAAATGCCCGCGCACGCACTGATGTCACTTGGAACAGTACACGTCATACACACGCCGCGCATTATCTTCGTATTTTTCTTCGCACGCAAACGGCGGCCACGACGCTAGACTTTCCACTGAGGGCCTTAGATTTTCCACTCGGCCCCTGGAGACTGGAGTAGCGCTGGAAAAGAAAGGTTAGTGGTCAGTGGGAGAGGCCTTCGTTCTACAGTGGACCTGAGCAGGATGATGATGATGACGACGACGATGATGATGTCCCACAGAGAGGATACTTCCTCGTTTCCTCCACATGTGTAAACTCCCCATGCGTGTAATAACAGAGCGGCAGCTTCAGTAAGCTGTGCACCTACAAATTGGGTATAAACCGATAAAACTGTTTAACCATGCACGATGAAGTAGAGACGTCTTGAGACGACACATCCGTAACGTCTAACTGAAGCGTATCCTAAGGTAAACGCAGACGCCTTTTTGCGCCTCTACGCTTGTGACATCTCACAAAAAGGCCAGCAGAGAACGAGCCAGACTGGTTCTCCACCGCGCCGCATGATGTGTTCGACCGCAATCATGCAAATGGAATCGAGGCGACGGCGGTTGGCCAGGAACAAGGACGCTTAATGGGAGACGACATGACTCGGCTGGCCGACGCCTACCGCGTCAGCTCCGCTCAAATGGCTTCGGTACGGACATCCCGGCTGCAGCTGCAGCTTCCCGGTAATTGTTTATCGCCCCGCCACGGGCACCGGGCTCGCGAGATTTTGCAAGCGGCATGACGCTATTGATTCGCGCCTGTGCCTAATTGAGGCCACGCCGGACAACACCCTACGATTGAGAGCTGCAAAGCATCTGTGCCTCGTTTCCGTCTTTCGTTTACCGAACTCGGGTGATGAGTTGAACTCCACACTTGCTGTTTTTATACCCACGGACTTAAAACCAAGAGTTCAAAGTTATGTTGTTGGTTGAGTAGCGCATCCCCAAGGCCTGCTCCACCGCAATAGTGATAAGATAGCCCCGCGGCTGTGTTGAGGCGCCTCGTCGTGACGAGGCGAGTGCAGGTATACGTAAACGTCAACGATGGGGGTGCGCGCGACGTGCTGACCATACAATGCAACGTAGCGCACAGTTTGCGCAGGCCTTGTGGCGTTGCAGTCGGGATTGAGAGTAACGTTTTGTTTGCATTATTACATGGTGGCCACTCGCCAAAAATTGGCACTTGCTGAGATTGACCCGGGGTGACGATTCGCAGGCAAAAAGAGACTCCGGGAATCCCAACTGGATTTTAAATTCGTGATCATGAGTGATTATTGAAGTCATTATATTTGTCCTTGGAGAGTTGGCCTTGGAGAGGCAAAATATACAGTCAATTTAATCTCATTTGTTTCCAACTACTGCAGCGTAAGCGAATAAAGGAACAAATATGACTAGATTGTCATGTCCGTCGTAGAGGTATACTGACCGGGCAAAGATTTTTTTATTTCTATTCAAAGACGAACAGGTTTTGCTATAGGCATCTGGAATATTTTAGCGATAGCGAGCGCGGGCTGAAAGCTCTAAAACTCGTAGGACGTGCTTCACTTCATGACTGCTAAAATTTGTGTAAGACGAAACAGCACTCCGGGATTTCATTGGTCCTACAATGTTTTGCGCCAAGCATGGACTTAAGACATACACATCGGAACGTAGGTGACCAATGGGTGGAACCTTTCGCGATAAAAGAAGGGTCTTTGTGGTGCCTTAAACTTGGTTTTGGCTTCACTAAAATATTAGAACAAGTAAACACCCGAGTTCCACAGTGAACAAGTAATAATAGCGCATCTACTCGTTAACTAAATTTTAGGAATTTACGCAGTCGTGGAGAAAATTTTGAATACCACGGAAGTGCGCGTCAGGCCGCATCGATGCTGCGCGTGGCAGTGGTTCCCCTGGTGTAGACACCCAGACACGCTCGGGTGTAAGAAGGTGTACACGCGCTCGGCGCATAAACAGACCCTTTTCACTCGAGTATCTGCACATTGTTGACTTCTGTCAAGCTCCGAATCCCTGTAACCACATCCCCAGCTGGCGTAGCAAGACCTCCTGCTAGCAAGGCTGACCTCCGTTTCCCATTTTCTCTCTCTCTCTCCCTTTCTATCAATTTCTTTAAAAAACATCGAAGCTGTTTCGCAAATCGTTGTTTTGGTTGTCCCAGTTAAAAAAACCAAGAAAATTCCGAGCGCACATAAGCACGTGCCTCGCGGCGACCACGCGGCAGTTAACAAAACCAAGAAAATGCCAAGCGCTCGGGTGTGCATGGCTCGCGGCGACCGCCCAGCGTCCCCGGTGGACGTTTGTAAAGCCACGCATACCCAATTAAAGAAACTGACCAAGATTGGCCACAATTTTTAAAAAAACTGCGTTCGCTGTAATCGTGGCAGCACTTCCTCGGAACGAGAAAGACACGTCATAGCGAACGCCCCTCCAAGGTGATGACCAATGACTATCACTTCCACAAATATGGAGGAAGCTCACACTTATAGCAGCAGTGATCGAGCATAGGTCGTTGCGGTAGCCAATAAGAAGCAAATCGTCCGCAATCGTGGACTTTAATAGTCATGATAATTGTGAAGGTTGCGTACAGCTCCGCTACCTTCAAGACTTACGCGTTAGTGTGAGCTTCCTTCATTTTTCTTATCTTTCTATTTCTTAGGCGCACTGCTGTGTGATATGGTGGCCGGGAAGTAGCGTTTTTAGACCGCCACACCGCGTTACCAGCGAAGTGGATGCGATGGGAACACGTTCTGTTGAGCATTTTTGGCTCATTTGAGAAAGGGCCTATTGTCGACATCTTGAATAGTCTGTGAATTCGCCTTCCTGACCGTAAGGGGTTTCAAATAGGCTCTCAGTTGTGACATGGTTCCGGCTCAAAAGAATTTGCATTGTGTATATACAAAATTTTGATCTCTCATTACATGTGATGGACCCAATTCTAAGACCTCTTTATCCTCCAATGAAATCGTGTTCATGACTGGCGCTTGAAGAAACTGAGTGAGCCCCTAACTTTTCTTTCATGATGGGA
Organism: Haemaphysalis longicornis; assembly: GCF_048455015.1. Lineage (NCBI taxonomy): Eukaryota > Metazoa > Arthropoda > Arachnida > Ixodida > Ixodidae > Haemaphysalis > Haemaphysalis longicornis. The sequence continues at coordinate 103,062,447 of NW_027526335.1, read as the reverse complement.
GATTGCACGTGGTATAGTAATGTCGCCGAGTCACGCCGCTAAGGTTTTTCCGGCTGAGTTCACTATTGCGGAGTGAATAATTCCGCGAAAGGTGCGAGGCGACAAATCGGCGATATTTCGACAGACCTTACTTCGCACGGCTGAGGGCGGCCACGTTGCGACTGCCCACTCGACGATGTTGACGCAGACGATGATGTTGACTTGATGTTGACGCGGACGATGACGTAGACGCAGATGATGATGTAGGCACTTCGACTGCTCTTGTTGCGTTTCCATGCTTCATGTACAAACTACGAGTGTTAGGCCAGCTTGCGCAATCTGGTGAAACATCATGTAGTGTAAGGAAGCACGATAATGATGATGATGATAATGATACTGATTACTAGTGGTATGTCATATTGCAGAAAAAAACTAATACCTCTATGTTTTTACTCTTCGTTTAATAGTAGTGCTGCACTTAGGGCAGGCTTAAAATTACTTACTTTTTCTGTTACAGATGGTAGCTTTCTAGGGAATATTCCCCTCTGTGATTGTTGTTCGCCAGCACCAAGCACAAGCACAAGTATAGCGCCATCTGGTGAGCCTCTCTCCATGCAGAATTCTGCCCACAGCACCCGTCAACACTGTTTATGGAAATCTGGGGACGTCCCATTTTTCGTCGAGCCAAGTAATGCGCCAGAGATGCTCACGCATTAAAACTATAAGCGAGCAGGTATCGTCAAAAAGCCCACATGTATTTGCAGGTTCTCTTCAGCAACAATACTGCCTTCCTAACGTCCAAAGGTCACCCACAATTGCGATTTGCTGCAGCGTGGTGGCGTATTTAATATGTATGCCCGGAAACATTACGTCGCATGTTAGTAACTTTTGTTTGCGGTAAGGTAACCCAGTTTCATTTCGAAGAAAGTTATTTTCGATTGCCACTACTTAAGACGCCTAGAGAAATTTCACAAGGCTTGAGCACCGTGAATTATCCAGAACATTTCACCAGCTGACGTTTCGCATGAGCTGGTGCTTGAAGCTGTTTAGTGCCGTAGAATCATAATCTGTCTGCTGGGATGTCGTAAATCCGTAAGCATAGGTTTCATGCTAGTTTTTTACGAGCAAAAAGATCACTGTTTTTGGGTGGGCGGAAAAGCATCGGAAGGGAGCAGTAGGTGCCTTTCTACTACAAAGAACACAACGAGCTGCAACCATCCACACTACTCTTAATGAGTTTGTGCCTTCTGTGATCGTAAACCAAATAGAAAAGGAAAATGCTATTTTATTTATTACTATGCTGCTCAAGGTTGATTGATTGTAGGGTTTAACGCACCGACGCAACGCCCGCGATGAGGCGCGCCGTAGTGGAGGACTCCGGATTAATTTTGACCACCTGGGGATCTTTATCGTGCGCCGAAATCTCGTACACACGGCGTTTTTGCTTTTCGCCTCCATCAGAAAAGCGGCCGCCGCGGTCGGGAATCGAACCCGCGACCTCGTGCTCAGCAGCACAACGCCTTAGCCACTGAGCCATGCTGCTCAAGGTTGACCTTCAGTGGGCGATACCAGTATGATTTTCTATTACAGGGTGAAGCGTTCTGCCCTCAGTATCGCATAAAGACACCAAACGACAGGGCATAAACGGCATCTTCCATACTATCAGACGATAACGTGGCACCGGTGTAGGCCATTGAAATGATCGGCCGGCCGCAAAATAATCCCGGGCACTCGAGCGCGTGGCAAAATGCATCCCCGCGCTATCTAACGTCGTACTTCCGCGGTCGAGACATCGATGTGCGCGTGCGTGTCGACTGCAGCGGAATTTTCTTGGCTTAGTTTTAAAACGATAGTCTTTAATTGGTTACATAAACACAAAAATCTGGTCATTCTGTGTGCCATTGAATTCAACCACCAGGTCAAGAACAGTTTTAAAAGATGCTCTAAGACGAAGATACTATAGGCGAGAGCGTTAAAAACTACTACAAGCGCTCCTATGGCTTACACAAAGCGACAACATTCAGTGCGAATATGCATCCAGCATATTTGAGGTAAAATTTAAGCACATAACCGAAAGTACTAGGTTTTTTTCTAAGTAAGAATATGCGGCGCGCCTCATCGCCTGCGTTGCGTCGGCGCATTAGCCCTACAATCAATCAATCGAAAATATGCGTTGTATTGGTTTTTTTCATAGCAAATGAACCAATGCACTAAAAAAAAGTTTCCGAAAGCGGAGACAAAAGCAAACCTTAAAACAATAAATACCTCGTCGAACTACTACGAGCAGAAAAACAAAACAAAACAAATAGTCCGGCGCTCCCAACAAATGGATATTGAGCATTGCGAATTCAGGTAAATTTAACTGAAATAAACAAGCTCTAATTGCATTCATTATAGGAGTGGTGACCGGGGAGGGGTGGTAGAGGGAGAGCAGAGGGTGTTAGGTGGAAGGGGTGGCAGATGGCTGTCGTCTTTTGTTGATATTTGCAGCGAAGCAAGAAGCTAGATGGCAATTTGTTATTGTTTTTGTGTCAAATCTACGACCGCGCCAGTCTCTGCTGGCGTGTTTCGCACCTTCCCCACTCCTTTGAGCACGTGTGCAAGGTGACCTTTCATCACAATTTACTTTAATAAACTGTTTCTTACCTAAATTCATTATATATTTCCGTGTGCCCATGCTTAGGTAACAACCAACCACATGTTTTATGCAAAAAATACAAAGGCACGATGGAATATATATGGCGTAAGTTCGTCACCGACACGAATAGGGTGTGGCATCGATTGGGTCGGGGAAGAGCGAACAGCGCACACTTCACCACCATCGTCCGCTGCCGAAGCGCGTGCAAGCGAGACGAATTGAGAAAATAAAGTGCCGCTTAGCGCCAAACGCTGCATAGAATCAGCTTCGCTTCTTCAAGCGAAGAAAAAGACAAGGCAGCGTGCGTGGGTGGAGGCTGTTGTGACTGGCCACCCGTGCACAGTCATCACTGTTGCGACGATACCTTGCTCCGTGCGCTATCGAAACGGCGCAGAGCGTAGCGATGAAGTTCTCGAGCCGACAAAGAGTTGAAGCGACATTTACATACAGTATGTACAAGGATAACAAACGGGTTACATGGCTCACACAAAAGCGACAGCACGTCTCAGCTCGGTGCCTCCGGAAAGTGCAGCCTTTACTGATGCTTCCGAGCTGTTTTATACCTCCGGTGGCCCATTGCAGCGCGAGTGGTTTGAATCGCTCCAATCAGGACTCTCGGCGGCCGAAGCTTAAATCCAACAAATGGAGGCGAAGCGGTTGCGTCAGCCGAGCCGCCACAACGGGAAAAGGGAAAGCGACACAGCGGCACCGTCTCCAGGCATGTCACTGCGTGTCTGCCGCGGGCCGTTCGTCCGAGGCATGATTTGGCCGTGGCGTTGAGAAGGGGAAAGTTGAGGCGGCACTGCGGCGCCTTCAAGTTGGGGCACGTCTGCCGCGGGCGGTTTGGGCCGGGCGCTCGGGCACAACAAGGCGCAGGCTCACATCGGCGTCTCCACACAAGCGCAGCATCAGATGGCGCGAGGATGTTTTTTGCCAGGCGCTCGCGTGCCCCGGCTTATTTTTCCGCCGGGTGTACTTTTAAAGTCAACAGTAGATCAGAGACCGGATGAACATGCACACGCCTTTCGCTCGCATAGTGGCCACCGTTGTTAGATGTCCGAGTGGAATTTACCCTATTTCAACTAAATATGTGTTCGGTTAACGTTAACAACCACCTTTACAGTGAGGATACGTATGGAGTACGAAATCTCAGAATGCTTACTGGTGATTTTTTGGTAGCTAAGCAGCAGTTGCACAGCGCATCGCCATATGTTTATACGTGTCGGCGATCGCTTGAGTAAAACATATATGGAAAATTTACATAGTCGAGAATAGTTTCCACACGCTCGCAGCCGTCAAGCGCAGCCAGCTTAATTTATTTCCGTTACACGGCCAGTGCACGGGAACATCGTGCCGCTGCAAGCCTTTATAAAGCGCCAACTCAGTTTTCCAAAAACCAAGACCCTGCAGAGGCTGCCGATTATTGCTGAGCATGTTTTGATAAGATGTGAAGCGAAAGCGTTTCTTTTGACTAGTGGCCCTATTCTGGGCACACAAAATTCACTGTGAATTCGGCGGAAGTCTTTTCTGGTTGGCTCTCAATTCCGCTCCCGTGCTTCCGTTTTACAAAGCAGTTGTGCGTGATTTCGTCATTTTGACGCTTCATGAGGTTTACTAGCTCCACTTTTAAAGTTTGCCTTATTTCTCTTTACTGAAAGTGCATAATTCGCGGCGGCCAATAGAAAAGTACTTATGTCCACCTCTCAAAATTTTCTGAGGTGAACCCTGCTGCTTGGTTATCATGATCTTCGGGTTGTTCCATCAAGGCATCTTTCATTTCTTCAGAAGCTGCCGTGAGAGCCCTCATTGCACCCGCTGCGCTGACCACCGGTGTTTGAGACTTGGGATTACCACTGTCGCATTGTGTTTCAAGTGATCTTGGAGTACAGACCAGCGATGAAGAGGCGCAGCAAAAAAAACATACGTTGTACAAGCCCGAAAAAGCTAACGGCTTGGCCGCAAGAATCTACAACATCCCTCAGACGGAGGAACTCTGAGATGACTTCAGGATTAGGCGCATTATGCAACGAACAGCCTTTTCGAATCATATATTACTGAAATACATCATCTATGTTTCAATGGGGGCAAATCAGCAGGAGGCTTAAACTTTTTCGAATCAAACCACCAAGTCTGACATTTTTTCCCACCCTGGAGGGGGCCCCTAAGCCCGGTTCGTTTTAACCATTTTAACCATGGATAATCTTCCCCTGCTTGCAGGCACTAAGAGAGCACTGCCGCCAACCTAGCCAATTAACACTTTTTCGTTGAAACAGACAGATACAAAGACGAGTAACTTACGTGGAGATGAATTTTGCGCACCCAGTACCTTGAGACACAGTGTTCTAACCTACTGGGGACTAGAACATCGCAAACGGACGCCGGTATCGTTCCTCGACAGGAGACGTCGTTGTGAAGGCTCTGCGAAGTCGTCACCAAACACCGCACCGCATGACGTTCACTAGCAATGCTCCACTTTGGGCTAGAACTACTTCGTTTCAAGTCTTCAATAGCACTTTTTTTCTTGGCAGAGGTGCAGCGACGGGTTGTTGAAGCCATGCATGGTCCGAGGCATCGTGACGTGGCATCGGAATGGCTGGTCCGCTGTTTGTTTCGTCGACAGGCCGGGACGTGTTATTGGGGACGGTGAAACCATCCAAGCTGCATAATTTGCTGCAACCATCTCTTGAGCTGTGGAGGAGCAGTCAATGTTCCTGTACAGGCTGTCCAGAAGTTAAACCGAGCTCGCTAGCGGTGGCCATACTGAACAGAACCGCACGCCGGCGCGATACATGCGTAGATGCACCGAAGATAGCGAAAGTGCGTCGCGCACCCGGGTGGCCCATTTCGATGTCCCTGATGCTCGCCTTATCGCCGACTGGAGCTAAGCCGCGCCGCCACCATCCCTGTCCGCAAGGGGCGCTTTCTTTTCTTTATCCAAGCCTTTGCTTACCGCTCTGAAGAATACTTGATCTAAAGACTCTTTCCCAGGAAACAATAAATGGCAAAAGCAAGGGCATTTTTAATGGGAGGCGCTGAAGCGAGAAAACCGGATATCCGCAAGCGGCGCTGCTGTAGAACACCAGAGAGAGAGAGAGAGAGAGAGAGAGAGAGAGAGAGAGAGAGAGAGAGAGAGAGAGAGTAAACGTTTATTAATACGACCCATGCCCGGGTCTGCGCTCTAGGAGGTTGTCTGCCACTCATTGTCCCTGGGCTTGAATCCCGGCGTATGCATTGCTTTTCTTTTTTATAAACACGTGAACATGAATAAAAGCAACTTCGGTGTGCCAAACAGCCACTGATTGAATGACTCTAATGATTATTGATAGTAAAAAATTTAGGCACAGAATGTCGTATAGGTCTTGCTGTCCGGTTAAGTATGGCGTAGGCAAGGTATGATGGTTCTACGCTTTTCGCAATCACGAATTCCTCTCTTCTCCTACCAAAGGCCACCTACTTGTAAGAGTGAACTGGAATATTTCACTTAACTGTACACGAGCAGCATTTGGAATCGCTTTTGCTTGTCAAAGTTGCCCTCGGGAAAAAATGCCATCAAGACCTCGCCTGACAAGCTCTCATACGAGATTGCCTACATTTTCAGGGGCATTCCTAACCAGCCTCTGTTTTAGAAAGAAAAAGTAAGTGGAGAGGAGACAACATCAGGTCGCGCATGCTCTTTAGCGGCAACAGCGGTTAAGCACGCACATGCATTCAGACTACTGAGTTCTTCCCACTTCACATCGCAGGCGGGTGTATTTATTTCATTTTTTAAAGACGCATCCTCACAACGCATGATGGGCTCTGCCGTATTAAGGAATGAGCGTACAGGGTTCTCACTGATTCCCGCAATTTTTGTTTTCCCTAATGGTGGATGATGGATCGAATATTGGCACTCCCATCCTAATGACGCTCGAGAATTATTTTTCTTTTGAAAGCGAATCAACAAGATTACGGGACTTCGACTTCTATTTTCAACATAGTTCGATCCGGTATCGTACGATACATTAGTGTTAGCGTCGGGAGAATGCTCGTTCGGAAAACCGCAAACTAGAGCGTTTAAATGACCTCGAGAGCACGTCGACTGCGCAACAAAGTTGTGTAAAGTTTCAATTGATTTCTTTTCAATTTTGAGTCCTATTTTTGTTCAACAACGTTTTTTTTTTAAAGTTTGTAATTGATTTAGTTTCAGTTTTCTTTTATATTTGTTTTCTACTTCTTCTCGTGTTATAAATCATCTGTTATATGGAACACCTTGATTCTTGAAGACACATTGAAATTCGCTTTGCTATCCCCTTCCGCCTTACGCTTACAACTACATTCGTTATGTCTCCTATGTGTTACACTGCTGCTTGTTTCCTTAAGCTACTGCCGAATTAAAGCGCATGTTTCGGAACGATTCGCGCTTCAAAGGCATTTGGAGCCTCTGGAGCAGCTATAAACGCGCACGCAAACAAAAAATTCCGGGCCATCTCCACTAACGTGAAACCTGTTGAGGGGCAGAGCATACAGTGTATACGTGTATTCTTGGCGCCTTGGCGTTTTTGCCCATGGAGATGAAACCGTTGGAGGGTAGAGGTATACAGCTTTGCTGTAAAAGTCTTGTGTCTTTGAAGCACGAAGGGTTCTAGCGTGAGGTGTTGGAAAATGACTGTCCCAGTGTGTTCCTTTAGTACGCGTTGCGTTCCAGCGCGAGGCGTTGCAAAGCGAATGTCCCGGTGTTTTAGTACCGTGGCTACATGAAACGACGACGACGACAGGAGACGCCTTTAGCCCGAGTATCTAAGGGGCTTCGCACCTAGAAAGAACGCACAGCCACCAAGGATTCCCGGTATTTGACACCTCGCGCTTTGAAAAGAAGCGGATAAAGTTGGCTTTGCCGCAAGACGTATTGATCTGAGGGAATCAAAAATTATAAAATAACAGCGTAATACAGCTTCGCTGCAAAGCAATACCAATCACCCTGAACTAAGGTCTGTTTTAAAACAAATTTTACGAGCGTTGGATCCATATGCAAAAAAAAAAATAAATGGTCCTACGCCGGAATTCAAACCCATGAACGCCGATTGAAAGGCGGAAATACGTCTACTACACCACGTCCCCTCCGGTAATTTCAAGCAGCGCCCCTAGCGGATTTCATAATTTGGGGCTTCAACTTGCCGGTGCCGCTCTTTACACTATTACAATATTCTTGTTCACAGTACTTTCGTGGCGGCATCCAACCGGCATCATTTTAGTCGAGTCGACAAGCAGTGAGTATTTCCTTCTTTCGTCCTGCATTTGGCCATTTTCTTCAGAAAACTTCGCACGACCAAAATATTCTTGTTGTCACTCACTCTTTGAAGTTGCTTCAAATTTTCGTATGTCAGATTTGATACACTGGGTCTTCATTGATGGCACAATTTTCGAATCACTTTTGATACGCTTTCTAACACAGCTATCAACTCCTCCGGGTGCTCCGGGCATTGGCACATGTATCTCATGTATCGTGCTTTGGTCATCTGCATCATGAATGCGTGGAATTTCCACAGGCTCTAGAGCGATTAGTTGAAAAAGCGGCCACTCAAGCTGATCACATTGCCGACCTATGAGAAAGCCTGATCTCCACAGGCAAGGCGTCAAGGAGATTGTCGACCAGTCTCCCTTCGTCTTGAGCAAAGAATACGCATCTCACGCCTAAGAAGCCCCAAGATGACGTTCGAAGGTACATGCCTGGGCATATTCCCCTTGTGACGAGCAAGCGACTTTAACGTAGGAGCTGCGTACCAAGCGCTAGCACGGTTAGCGCAGTTGTGTTGCCGAAATGCAGTGTAGCTATCTGCTTAAGAAAACAGTGCAATGCTGCTCGAATACCCCAAGCCATAACACTGTAGCTGGCAAGAGGTAACTGAAAAGCCCATTGTATCATATGATACATTCATTAAATGTTTGCTGATTTGAAATTTCTTTTTTTTGTATGAATGAAGTCACATTAGCCCTAAATAAAGGTGCACACGTGTCCATGGAATTTTGTTTGCCTGGAAATATGTTTGGGACTTGTGGGATTAAATCAGCGTGGCTTTCGTTGTTTACGATTCGCTTGGCGACGAGTTCGTTAGGGAATGTGGTATTACGCTATGGAAATTCACTTTGGCACGTGCGGCCGAAATCACCCGTGCCTCCAGGGAACGCATGAAAAAAAAAATGCATGCGGGTTTTGTAATTTCCTTTACCATCCAATATATAGGCACTAAGCTAAATCGAGCAAGCGAGCCGATGGAAGAGCGATTACTTCAGTTCAAATTGGCTTTAATAGATAAAGGAAATAAACTTATCCAGAATATTACAGAAAACAATTGTGTCCTTGCTTGAGGAGCACGCGATTGGTTGTCTTTTGCAAACTTGAAGGAAGAGATCAATACAATGGGGTGAAAGTGAAACAAAAAGTTGTATTGCATTCATTCTATAAATGCATTCATTTTGGACCGAAACAGCAGTTTAAGACGGTTGAAATCCTCACTCATGTTAATTACCCCGCCAGAGCGCGGAGGGTCTCAACGTATCCTGGTCTCTCGAGGAGGTTGCCCCAATATGTATTTACTTCATAGGTCGCTTGCGTAGGTAGGCTATGATTAACACGTTCTGGACTGCTGTCAGACATCTCCGAAATACTTCGAATGATAGTCATGTCAGCATCCCTGGGTGTCCGAAAGGCCATTCTTTCAGCAAGGCTTTCACTACCCATGCGGTGGGACGGGGCTATAGACTTGCGGCAGCGACAAAACAACATACCCTATAATAATTTGTTTGAGTTTGTTTCTTCTGTGCAATAACGCGAATTTGTATGGAAGTAGCGGGTGTTCGATTGGCTCACTTCCCTAGTTTCATTGAGCCCCTATTTGTACGGGAAAAGCAATGCATCAAATACCCCCATGCAATTCTTTTTTTTTTCACGTGTTTCATCGAGCCAAGCATAATTCTGGATACAATATTCAGTAGATTCATCGTCGTTTAAATTGCGTGGCGCAACAAACTCGTAGCCCAGCAAATCAAGAAACACGGCGGGTACGCAACTTGAAAGTGGTGGCACTTCTGGAAGGGCAGAAAGGACACGCTGCCGAAGGTAATTCTCTTCCAAACGCAGGCGAATGCTTGCATAAAGCATTAAAAGCACCCCTGACGAGCAGTGATGGCAGCGTGATTTTGCTAAAGAAACGGCACGCCTGTGTATAACATTGTCTGGTGGTCAGCCACTTTTCCACTGAGCGCAGTAGGGACGCCTGAGGCATATCCGCCGGAACGCAACACACCGCGGATTAACGGAGAAACTAGGCGTCCTAGTTTTGATGCGTTAATGCGTTCCCTATACCAGTGGCAGGCCGCCCGATGATTTAGCGGTTTGGCAGCTGCCAGCGATTGTCAGTTACAATCTGCTTGAAGTTGGCCCCGGCGTTCCCGCCGAATCCGTCATCAGGGGCAACTCAGATAAGAGCGAGACGCCAAAGGTAATAGCAGCGCCTACAAGCGCATACGCAGATAAAGCAATTAATGCCCATTGCATACGCGTACTCGTGCCCGCTGAAACGGAGCATTTCTATTCGTCGCTCTTAAGCCTGGTGTGGTCGCATTTAGAACTTTCCACTCAAGCAGGGGCAAAAATAAGGCTGCTCACCGACGATAGTTCCGGAGTATACAAAGCACACGTCTCCCCCAACTTTCTATCTTGAACGCACGATGACACTGACTTGGCATCACAGACTTATATTGAGGTATAAATTACGAAGCCTGGAGAACAAATACGTGCACCTTCTGGGATTTTCCTCGTTACTTGTTCTCATCTTTATGAACAATAGGTGGAGCTGAGTTAACTGGAGAACAATCGTTTGTAAAAGAAAGTCGCAGAACATAGTATACAAAAGATAGAGAGCACACAACCGGATCGCTGGTATTGTGCCATCTGTGTCTCATTTATATTTTGTTTATCACTGTGTGTCCCTGAGCTTCTTGTGCATTTTTTTTTTCTTTTCTTTCTTGGCCAGGTGGCTCTTCAGGGAACTGTGTTTGTAATTCCGAACTTGCAAACTTTTATTTTTAGAACTTGTTAACGTGTGTAGGCAGTAGATACGAAGACAATAAAAAAAAACATATTGCTATAATGTCTCGTACAGGTTGAAAACGACGTGGCATAAAAGCGCAGTGTCGGGAAGGTGCACCGACATATTAGTGCACCGACGCATAGGAATATGCTGATACCAACCGATAAAAGCAGCTCTGTAGAAAAACTGGTAGTATGCAGATATTTTCCGCCTGCCGAGAAACCGGAAACGATCTGGCTTTAAAAAGTTGCGAGATAGGACAAAAACTCAAGATAACTGACACATCTTTTAATGAGCGTTCTTTTATAAACACTGCACACTTTACAGCATATCAACATCATACTTGTTTTCTATGAGACAGATGGAAAGGCACCATTGCTTGTTCTCGTAACTCTATCAACGAATCTGTTCCAGCAAATGCACTCGAAACGCACTGAATTTCTGACGCAGCATAAACGTCGTAAATAACGCTCAAAATTACGCTGGACATAAATAAAGCCTCCCAATATTGCAAGCGCGAGGGAAACTTCAAATTTTTGCGTTGCTGAGAAGTGACATAGAACTTTATAACTAACGTTGGCACGCTATATTTACAAGGTGACTCAGTGGCTAGTTTCGCACCACTATAAAACTGGATGTGCTGGCTTATTCTATCCCCTGCGGTTGTAAAGAAATATTTTCCTTCTTGACTGCTCAGCTTAAAACCGAAAGGTGCACCCAATAAATAAATACATAATAATATTGTTAAAATGAAACCTAAAGCAATCAAGAAAATCTGTTCCATTGAACCGGGCCTTTGTTCAACAGGTGTACATTTCACGAAAAACGACATCCTAAAGAGTAACCTCTCCTGCTGATGCTTTTCTTGTTTTAACTGTACTTTCGTTGAAGCCGTATTTCAGTTTAGGCGCTCTTTGCTTGCCAAGATTTCACTGTATACAATTTTTTAAACCAAACGTACACCAACACTTGACTCGGAGTAGCAGTGCCACAATAGCCAGACGTTTCTGTAGGACAAACACAAGAAAAAATGTACATTTCACTCACTTCGCTGCAAATTTCTCTTTGGTACATATATTTTTATTGCAACAAAGAAAAAACGAGGAATGGGTTACTAACAGCCTCACTTTGGTATTCAACCAGATCTAACAAAATATTGGTTGGGGCACATTATAGGGAGCTAGCGCGCCAGGTGACGCATTGGAGCGTTGTGCGATGCAATCTGCTCAAACAGTTCAGCAGTGCAGTTCACCTAAGCTGCATCTAAACCTTTAAATTTGGCTTCTGAAAAGAGATTACTATTCGCTCTTTCTATCTGGCAACATCACGTTTCACTAATTTTTCTATCATCCTCGCTTTTTCTCATAAGTAATAAAGTGCAATTCCTAAAAAGCCTCAATTAATTCTTAATAATGCCATTTCGCCCTCACTGAGCCTTCGAATGATTTAGCGGTTTCTCACGCACGGATAAAAGAGAGCACGATAAGCTAAAATCTTCGTCGTATTGATGCACACCACAACATCTGGTGCATTTAATTATAATGATGTCCGTCAAGTACTTGAGACGACTAATTGAGAGTGGCATTGATTCTATGCACGGGGACCGAAGGGTGACTGTGCACCTAATAATTGCTGCACGTAAAGTTTGAAAACGGCGTAAAATGAAATGTTGAAAATATACTAACAGGTCTCGAACTACTCTTATACCTCCATGTTGTGATGGTATGGTGAGTAAATAGTAATCGTCTTTCGAACACGTGGCAGCCTGATAAATATAATGGCAGTGGAAACTTCAGATAGATACAACCACCTGGAAAGGGAAACTGCCAGAGTGTTGTCTTCTTTGTCTTCTATACAAGCGGCTGACGTCACGACAACAAGCAATTTCCGCCCTCCTGTTGGTCATTGTTTCTGGTATTATATCACGACAACCAAATAAAGTGTTCAATCTGACCGGTAACGTGACGTTTATCACTCTATGCGGGAAGCTTTTTGTCGAGTCAGTGTTGATACAGTAGCCAGTCGTTCTTGTGCACAGAAACGACGTGCTTGCGCTGTCTTCCCAATCTGGTTTAACTTTTCCTTTTGTTGACTCTGTACTCGGGCGTATTCACACCTTGAGAGTACGGGAGCCCCAAGGTAAACAGCACTGTTGGAGTAGCCGCGAGTAAAGGTTTGTTTACACTAAAACGGTCAAACTGATGCGGAATAAGATTTTACAAAAAGGGTCGCATGGCTGTATCATCTGTCAAGCCTTTTATGTTGACGTCAGGTCGATTGTTAACAAAGAACTAATAACTCTCTGAGAAGGTGAACTGAGAGCAAAGCACACAAACTAGTTCTTACATACTGGTTTTCAGTATCACTCCATACCCCTGTTTGACCGGAGGGCTAAATTCACTCCTGAAGATACCAACTATGTTATCTGCTTCTCAGTTCACCTTTCCTGTATAACATGTGTTCAAATTTGTGAAGTGTATAAATTTCATACCCCACGGCCGCTCTAATCACAGTTGTTTACACTAAGCATTAGTTTCCCTTGTGTACTGCAGTTATCAGGTGCACGACCACACTTTACTATAGAAACTGTCAGGACACACAAATCAAGTTGCGCGCAAGGACAACTGCGTGCCGACAGCCGAATTCCCATTAGGGAAAGCATATATGACATACATATACGTATATAGCTTGCTGGGTGATGAAAATGATTCAAAATACACTAATTGAGCAGAACACTATAACAAAGTTAAACAGGGTTGGGTTGAGCCCAATTGTTTTTTTCACAGAGCTATTGATACTTTTGCCACATACACTGTTCTTTTTGGTCGCGATAATACAGAAAATCCTTTATATTCCTTGTTGCCTTTCTTCAACCTTTCCAAATGCATTTACGCCTTCCTCCGCCTCTGCTGGGCCGCTCAGTAGACACTTGAGACAAATGCCTCCAGCTGTTCATGTGCTTCTGGTAGGTTGTACAAACGTTGAAACTCCGAACAACAAACAGCAAACAAGGTCACCTTTTTGTCCGTGATGAGCTACTTGCGAGAGCGGAGCACATCCCTCGAGTTCTTATTATGGAAGCACAACTCTTGACCCACGATGACAGGTCACCACAAGACATGTGACGCAAGATGCCTTGGTTGTCCACGTTCGGGCGATTATTATATATCAAGTAGCGGGGCCGTTTTAAACAGCCTGAATATATATAAAAAAACACACTTCGCTGTTAACACCATTCAAACACACAGCGTTCTGCTAACAATGCTGGAGAATACAGCAACACGACGTTTTTTTGATTTTCCGTCTTCGCCTTCTGACTGCCTATATCCAGTCCGTCCAGTGTTGCCGTCGTAACCGTATGCGGGATCCTGCGCCTCGTGGGAGTGTTTTTGTCATTTATCACAGCGATTTTTCGCGGATGAACACATCGAAAGTTCGGTCACCACCAACGATGTGGAGCGATGCAGCCCTGCCGCCGGCGTATGCACTGGCACGCCCGCCGAATTGAGCCAAAGCTTCCGCAGAGAGGTGGATTTCCATCCACTTGCTCGCACGGAGGATGCTCGGGGATTTGGCGCTGAGTATGCGGTCACTGTTGATCCCTTCTCTCTATGCGCAGCCATCGCCGGGTGGCTTCAATGGTACGTCACATAGGAGACGGCGTGAACAGGTCTCGTCTTTCCGTATTGCACCAAGGAAAGATTGCGACCTGCGTGTAGAGAAAAACATCAATGCATGTGCTTAGCAAGGATACCGGAATAGCTGGACTGCTTCCCGGTGGCCAGTAACCAGCATAGCACATCTTCCCTTTATCGAACACCAAGCAACCCGATATGCACTCACCTTCTGCGAGATTTCTGAAAATAAGCAGCGGTAATAAGGATGTGATACTCATGCCCATAATCAAGACAATTAAAACAATTAGGCCCTTACTTTGTGCACACTGCTTTAAAACATCGTTTATTAACTTCCAAACCGTTCGGAACTCTAGATACAGATAATGCGATTTAGAAAACTGCTGGACCACTAAAATCCTGGAAGTAGATATGCGGTGACGATGTATTACTAATAAACGAGATGTTTTTTTTTCTTCCGCAGGAGGTTATATGTTCAATAATTAGGATTGGTACCATTCCGCGTTTTCTTTGCGGTTATGCGTGTCAACAAGTTTGAGGAACAAATCTTCGGGCTATCTAGAAGTATATTCAGTTAATAAACCAGAATCCAATAACCCTTGAAGTAAACACTCTCGGCACTGATTCCAAAGCAATGACATAAGCCATTTTCATCCCGTTTAGTTCAAATAAGCTCGAAATGTGGGTCCGTCGGGTTTCAAGGTGCACGTTAACGTTCCTTGGGGTTCCTTGCGGCTACCGCTGATATTTTTCGCCCGAGCAGCAGTGCTGTCTTGCACACTATACGTGGTGCGGCGTGCCATTTTTAGAGCTGATAGTCTTCCTCCGGCAATGCGAAAATATTAGTGTCGACATGTCTGTTACTCAAGGCCAAAAACAGTTGAAAGAATGCTTGAACAGGAAGTTAATGCAGGCAACACTGTGCCAAGCTACTAAAGGTTTGGTTCATGCATGTTCAGATCATTGAGCGCAAAGGAAGCCTGAGGCATATTTTGGGGGAAATTTTAGATAATTAACCGGGGTTGCCAGCTATCTTTTAGTAAAGAATGCACGTTGAATTTGTTTTAAAAGTATAAAATAATAAAACGCGTTAAAACGGTGTCGACGAAAAGCGAGATACAAGCAAGCACTGAAACAAAACATGCCGGCTCGTGCTGCTGCAAGCACCACAGAAACTAATGGCCGAATAATTCGTACCCCGAGAATACTGAATTGAATTGATCAAGCCTCCATTGCATTCATTGTGGGAGGAGCGAGATGGAGGGTAAGAGAGTGGGAATGGGAGGGGAAGAGTGGAGAAAGTGTTACGGAGCAGCGTGGCTGAAGATTCGTCTTGCGACGACATTTGTAGCGAAGCAAGCAAGTACGTGGGCAATTTCTATTTTGTAGACAAGATCGCGCGCTCGCCCCTACCTTTGCTTGTAAAATTCAGTTTACGTTAGCGTAGACGCCCTGTCAGGGCCATCTCATCCATTCAAGTTCCCGATCCCCACAGAACGCAGTCTTCGGTACTAAGGTTATAATAACAAAAGCAGTGAGGAAATAGCGGAATGTTTAAGTGACGGAGATAACCAGACGTTAGCGACAGATTTTGTTTCGGGAAAAAGCAGCCGCCTTTGGTTTCTCCCGCAGGTATTGAGGTCAACAGCTCATAAAATGCATCACATGCAACAAAAGGCGAAGATTAGGTGACATATGACACGTGAGCTTCTGTTCCCTGCAACAACGACATAATAAGCCAATCATGACTACGCGAAAAATGGTACAGAGAGGTATGCATTGATAACCTGTGGGAGCATGCCTTTGTGAACTGACATACATGGATGGGATATTTGGCATGTTTTTTTGTTATCTTGTATAGGCATGCCAAAGTGGAAATTCTATGCCAAGTTATTGGTGGATGAAAGCATCACAGTATATGTCGAGACAGCTGCTTACCTTTTTTGGAATATATTTGAAAATCTCGGTCACACTCCGCTTCGGACATTTCTAGGTTTTCTGACGTGGTAGTGTTGCCTTCGAATGCACGGCTCTCGCCTTCATCTTGGTTGCTCTCTTCGTCAGAGAGTCTGAAAGCAAAAACACACAAAACATTATAAATGATGTTTTCGGAATTCAACCCATCTGTGTAGTCTACAGGGCAGCGCGTGATAGAGCTCAAATATTCTATAGCGCAAACAAATCCACGAACGCAGTTGACAGAAAGTTTCTAGATAATGCCACTCGTCGTGCTCAATTAAAATGTAAGTAAAGCTACCCTTTTCATCATTGACAGCATGCTGGATATGAGTTACTGGATCAAATATATACCACGTGACCTGAAGCCGATCAAAGAGAATTCCACCATCTACGTCAGCACTGTCGCCCTGCAATCGGCTCGAGACAACTGCAGCAGGGGTATATTGGAGGCGCCTTTGCCTCTCTTCCTCACATTCAAGCAGCGAGTCCAGTTCCACCAAGGTTCCGACACGTTAAGAATCAACTTTTTTTTACGGGTGTGAACGTAAGCTCCGATATACGGCAAATATGTGTCCCAGTGGTCTTCTGAATCTCACAAGATCAATTGAGATTTCACACAGCATGCTCTGGAAAGTGGAATGCGAAAAATGTTTCAACATGTACGTCCCCAATATTGCTAGCTTTCAAGGTAAACTCTACTAGGCTCCGAGTAGGGTTCAAAATTTGCGTCATTGAGCCCACTCGTACAAAGAATGTTTTGACATTCCTTGCATTTGTATTTTGTATTTACACTTAACGCCGGCAACGCCAAAACTAGAAGTGGTCGTCGTTTCTTTTTGACATGAGGAAAATTTGTGCGCACTTTTCAGCCTGTCTCTGAGAACGTTGCTGTGCGTTCTTCGGCGGGTTGCTTTGTCGTTGGGGTACGAGCCCCCCTTAAGAAATAATGAACGAGCCCACCTCTGCTATTAAGTTCAGCATGACAGCGCAAGCTGAACCAAGCCATCAGAGGAGCACGACTACCTTCATAGTCACATTGTCAGTCAGGTACGATGACTCCGCAAGGGTGCGTAAGTCTGGGCATTAACACGGTATCACCCAGGCAGGGGCCCACCAAAGGTGTATATGGCGCTCTAGTTGTCCTCACTCCTAGCAAAACATCTCCATCTTAAAAATATGTTTAGCATGTATGTCTGTACGTGATACCAGTTCGTAACAATATAGAACATATGCGACTAATTTTAAAGCGAAGCTTCCTTGGGGGCGCCAGGGAAAGTTACACCAGGTAACAGTGGCTTGCCCGTATACCGCGCCCGAGGGGCGGTTGCCTAGAAAGGGATTTACAGTACGGCGTGTGGGGGCAGCCCCAGATTATGCGTGTATAACGTTCTTTGTGCTTGGAGAAAGAGAGATAAAACTTTATTTGATCCATGCCATTCAGGTGGCCCTTGTAGCCGGTGGCATCCACCACTCACCGGCGACTGCCACAGCCCTATCGATTAACTGGACCTGAAGGTCCAGATCGGAGCTGCGGAGCGCAGCCTCTCAGTGCTCCTCAGAGGTGATAAGTGGGAATGTATTTTGTGGGCATGCCCATATGATGTGAGAAAGGGTGGCGTGATGTATGTGTGTCAGACGAGCTGGATTGGGGAAGGTATTTGTTTGTAGTAAACGTCAAATGTGCTCTTTGTGGTTATCCAATTGCTGGTCCGCCGGTGGGTAGATCCGGCGGGAGAGGCGGTAGTGTGTTGTAATGTCATGAAATGTGACCAGGCGATCCCTCGCAGCTGGTGTCATCTTTGCCAGGACGATTGGAACCTTGAACGATTCTCGTTACGTCTCGTATTTGGAACCTTGGTACTTTGGGTATACCGCATTGTTTGCCGTTGCTTTGCCTTGTGTGGGTGACTTGTCACGTTAACGGTTGCGCTGACAGATGCAGTCCGTGAGCGGGCTCACAGTGTCCCTTCTCTTTTTGGAAATTTTAGTGATTCAATGCAATTTCTTCTGAACATATGTTTACCACTGCCTGTCATAGAGAACCTTCACAGACACCCGGCACGCTGCCACGCAGGCACGCCAGCAAGGGCACGGTCTTAAGCTGCTGGCGCGCACGCTCGCGAAAACAATAAACTCTTTGTAAGGTCCACTAATGAGATCAGCGGCCAGGCGCCCGGGCTTCGCGTGAGAACCCGCCACTCTGTCTGGGGGCTCAGCACTGTGTACTCTACGCCGCAGCCGTCGCCAATTCGTCACGGCGCGCACGAGAGACGGATTGTCTGGCCCACCGAATACCACGGGGATAATCCCCCATTGAGAACGCAGATGACGCCGCCGAGTTCCGAGAATCGTCGACGTGACGCGCGGAGGTGGTGGAATTACCGGCGTCGAAGCGCGCCCCGTGCGAGACACTATTGTTAACGCTCCCCGGCCGGCACAGTGCACTGTCGCCGCCTTTCGCTCTCACCCCGCGGGGTCGCGCGCACTTGCTCGTCCGCGAGCGTGCCGTTGACCCAAAGATTGCGGCGCCTCATTGAATATTCCGTAGCGCGATGAGTGACAGCTGTCTACGCGAATTTGGGCACTCCCTTATGCGTGTACGAATGCTACATGGGCGTTCCCGAGAGAGTGTGATCTCGAGGTGTTATAAGGCCGAACTTGGCCGTTAGAAATGGTTCTTGTCTGAGCGCCGAGCTGGGCAGTTCCCGGCGGGACAAGGAGTCTTGACCGTTGAAGCTAGGTTGGGATTTGTGAGCCCCCTAGGCTAGAGGTTAAGATCGCGTCGGAAGTTTAGGGTACAGCGCCGTAACGGGCAACTAGACCAATCTTGCGGCGGGACAGAGTCTCGGCCGTCGTTTCTCGAGCGGTTTGTGTACGCTCCGAGGGTAGGAGAGTTAGACGAAGTTGAGAAGCTCAAGTGATTTGTGCGCACTTGGAGCTAGCGTCTAGCTGAAGTTTGAAGTTTTTCTTTTCATTACTCATGTACCCAGTTTTCCTTCTGTAAATAGCTGTATATAACCTCTTCGTTTCACTTAATCAACCCCAACCCCTCGTGTTCGTCAATTCGACAGCCGTCTCCAAGAACTTCAACACCATCGCTCTGCCAGCCTCCTGCCAAATCAACGGGAGCACGGGCGATTGGGTTCCTGATCGACAGCGGACTTCGGGGAAACGAACCACAACAATCATTACTCTCTTGTAGTTGTTGCTGGCGCCGTAATGCCTAGACCGAGTTGTGAGAATCGGTCATTGGACTCAGGGGTGGAATTTAGACAATTTACTGACCAAACGTAACACAATACTCGTGCGTAGGGCGTTTAGTAGAAGGCATAATGTGGAATTACAAAGATAAAAAAAAAGCCCTGGAAATTGAACAGGCGCTCCTGGGAATACAAAATGGTGTGACCCTTTCTTGAGCTGCATAAGTGATGAGTATATTTGAAACGTTCCCAAGAAAGAATTTACCTGGTCTAAAACTCAACGAAATTAGCGCAAACTAATACCAATAGCTCTCGCCAGAGCATCAGTGTAGCAGTGAGAAATATATAACGCGGAAATAAAAATAAACACTGCGAGAACAAAAAATACTCTAAAATAAAAAAAAATGTTTAATATTATTGGGGTTATATTCTGTTTTGTATACAACGCTTGAGTAAAAATTAGAAAATTAAAACTGTGTGCTAGCGTGCCTGTTTATTAACAATAACAACACAGAGCGACGTATTTATTGTGTTCTGGGCGCTGCCATAACCACGCGACCAACGTCACTTAGTCATTAAGCAATGCAACAAGCACCAGTGTTCGCTTCATTAGATTACAGTAAAAATAACTCCATCGACATCTCTTGGCTCTTTCCGCAAGAACTGTGTCCCACAAGGCTCCAATGAAGATGTGTAAAACCATGAAATGTTTCCCGTAGGTATTCCAGTTTCCCCACGTGGCACCGAATGACACCGGGCATTAACCCGGTTATACACGGTAACCAATATGTTCGCATTTTTACCCCATGCGCGAAGTAATTTGAACACGACTGTCTTGGCTACTCATAAATAAACGATGTTACTCTACCGTGAGCTGTCTAAATCTCCCATATAAGATACGAAGCAGAAAGAGTAACAAGACAGAAGTTAGACACACGTGGTAAACATACTTTCAAAATAAATATCTACCTTCTGCGAAGCGATAGTCATTGCTTTATAGCAATCCGTCGTCCCCACAATGATATAAAAAATTAATAAATCTGCGCACTGCACAATTAGCGCAACGTGTTGAGGTAATCTTCTAGCAAGGGCACCTGTCGCACCACGCTTAACTATCTAATCAACCCTGCCCGATATCTTTACAAAGAAAGAAAAGACGTTGCGAACATTAAAGGGACACTGAAGTGAATTTGTCAAGCTCCCGTTTTTGCTTGCACTGCGTAGACTGGCTCAAATTAGCACACTTTTCATCGTTTATCCGGTTGACAAATCGGTAATTATTTTACAAAGCGCGAAAGAAGAAAAACTACCATGCGCGGTTTGCGGCGGCTGCACCAACTAAGGCTGTGACGTTGAGAGGAGGGGCGCCGT
Source organism: Haemaphysalis longicornis (assembly GCF_048455015.1). Taxonomy (NCBI): domain Eukaryota; kingdom Metazoa; phylum Arthropoda; class Arachnida; order Ixodida; family Ixodidae; genus Haemaphysalis; species Haemaphysalis longicornis. The sequence continues at coordinate 103,041,596 of NW_027526335.1, read as the reverse complement.
GATTGGACGATGCCCAAGGTTAGCAATCACACAAGTTTCGGTTTCGGTTTCGGTTCTGTAAAACATAACCAATGGCTTTGTTGGATGGGCATTCTCAATATCTCAGTAATCATCGTACCGCGCTTCTGCCATGTTGTCGGCTGTAAAATGCACAAGATAAGCCTCCCAGGACGGCTTGTAGTCGTAGCATTCACTAGCCGAGACCTACGCAGTGCATGAACGCCCTCCGCGTACCCGCAGACGCCCAAATGTCATGCGCTTTTCCCCCATATTTGGAGCTTGCCTCCCTCATGCCAGTATCGTAAAAAGCGTGTTCGCACCAGGCCAAGGGTCTGTTCATTCTGGCCTGTGCCCACTGCCTACAAGCAGTCGGTGCTTATGGCAACAGCACGCCAACGAGAACTCGCTAGCGCGCCAGTGCCAGCCTGCGCGCGTTTTGTGAACTAGTTCGTGTAGCCATGAACGTTGCGGCCCCAAAAAAGGTGAACTCAATATAGAAAACATCGGCGGAAAACAAAGAAGTTAACTTACAAAAAAAAAAAAGCACGTACCCGCGGGGATTCGAACTCGTGACTCGCAAAACATTTGCGGTGAATTCCTAACGCCCCAGACCGCTAGTCCACGGAGCGGGACGCGAATGCCCTGCTAATATAGGGTATATATTGTACAACCTGTTTACACTTTTATTTAGTTTTCGCATTTCAAGCCGCTTAGGTGACTATTTGTTGTACTGCGATCGTGCAGTAAGCGTCGCCCGAGTTTCCACAGTAGCTCACGTCTAGCAATTGCATTTCGTAGACGGAAAAGCGTTCGCAGATGCGTAGTCGTGCTGCTGACCGCTGTGCTTGTTCGCCCACCGCAAAAAAGTGCTTCCCGCGCCCTAGTTTTACGCTGTACGGTAAAAATATCAGTTGATTTTATTTCCTTAGTACCTATATTGACTTCGCTGACTCTTCTCCCGCCTTCAAGAGGCCTTATATTTTCATCTGGCGTACCAGTCAGCGAAGCGTCGCATGTGCAGCGCTTGTGTGAAGCGACCTTGACTTGGAGCTAGATACAGTGTACAGACAAACCAAGTAAAGAAAGGCACATTCTTCCATTCACAAACGTGTCCTGGCTTCGTTTCAACTAAGCGAACGAATTGCGACCAAGCAATTTTTTTTTTAACCTCCTTGATTGCGACGACCCGCCGGCGCCCGGCGGACGAAACGCTGGGCCGACTGACTCTGTCGGCCGGGGAGCCGTGCAGTAGCGCAGCCGTGGCGCAGCCAATTGCCAGCTCATCTCCTCCTGACGTCACACGAAAACGCCACAGAAAATGGGCGAGCGTAAAGAGAGGAGGACAGCGTTTTCGAATTAGTTTTTCTACTAAATAAAATCGCGTAAACGCGCCTAGAGTGGTCGAAACATGGCCTGGGGACTCCGGACTACAATTTGCGCTAGTAATCCCGCAATGTTTACATATCACTTCAGTGTCCCTTTAAGAGCGGTCACAAGCCCGGCACGCCGACAAGAAACACTGGTATTTACTACTGCCGCTCTAAAAAAGACTTCAACGGAAAACATGTCCATTGTCGGTGAGCCAGACTATGTAGTAACGTTAAGGGTTCAGGCTGGACACAAAGTACAAGCAAATCAATATTGCGGCGATAAACAAGCTCGCCAGGTAGGTGGTAATGGTATTCTTCAAGTTTCGGAGCTATAGTGGAGTTGTCATGCGCAGCTGCTGTCACTATAACGGATTAGAGGGAAGCGGGCTGCAGATTGAAATTAATTTAATTAGCGTTTTCAAATTCAAGTACAATTTTTCATCTCCACGTGCGTTAGCTATCAAGCAGAATATCGCTAAACAAAACATGAGGGTACCAAGACGCTGCGATCCGCTTAGCAGGAGCTTTGCTTTGTAGTAGTTCTATCTGCTAAGCAATCCCCCTTATGAAAACAAACGTCATTGTGTTCATAGTTTTAAAGAAACAGTATTTCCACCAGCACCGTCGATAGTATGATGTACCTAACATTCTACGCTTTTCTATACAAGACCATAGTGCGCACAATGCAGACAGGGCTGGGGAAATCGTTTTCATGAACAAATAGAACTAACAGGAAAATAAGGGTTTTTTTTACTCGAGACATAAAACTCCTAACCGCTGTTAAGAGAACCCTAAGCAAAACTTTTGCTCGAATGACCCCTTCCCAGCTTGAATACCCAACGAGTTTCTTGCGTGCAGCTGAATGAACGTAAACTGTTGCGCACCGCAATCGGTTCCGCGGAAGATGAGCAAAGTTCTCTCGGCATATAATAGGCTTGCTGGAAGATTCATCCTGTGGTTGTTGCGATTCCGAGGCTGCTGTGGTACTCTCAATTACGGATAAATATTTTTTTCGATTCTATCTCGAAAGCGGACGTGTTTGCTGCAGCTTTTATGCTCAGTAACCGCCACCCAGACCACGTTACACTATTCTGACTGGTTATGAGAAAATTCATGGGCTCGGACAAGGATTTCGTCTTCTTTATTCACGATTGATCATGAGACTGCACTGCTGTAGATATGCTTATAGGACCAGAATTACCGTCGTACACCAGTCTATTCATCTAACACTATTAGCGTTAGAGTGCCACGACCCGTAAGGTTTGCTATGCAGTGAGTTAAATTTCTTTTGGTGTCGTTGATGTTCACACAGAAATTCGGTTGATGTACTGAAAGTTTGGGATTCCAATGAGAGAACACTTTGAGAGGCAGCCTAGCAACCATCTTAGTAATGGCAAAATAGTGACCTGTGAAGCAAAACACCTCAGCACGCATAGAACACTGCACACGAATGCCTTGTGTGCATTCGTTAGCAGGAATTTCAGAATGCTTCAACCACGGTATCAGAGCAGTGTAACGATAGGTACAGCACTCTCATCCAATGTGCGGGACAACAGCTACTGAGGGCACCTAAGTTTGCCTGCGTACTTTGAAAGTAAATGCCTGGCGGTGCTTCTGGAACGACTTCTTCACAGCTACTTCGTATTTACGTCTCGTTCTTTTCTTTCGTTTCTTCCTCTTTTGTCGCTAATTACTTCTCGAAGCTTCTTTAATGCTACATTGTGTCTACGTCTCTTCCTTCCTTCTTGTTCCTCCACAGTCGCCGAATGCCAACTGAGTTCGTTGGACACGCACTTTTCTTTGGGTTGTTATTTCTGATTCATGCGCTGTAGAACGCGTCTAACCAATGGTAAATCCGAGCGCAACTTTCGCGGATGCCGCTTTCGGGCCCAAGTCGGGTGAGCCTTTTTGCAAACCTATCGACAAGAAACGCTTTCGTGTTAAACCTCGCTTTGACGGCGAGCTTTTCCTGCCGACATTTGAATTGCTTCAGAAGTATCTAAAGGACCGCATTTTCTTGTTCCAGAGGTTCGGACGCAATGGTTACTAGACAGAATATTCAACTTATAACACCAGAGCTGTTTAAGTTCTTGGTTGCGCCGTCCGTGAACAGAAAAAATACCAAGAAAATACCGAGCGCGCGTGAGCGTGCGTTCCGTGAGGATAACAGGATGGAAAGTAGGGCGAGTTGATGTTGATTCATCTTGAAAACAGGCGCGGAAGGACGTTGACTAAGAAAAAATATACACAGCTAGAACGACGCGCTAGAACTGCGTTAGAACATTCAAAAGAGCCCTTTGTACAAGAAATTAGGTTAACAGGATGGAAAGTTGGGCGAGTTCGTCCTGTGTATATCTTTTCTTAGTCAACGTCCTTCCGCGCCTGTTTTCAAGATGAATCAACACCAACTCGCCCAACTTTCCATCCTGTTAAACTTAATTTCTTGTACAAAGGGCTCTTTGGAATGTTCTAACCCAGTTCTAGCGCGTCGTCCTGTGTATATCTTTTCTTAGTCAACGTCCTTCCGCGCCTGTTTTCAAGATGTCTCGTGAGGAGCCCACGGCATCGTCCAAACTTGTGCATGGGCTTGCGCCACGTGAGGGACTTTCAAAAATAAAAAAAAAAACCGAACGCAGTGCCAGTCAGCGTTTGAGCAAACAGCGTCGCCGACAAAACTACTGCTATCTGCTCCTGACATCACTTACTCCGGGTTGCCAGGGGCAACAAGCTGGTCTCATAAAACTCGTAACGCCGCGGTGGCGACGGCAGAACTGTCTCCGACACTGTGCGCGCTCATAGGGGACAGGACGACCAAAAAATATCCGGACGCACGATGAAGCGGTGACTTATCATGAATCGCGCCACGCTGCCAGGCGAGGAAGCAATGGCCCAGAAGAAGAACTGCAGGCCTTAAACGGCGAGGGAGCGTTCGACAAAGACTTGCGGTGGTGGACGATGAAGTATGCGAAAACTGAAGAGGGCGCTGTACAAATAAAGCATTTATATGCTTTACTTTCCGTTTGATTTGGTCCTCTGCTGACAAGCGCCATATAAAGAGTGTCCCAGATATCATGCACCAAAATTTTTAAAAAGGGCAATGACGCAACCACAAGAAAACCTAGCGCATAATGTTTCCAGCACAGTGTAGTATAGCGGCCAGTAATTTTTTTTTTGTTAATGAGATTTACTAATTAATTGTAATTAATTTTCTCAATCGATAAAGTGTTAATGAGGTACTTGTACGTATCCACGAGAGATATCTAACTGCGGAATTTTCAGTGACGTACTAATTGCGTACTAATTTATTATGGCTGTTAAGTAAACCCCGCGAAATATGCAGAAAACCACGTGACGGCTCTTCATCCTGCATCATAAAGTAGTGCCCTCAAAATAGCTCCCTCTGAGTTAGCCAGAATGTAATAAAGAAAAGAAAGAAACAAGAGATCACGACCGAGTTTGTGTCTTATCTGCCACACGCGCCCCGCGAAACTTGCTGTTGCTGCTCCTTTCTCGCCATTATCAAGGTTATGCGCTCTCTCTTTGGGCGTGTCACAGGCAAAGCAGTTGCTTTTAATCAGCTTATTTGGGGGCGCTGGTTTATGATGCGGGCTGGAGCGCTATCACTTGGTATTTTTCATATTTCGCAAAGTTTCTTTATCCGCCAGTCTAAATTAGTATGCAATTAGTACGTCGTAGAAAATACCGAGGTTTGATGTCTTTCGCGCGTACCTACAAGTACCTGATTGACACTTTATGATTGGGACAGCACATCTCGAGTTCGAAAATAATTACAATAAGCTAATTCAGAACAATTACTGAAAAAATTACTGGGCGCTACTCCACTGTACTGTAAACATCATGCCCTATGTTTTCTTCGAGTTACGCCATTGCTCTTTGTTAAAATCTTGGTGCATGATAGCTGAGACGCCCTGCAGATACACAGGGTAAATGGTTCTCAGTGACTTAAATGGCGCTCGTCGAGTTTAGCATACTGAGGCGAACACAGCTCTGCCGTGACATCAGACTTACTTCGTTGTACAAGCTGGCCTTGATTTTTTTTTTTTGTTAGTTTTGCAGTGGCCAATCTGTGACTTACCTCTCCGTAGACTTCTGGTCTGTTTTTTGCCCGTACAGACCGCTGAAGTGCTGCCTCGGTAGCCGGTCGTAACGGGCTTCGGTCGCGTTGTACGAAGCTCGTTCCAGAAGCAGTTCGTCCCAGTTGCCGTCCGTATCGGCGGCTGGAAAAAGTGAGGGCAACACATAGTCTGTTAGTAACTAGTGGAAGCTCACATCCCTGCCGTGTGGGATAAAGCAGGAATGCGGTACGTGAAGATACATACATTCTCCCTCGGCATAAGGAACTATAGTAGAACCCCGCTCTTACGTTCCTCAGTGCTGCATTTTCGCGGCTGGTACGCTGTTTTTGTCTACTCCCGGAGCAGCTCACATAGAATCTCATGTATTAAAATCATCACTGTTACGTCATCGCTGAGAGTACGTTCCCGGATCATTCGTCGCAGGCGGACACTTCTAACCCGCCTCGGCAACATGCGCGGACCACCAATTTAACGTTTGACGAACCTTGGCCAGGCTTGGCTACGGAACTGACTGCATGAAGCCGCACGGGGCTGCGATTCGTCACCACTAGATGGCCCTATGTTACTCTGTGCTATCACCATCATCACTGCGCTTACAACTGAAGTTTCACTTCGAAATTCCGGAAGTGAGTGTTTGCCATAAAGCACCACCGCAAGAGTAGTACGTGCTCTCGTCGTCATCATGCACTTCCAGCTTTGAGAACACCGTTGAACTTGCAACCGCGAACTTAGTCGTGTTTTGATGGCGTCGCGAAAACGAGAGGCGCTTGCCCTTCAGAAAAAAAAAACGACGAACTAAACGCAGTAGAGAAGCAGCCAGCGCGGAAGAGAATCAACATAGCTAGGGACCTTGCATAGCCCCGCGGGGTGCTTTCCAGCTATCTCAGAAAGCGGCAATCTTAAATTCTCCAATTTTTTTTTAAGTTCGAAAGCTAAAATTGCAGAAATGTATGGTTGCAAGTCAAAGCTACGCTGTTTTCGTTCATTTTCGAAGTCTTGCTCGCTGCTGCGTTTTCCTGGTTGCTGCGTTTGGTTTTCCCGGTCCGGGGAAAAACGTATGAACGGGGTTCCACTGTACTTCATTTTGAAATGAGAAGCAGTGGGGTTTTGTGTTAATGATGCCAGGAACACAAAGGCGCACATAAAGAGAACAACACTTCTCATGTTTTTTATCAGCGCATGTGGGCATGGGGGTTGTCTTCTGTTATACGGGACGCCCATGAGACTGTTTAAGTATACATTGACATACCCAGTGATGCATTAATCGTAAACCGCTGACGCACCCCTCATAGTTTCGAGCACATCTTTTACAGTAACGGTAAACACTGGTAACCAATTCAGGATTGGTTTTGGTCAATCAGCCTTAACATTTATTGCCCGTTGGAGTAAATTAAACGGGCCCGGCAAGACGTTTTTTTTAATTGCCTTAGAAATCAAAAGCCTTCCAACAGTACTTAACAATCGCGTCGAGAAGTTATATTAGGTGCCTTGAAAACCTTCAAGCCAAATATTACTGCTCTACGCCCACCGCATAACACACAAACCCGCTCATATGACTTTGCTTTTTTTTCTCAACCTCGGCATTGTTAGTGGGCTTAAGTGACGTCACTCAAGCCGTATTGTGGCTGTTGGCACCCAAGCAAGCCACGCCGTCGTGTTCTGTGCAGGGGATAAATATAGCCTTCGAATTACCCTCGGGCCTGCAGAAAAGATTGAAAGCGTTTATCGGTAGTGTTACAAGTGATCACAAAGGCACGCTATTAATCAAGCGGCTCGTGAACGTGGTTGAAGTGGGATATTTTTTGCGTTTAGTTTTATCGCAAATACACTTACTATTGTTCCAAAGTTAATCTTTGTATCTGGCGGGAAAAGGTGAACCTGATTCCACAGCTAGTATTTTTGCACATAGAGATGCACAGCGAGTTCATTAAAGATGTGTTATAATTTTTATATATCTTGTCCTGACTAGGAAAAACAAGTTGGTTTTATTTTCCTTTGAGTAAGCGCATGTATTTTTTTGTGCGGAGGCGCTGCATCAGAAGCCCGAAGCAAGAACGACTGAGGTCTGATAAGAGTCATACTGACAGAACACCGCGAATGACTTGAGTCCGTGCTGTTACATCAGTATTAGTATTTCCCAACTGGCCCAGTTCTCAACGCTTTTGCTCAGAATAATAGTCATCACCTGTGTCTATGTTGATGTTTGCCAAAAACGTGTTGCAATATTTCCGCTCAACCCTCTAACTAACCCTCTAAACTTAAATAAAATTAAATTCAGTATTTATTTTTCTGAATGTATGCGTTATAATATAACGTAGAGTGTTGAATAAGCAACTGAATTTTTCCCTGTGAGCGCATCAAACGTATTCCGCTGACATGCCCACATAACACATATTGTACAGTGACGGACAAATGAAATGGCAACACAAAAATACGAACGAGAACACGCACAATCGAAGTATACTGTTCACGGAGGTCCACTAATGGCGCGCAATTGGTATATTTCGAAAGCTGCACTTCCCATCTTTGTTACTGTAATTGAGCCACGCGTTACTTTGACTTGCGTGGAAAGAAATCGCGCTATTTGTGTCTTCTGGCTGATAGTTTCGTGATAGCGTTTCATTTGTACATGACTGTACAAAAGACGGAAAAACCGCGAACCGAAAAAGAAAAAAAAATATCAGTAGAAAGGAAGACTTACCCCCATTTGGATTCGTCCTGAAGATGGACGTGTAGTGCGAGTCAGCGCCGTCAAACTCTCGTGACATCTGAGCTGGAAACTGCATTAATCGGGTAGGCAGAGAAAGGGGCGAGGCACCGCTCATGACAAACATGCCAATCACTCCCCACAGGGCAAGTAAAGGTAAAGATCTGTGAATACGAACGCCTGACAGATTCATACGCTATGTTTGCACATTTCGGGCCATCACAGCTGCCTTATCCGCACCTACTGGTTACTTCTATGCCTTATGACACTGCCATTTGGAGAAGGATACTGCGAAATTGTCACGTGGCGTTTCGGGACGTGGTGTTCCGTCATACGCCGCTAGTCACAGGCGTTTCCCATCGCAGTCCCAAAAGACCACAAAAGCGCTACGTCGTTTTTTTTAAGGGCTACAGAACTGTCTGGACGATTGTAGGGACATTACGAGCGTGCACAGTCTTTATTCGTCCATATGGACAGCTTACTGTTTTGTTTTAGGCCTTATTTTGGCTCACGGTTTTGTGTTTGTACTTAACTTAGTTCTTTCTTTTCTCGCTCCTCAATCTGTCCTCCCCATTTTTATATACCCGATCTTTCTCTTTGAATACCTCGTTTCCCACTTCCCATGTGTAGAATAGCCAACCGGACTATTCTTTGGTTAACCTCCCTGCTTCTCCTGTACTGTCTTACCCTTTATCCAACGTTTTTTTCCCGTCCGTAACAAAGAACAGTTGTGATGAAGTGATTCGTCACAAAGGACGTCCGTCGCAAGTTAACTTGATGGTTTGTTCTCTCTCGTCGGTGTCCTTTAGATGGAGTTAAGAAACTTGGCACAGTCATGGGAGGTTTGCCAGTATACGCATACGTGTGCCAGTATATGTTACAGGTAGCCAGTTCTTCTAGTACAATTGCCCATCACAATGAAGGATGGCGGGAAAACTGTACTAGAAAAACTTGAAAACCTGTATACGCAATGCCTGACGACCGCAAGTGTACCGGAATTCTGGAAGAACAACGCGCACATCTTCCTAATCCATAAGAAAGGTGACATGAAGGGCTTAAAAAATTATAGGCCGACCATCCCACTGTGCGCCGTCTACAAGGTACTTACCGAGGTAATCGCTAACAGAATATCTGCCACCTTAGATTCAAGTCAACGTAATGAACAAGCCGGGTTTCGTAAATGCTATTCAACAATATATACCATATTCCCACGATCAATCAGGTCATAGAGAAATGCGTGGACTATACTCAACCCCTATATATAACATTCATAGATTATGAGAAAACATTTGACTCGGTCAAAACCCTAGCAGTCATTCAGGCATTGCGGAATCAGGGTCTAGACGGGCATTACGTAAGAGTACTAGAGGATATTTACAGTGGGTCCCCAGCTACCATCATCCTCCATAACGAGAGAAGTAAAATACCTATAAGGAAGGGCGTCAGACAAGGAGACACGATCTCTCCAATGTTATTCCCAGCATGTTTACAAGAGGCATTCAAAACATTGGATTGGGAGCAGGCGCGCGTAAGGGCTAATGGAGAATACCTCAGTAACCTCAGATTTGCTGATGATGTTGCCTTGCTAAGTAACTCGGGGGACGAATTGCAAAGCATGCTTTCCGCACTAGACGAACCGAGTAGAACCGTGGGCCTGAAAATTAATATGCAGAAACCTAAACTAATGATCAATAACCTCGGGACAGCAGAACAGTTTGGGATAGGGGCGAAGTAGTGGAAGTGGTAAAAGAATATATCTACTTAGGCCATGTTGTGACCCCGGATCCCAACCATGAGGCAGAGATCATTAGAAGAATAACATTGGCGTAAAGTGCATTCCCTTTCGGAATTCGGCAGGCATTTTCAGATAATGAACGGCAGCCTACCATTGTCCCTGAGGAGGAAAGTGTATAACAGCTGCAGCTTACCGGTAGTCACCTACGGGGCAGAAACTTCGAGGCTCACTCAAATGGTTCGATTGAAATTGAGGGCAACTCAGCGAGCGATGGAACGGGAGATGATAGGTGTAACGTTACTGGACAAGAAGAGAGCGGAGTGGGTCAGGGAACAAACGCGTGTTAAAGACATATTAGTAGAAATTAAGAAGAAATGTGCGTGGGTAAGGCATGTAATGCGAAGGCAAGGTAATCGTTGGCCATTAAGGGTAAAAGAGTGGAACCCTAGAGATAGCAACCGTGGCAAGGGGCGGCCGAAAGTTAGGTGGGTCGAGGAGATTAAGTTTGCGGGGATAAATTGGTAGTAGTTAGCACAAGACTGGGATAATTGGATGTATATGGGAGAGGCCTTTGCCCTGCAGTGGGCGTAGACAGGCTGATGATGATGATGATGATGAAACTTGGAATGAGCTAGAGAAAGTATCGGATAGCAACGAGTGGCAGCCAGCCGAAGAGGATGCTTATATCGCTAAGGAAACATGCCTGAAGGGGTGTGATGGTACAGCTCCCTGCCTACTGCCCCTTGCCATAGCCTCTGCCCCTTTTTTCTGAACAGATCGTGTGTCTCTTAAGTCACACACTAGATTAGAGGGTTTTTTTGTGTAAGTCTTCTCACTAATAAATTTAAATTATAGGGGGAAACAAAGCTGATGTGATGAAATCCTTAACCTATTCCTGTTATTTTCAGCTCCTTTTCGCAGGTGATAGTATGGCAATGAAAGTGGCCGATGATTTCCACGGGATTCGGTTCTAGAACCTTGTTCCCTATTCTTTCCATAGGAACGAATTCTCGCATTAGCACGGCGGTTTGCATTTGCACGGCATTTGTCCGCATAGTATAAAAGAGAGATCCCTTGTACGCGTGATCCTACCTCAAATTTTGACATCGAGGTGTTGCTAAGCGTTTTCACTGTAGATAGTTCTATAGTCCCATCAAAGTTGGCGACACTATGCTACATTGGGCCGGTCAGCAAACTCAAATTTTACAGACAAATGTTTATTTTCAACAATAAAAATTTTGTCACGTGTAATTACTAATTACAAACCGTCCCAATTTCATGTACTAAAGGTTTTGACATAATTAAGAAGGGTTTAAAGCCAGTTGCTATTATCAAATACATTACGCTGAAATTAGTGACCGCTGTGTAACAGTATATAGTGACGCTAGATGGCAGTACACTGCAGTTCAACGAACCCCATTTTAGAAGTTCCATAAAAGTTTCACTAAAACAAAACAAGAGACAACGTCAGAATTTATTCTCTCGCCACTGTGACGAAATTCTCTGTGGGACAGCGTGCACTATTACGGGTGATCCTGAATTACCAGGATCGACATCATACGCAAACTTCGGAGATAAAAAAAGTACGCATAGTGCAAAGTTCGCGTGATCTAACATGCTTCAAGCACAAACGGGAAACATTTTTCCCTAGCCATACTACCAAAACAACAGGAGTTTTTTTTTTCTTGTCTAAACATGGTTACAACAGTTGACCAGTTTACACCGCGTGGACATGCTTCTTCTCGGATGGGCAGCCAATCCCTGGAATTGTCTAGTAGAGTGAGAACCACTCTGGGATATGCGTCATCTTCCGACGGCCAGCCCTATATTTCCCGCGCACCATTGCACGTCCTGTTCCAGAAATAAACCCCTTTCACCACAATAATATATTACTGCAGAACACAATATATCACCGCCTTGGAAGAGGATTTGGGGAAAGTCACTTGGCCTATCGCAATGCTCACCACAAAACACAAGACTGCACTTTCTGGCCGTGTACGCTACACAGCGAGATAATTAGATTGTGTCGTGGAACGCTTCGTTGCACGGTTATCACGCCGTAGAAATGTATGGTTTCGCAATGCTCGTTTCATTATTTCGGGTTACCCGGACACAGAAGGAATATCGCCGGTTGTTTGCTCGCAATTCAAGCCCAGGGCCTAGGCAAACGCAAACAAAGTGACCAAACATTGTGGGCGAAGATATGATCCCTCCCTGGAGAGCCCGTGTTTGGCTTTGCGTAAGCTTTTCATTAGTTTTCGAGGAATGGTGCAACCGAAGAAGTTAAATGTTTGCTCGGATCGGAAAGATAGTTTGTCTTGGAGAAACATTAAGGTCGGTGGTAGAATCTTTTACTCAATTCACTATTGTGACCATGACGAGGCAACTTTCTTTTACGCCTAAAGCCTTATATGTCTTATCAAACGCGTACAGTAAAAGTCCTCGTCGTCGGCTCGAAAACGAATGGTACCAAAAGTCACGTGACCTCAGCGGCGGGAACTGCGAAGTGGAGGAGCACGGTGGTGCTTTGACGTCATTCCTCCACTATCCCACTCCGGCACGTCAGCGGTGTTCAGTGTGTCTGCCAAATAATTGTTCACCGACTCAAGTTTTTGTATTCAGCTTTCCATCTTACCACATAATAGAGATATATACACTGGCGCAGACAGATGCGGCCGCCTATCACATGATAATGCTCTCGACATCCTCATTGCAATAATCACAAAATTTGCGTGAACATGCCCTGTGTAATATTCTGAAAATGCTCTGCTCATCCCCCTAGCCTCCGGCTCGGCTTGACGGAGAGTCTCGCTTTTTTTCTGCGGCGTAGATTAACGATGGGAACACATTTTAGGGGAACAGCACGTTGAACGAGTGGTTCGGCAACTCAGCTTGAGGTACAGTCTCCACCACTACCACGGCTTTATTTGCAAAGTAGCGCGTGACATGGATTAACAACGGTGGGGGCTTTTCTTCCCTCCCCAAGGAATGCGCTGCGGGGGCGCAGCGAGGGGTGGAAGGCGGCTTATAAAGCTTCAGCCCCCTTCTCCTCCCCCCGACATTTTGTCATGCTGTCATGCAAGGCGACCCAGGCAACCTCCTGCGCCAAAAAACGTACTAGGATTTTGTCCAGAGCCCCAGGAATCCATTCCGGAAAGCCCACTTACTCTCTCTTGGTGGCCTGATTCCTTCCTAGCATGCGTGATTTCTACGCAAGGCCTTCATCCACGGGGTATTCTGCGAGGTCGCGCTCCGCGACGCGACGGAGACTCACTGCTCACAACAAACTCAGGGAGATACGCGACGCAACCGCAGGCCTGGATGCTTCAGTAATTCCATGCAACCAGGGCCGCCGCCGAATACCAGTGTGCTAACGACTTCAAACTTCGTCTTCCCCTCCTCTACATATAGCGAATTTACCTGCGAAGGTGCTGCTGCGGGGCTGTTCAAGCGGCAAAACGATCTATTGGCACAGCTACACGAATAGGTCATTTAGCCGCACGAGCAGCGCCGCAGCAGCGAATTCGCAGGCAAATACGCACCATGTAGAACGCGCTTTCTGTATAAATGTACACTTTGTTGCCAGTGACACTTTTGTTGCCCTGAACAAAATATAATGTTCTTTTTTCACCACAACTGTACATTTTGACTTATATTTTGTGGGACTAATTTTGGTGCAATTATCCGCAGTACGCGGCGGTTGACAAGCTGCTCCTACGCAATATATTGGCACAAAAGGCAGCGGCGTAACGATTTCTCCCCAAACGTCGCATGTGTGCGATAATTGAAAAAAAAAAGATTCTTGGGCGAAAACGTGACATTAAAATGAAACATCCGCCCGCAATTTGTTTGCTTCCTACTTTTCACGCTTATAATATCTGTCCCATGTTTTGCTAGTTTTAGATTAATTAGTTGTTTACTTCCATGTTTGTTGAACAGATATGTTTGTATTTGTTTTACATTTGCGTATAATTTGAGGGTTATTTTTTTTTTGTACGTACACAAAACCGAAAATTGCAAGTAGTGATAGCGATTCTGCCACAATTCTCGGAACATGCGAATAATTTTTTAATGAAATATTTTATATTCCTTGGTCTTTGCAGTTAATTGTTATGTATTTTCAGGTAATAGGCAATAGTTTTAGTCAATAGTTTCAGTTAATAGTTATGTATAGCACGAGTGAATAGTTATGTATCTATTATACATATTTTTAGTCCCTAGAAAAATTATATGTAGGAGGTCGAGGTGCAATCTCAGCCCACCCCCCTCCTCCCCGTCAAGCAAAATTTCCGGCCACGCTGCAGATGCGCTGCCCCGTGACTTACCACGCCGAGCCCGCATGGTCCTATTCTAAGCCTGTGCCGTTTCGAGGTGAACACCGTGCATAAAACACCTGGCTGAATGTCTCGTTGAGGTCCCTATAATGGATATCTCACGTAATTTACGTATGCGTGCGTGCCGGTGAATTTACATGCCCGATGTGTCGAACTCAGCGTCACCAAATAAATCTAACATTCGTACAATACGCCATCATTAACCCATGCAGCCCATATCCTCGAAGGTTGCGTTCCAGAGGCATTTTTCGACTAAAAGACATCATCAGTACTAAACATTTTTGAAATCGGCCATGGATTGGTTATTCAACGGAGCTCGAAGTTGCAAATGGCGATGAACAACCATGGCTCTATCCAAATAATTGCAGTACATAAAGAATTCAGTGACGTCTGATGCTGCATGGTGTTCACTCCTAGAGTTTCACTAACAAACATTCTATACGAGACTGATACAAAAGCCACCAAATATCCACGTGCATCACGCGAAAGGCCTAAAAATATTGATATTTGTCGCACCTTTGATCAAACGCTTTCCCACATTTCGGTAGTACAGAAGATCGCGCCCTTTTCATCGTGACTTCGAGTTAGACGATCTCTATATCCACTTCTTCTGACGAATATTCGTTCTATTTTGGGCAGACAAAAAAAAACATTCGTTTTTGAGCGGCTAGGTTGAGGGCTTCATGCAGCTTCTTTTGCGTGTACGCGTCGATTTCTTTCACAGATGCGAGGACAGGTCGTCGAGGCGCAGTCTTTCACGCTTCTCAGAGTGATAGCTTCATTGGACAGGAGAGAGAGAACGAGACAGAGAGAGAGAGAGAGAGAAGTAGAGAGAGAGGAGGAGAGAGAGAGACCTTAAGGCCTGCCTCTGTCCTCGCCTAATGAAATACCTGTGCCGATTCATTAGTCCGGAAAACTACTCCGTCCTCTTCCACGGTGAGGACGAGTCCGCAAGAATCGATGATGACGAGCCGGCGTGCGCTCGCAATAAAATGGAGCCCGAGGGCCACTCTTGGCGCGCCTTACATCGTCCGTCCACATCAGCCGGTCGTTCCCCACTTCCTGGCCTGCGGCTGCTCTGAACGTAATTAAGCAGGGCTCGATTAGGTTCCACCGATCCGCACTGGATTGCCACTGGCTCTCGTCCCTGTGAAGAGGTCTCGCTTTATTTCCCCGATCTTTTATTTTCCCTCCTGTTTGAGGAGGTTGTTAGGCAGTCGGACGTCCTGCAGGAGCTTCTTCGCATAGACGCTGTCACTTGGTATTTTGTCTTAGGACTTCGCTGACGAGTTCGAGAGAATAACTAGGCTACACTGACGTAAAACTCCAACGAATGAGGAAGGCACATGCCAAGAAGCATTTCCTTAAAATCATTCACCATTAGCTGACGACGCCATGGAATTTATCGACCTTTGTGCTACGGTTACATAGCGCAGCGATATACATATATCCTCCGCTTGTTATTTGTTGATTTATTTCATTTATTCATCTTTAACATCTGCCTATTGTTAGGCATGCCAGAAATCGTACATAGTAAACGCACAAAAAAAGCGAAAAAGCATAACGGTAGAGCACAAGTGTAACAGCATGGTCACAATAAAATCAAAAGTAAACAGCAATATGTGCAAATTATCGGCAAGCGGAAATATGCTGTCCCCTAAACTTTTGAGGACGTTTAAGCCTCGCCGTTGTGTGTGCAACGCGATGACGTTATTGGGTTCTTTCACATGATACCGATTGCTACGGCGCATTACACCCTAGTGCTGGCCTCAATCGTACCCCCTAGCGGCGCCCTCGAGCGATTCCGCACACATCCACACACCCTTCCCCCATCCGCGACGCGAATCCGCAAGGTTGGGGTATATAAGCTCACGCGTAAAGTGAACTTCGTTTAAGATATAGCTCAAAGACAGCCTGGTGGTACCAATCGAAGCCTTCTTCGCTGCTCAATTATATGTGCGTCTCTTTATTCACCATCATTTGTTCTCCTTTCGGCTGAAAATACTTCGACACGCTTCTTTACTCCTATATGGTGTATGCGTTGCTTCGCCACATTCGTTTATTAGTTTTTTGGGGAGAATTAATTCAACAATCAGGCTGGCAACACACGCCACGGCTTAACCAGAATCAGAGCTCTGCTCGGCTCGGGTGTCCCCCGTTCTACTCACGTGCCGTCACGTTCCCGTGTCACGCGCCACGCACTATTCAAACTTTTACTCCACTTCTGCCAACCTGCGTAGGTAGCGCTGCGGTATGCCACTCGGCGCCTTCCCTGGACAACCGGGTTCAAGTCCAAACCCTACTAAAATGTGTTTTAATGGCGGAGTTGAGCTTGGTCCAGTGGCGTCACGGGGAAAAATACTAAGAAAAAATTGGTTCAGCTTGCACTAGTGGAGCAAGGCTGGAGAAACAGTGGAGCTGGTGGTCGACGTACCTTCTCCCTGTTTTCATAAGTTTTGCTAGGCTTCGGTAAGTTTTGTGAGGTTTCGCGGTGTTTTTTTTTCTAAGCTAGGCTAAATTTTGAGGAGTGAGACCAGGTTTAGCCAGATTTTGCAAGGCCGTTACACTCTTAGGCAAAAAGGACTAAAAGTTCGTCCTTTCGGGGACTAACGGCCTCTGCCACAATCATTAGTCCCTTTGGGGACTAACTCCGAGGGGACGAACGGTTAGGCCCCCACCCGGATGGTCCATTCCGATACTCCCCAAGGACGAACTGCGTAAAGGCAGAAAAAAGAAAAAAAAACTCCGCCACCAGGGATCGAACCACCGACGCCCGGAAATATACGCCAAGAACCCGACGCGCTATCCACTAGTCCACGACGCCGGGTGGAAGCTGGGGTAGATAATATTCAAGTGTACAGCGTGTAGTTCTGTGCATAACGCAACAGATCCATTGCAACTGGTGCTCGAATTTGTATCTGTGCAAGCGAACGTGACCGCGTTTTGCGCCTTGCGCTTAGCGCTTAGCGCTTTGCTAGGTTTAGGGATTATTGCTCAGTTCGATTCGAAGTAGAGTCTCACAACCATAGTTTTTCACGTAAATAACAATCAACTCGTCGTCGCCTAGTTGAGATAGGTAGCTCGGCGATCGGACGACTCATTTGTTTCCGCACAAATTAGCGCAAGCTAAGTGCTTTCTTAGTGTTCGATACATATGTTGAGAGCTCTATGTAACGTATGTGAAAGGTGTCGTCTGTGTAAGTGTCAGAATAAGGAAACATGCCATATTTTCCTGCATCGGCGAAAGCGAATTCGGTGTTGCTTAGCCTGAATTCTTCAAATTCGCGTCGCTAGACGATTGCGACTGTGAAATGCAAGCGGGTTTTACAGAAGTTGCAGCATTGTCATAGCTTTGGTGCCCAAGGCAATTATGTACCGAGTGTAAAAGATAACTTCGAGACGCTTACCTGTAGCGAGCATTTTTGTTTTGCAGTTGTCATCAGCAACATGCGTTTTTTCTCGTCTGTTAAACATATACATATTCATTACGCTCAGGAATCCACTTTTGCTATTGTCACTAATTTTTGCGTTACTGTTAAGGCGCTTGAAAGCTTTCATTGTCCGTTATTACCTCGCACGAAGCGTATGCAACACAGCGTGTCAACATAACCTCGCCGAGGAGCGTATGGCAATCGCGCTTCGCCGCTCCTTGCCAGTACCCGCCGCTCTACTAACCCTAGGCGATTTTCTTATATTCACCCAGTGACTGCAATGGCTTGTGTTTTGGAAATATAAAACTGTTCTCAGACATATGCGCGAAAGGGCAACGACGACGCCATTAGGGGATTAACGACGCAGCAAAGAGACTAACTGCATGCGTTTCGTCTTCCCGTTACTCCTTATATATCGGCGGGGACGAACAGTTAGTCCGCATTTATGCACACGTCACGTACCCTGCCGCAGATACTCCCCTTGAAGATGAACGGTCACCCGCGAAGACTAACGGCTGTATTTTAGTCCCTATTTTAGTCCTTTTTGCCTAAGAGTGTACGGTCGGTCCCTCGCAGTGACGGTGAATCCCAGGGGGAAAGAAGATAGGTCGAACCCCCAGCTCCGCGGTTTCTTCAACTTTGCACCACTTGTGCAAGCTGCGCCAATTTTTTATTTACCCTTTAACTTCGAGGCTATTTTCAATACCGGATAACATCCCTCAGAAAGATGCACTTAAGCTTTTGGTTTCCGCCTTATTAAATTAATACCCTGAAAGGGCCAAATCTATCAAATAAACAGACAACAAAGCCTACTGGCATTAAAAAACATTCATACGTGTTGGAATGGTTTTTCAATGAAAACCAACGTCTCCACGTAGATTTGCAACTGTCGTTGCAAAACGGAAACTTTCCCGTTTTGATCCGGTGTCCACAAGCCGCCAAAACCTCATCTTTTATATGGCTCGAGAATGCGGTCATGGCTTAAGAGATATATATTTTCTGTTAACGTAAAAAAATTATGGCGGAAAGGCAAGACTACTCCTCAGTGATTTATTTTCCATTTTTTCAGGTTACTTTCACCGTGACTAAGGCGGATCATGCATGCGCGAGTGGTTGCTGTATTCTTTAGTGCTTTAACCACTTTGTACGCTATCATAATGGGCCCTACGTAATTGGTTCCAGCGCAATCCAGAAAATAGATGGGCTGTCTATTTTTTCGCTTTAAGGATATGAAAAACGTATAGTGAAATTAGTATATTTATCCCTGCTGTACTTGCAATCACCGATAAATCATTCGTCAGGCCTTTGATTTTTGTAATTACGTGGCATGATAATATCTGTATAACTGGTCAGTCAGCCATGTATGCCGTCTTTCTGGCGCTTGCGTTCCTTTTAATGGAATTTAAGCACTGAAGCAGCTGGTTAATATGCACTGAACCTTTCCATAAAAAATGCCTCCTCGAAATGAATAGCTAAGGCACAAAAAAAGTTAACATATAAAGAGCAATTTTGTCCTTGTGATTTCGGAACTGTTAGACTTTCTGCATGTGTCCCAGTTTAGCTTCGGTAGAGGCCCACTGAAATAGGAATCGCGCATTTACATTACCAGCTGCTTCAATTGCATCATATTTCTAAAAATGTGCTACACAATTCGACGTGAATTTATCTGGCGCATATTTAGACTATAAGTGAACACCATTGATTTTAACATTGATTTTTGCCCATGTACCTTTTTTTATGTGCATGTTCACGTGCTTGGATATATATATTTTCGTAGCGCACGCCGTCAGAAAACCGGATTTATATATATATATATATATATATATATATATATATATATATATATATATATATATATATATATACGAGGTGCCTTAAAGGACCATAAAAACAAAACACAAGTTGATGTTTTGAAAAGATTTGTTTTTTTAAGTACGTTAAGCGCTTGTGCGGCAGGTCGCGATGCTTTTTTCAGTGAGTTATTAAACAATTTAGGCCAGAAATTCAATTCTTTCACTGCACCCTGTGTATTTTGACGTCGACAAAGCCGTATTGCGGGGCAGAACCTAAAACGAAAATAAGATACTGACTGGCAGTGTCCCTGATTGCAAACACCCTTTGGTAACCTTGGTTACAGTCCGCTTGCCTAGATGGAGAAGGGATACTGTTTAATCTAGCACCCTTACTGCTATAAAACCAACATGATCTAAATTTAGGCGAAAATAGTTCGGCCTGCAAACGTGCAATGTCTCTTTAATTTGCGTTGAAATTTTTTGGCCTCAGCCAACTGCCGGAAGCGACAGAAAATACGTCATAAGTTTACAGCGGGAAACTATTCTGCGAGTCGCATGCCTGTTCTCCGTTTTCCTCATTGTATAGCCTATCTGAGTGAAGTTTGCGTTAAAAGGTCTGTCAGTGTTATGAAGGAGCCGAAACTTGCATTTTGTCCCCATGGCCCATTTACCACTGAACAGCGCACTTACTTGTTTAGGTGGGAAGGGCACGTCGTACGTGTGCTCGGGGTGGCCGGACATTGGGCCACCGTCCCCCGTGACTCCCCCGCCTCCGCCGCCCCCGCCGCCACCCATAGTCGCGTTCGGGTGGCCACGGTGTCCGCCGCGCGAAGGAGACTCCGTGTCACCGGAGTACACGGATATATGTGTGGTGGCGTAGGGCGAGGGGAAGTACAGCGGGTCCGCGCGGGGGGCTTCGTACACCTTCTTGCCCACCGACGTCATAGAGATCGAGTCGCCCTTCAGGTCACCGCCGCAAGCACGTTCTGCATTGGAAAAAGCGTGGCACCTCGTTTGCTTTTAAGACGAAAACTTTAGATTTCTGTATTTCATGGAATGCGTGAGGTGCAGAAATTTGTTGCAGCGTACACAGAATCTCAAAACAATCCGAAGTGCGGACGCCGGAGAGGGGTTCTACGGAGCGAAAATGAGGGGCGTGCAGGGAAAGTTACACAACATCGCCGAAGGAGGTAGGCCGCTGCCGCATGTGCAATACGAGCCGCCTTGAGGTGGGAAGGTGCCGATAGAGAGGGGGAGTAAGAATAACTTTATTAAGTGCGGAGCACTTTAGGGGCTTGCCTTGTCTTCGCAGCTCGCTCGTTGGGCCCAATTAGAGTCGAACAGCGTTTCGTCGTAGCGGCTGTCATCACGGTGTAGCCCAGAGGTTTAGAAAGCCAAGCGGCTTTTTAGTCATAAGCGATCGAAACTCGTGAAATACTGGCGCTTGTCATACATCTTCCCGTTGTTTAGCGCAAAGAAAAATTTCGGTACATTTTAGGCAAAATATAAGTAATTACCCGCATCGCCCGCGTTCATTGACTTAGGAACGCTCGTTGGGCTGGTTTTTAGGATTTAAGCGAAAAAAGTGCGGTGCGACGCCGGCACGAGCGGAAGGAAAAGGAAGCACAAAAAGAACAGAACGCCCGCTGGTGCAGTTTCAGGCAGGAGGCGCGCGAGCACTGCGAAGGAGGGAAATTTGAATTGCATTGGGTGGTATCAGTGAGCGGATAACGAAGCTACAGCCCATTAGGCGAATCACTGCTCTGCACTTCGGACAGCTTTCACATTGAGTGGAACGGCTTTAATTTTTTTCCCACTTCTTAGGAAGGGGTGTCTTTTTCGTGAGAAGGGGAAGTGCCCCTATTCAAGGGCCCTTGTAGCTCTGGCCGAACTCGTGGCGCGTCGTACAATCTGTCGCTACTCTTCCTGGACCGAGCTGCTGAGCAGCGCGGCTCTCCCCACTCCTCAAGAATTGGGTCGGGTATACGGATAATGTTCGGATGTCGGGGCCGGCCCACGAGGGAGGCATACTCAGTTGTGAAAGACGGCAAAAGCAGGTGGCTCCTGGTGATGGCGTGAAAGCGGAACGAGCCACCTGACCAACCCATGGGGCTGGTAAGGTGGTGACCGGCGCGGCCGCTAAATTAAAAGTGAACAGCATATCAACAGAACGTCCAACTAGGCTTCCGTGTTCATTTAGAAAGTTCTAAGCATCTCCCATGTTTTTTTTTTTCTGAATCACCTGATCCCAGATAGACTAGCGACCACTGAAAGACTTGTTTTGTTATTTTGCTGCCTTCGATACCTTCGGCATGGGTTGGATAACCTTGAGTGCCATGCGGTGCAGTCATCCTGATAGCGAAACTGCTACAAGTCTTATCCTATTTTTGTGTTGCCGCCTTTGTCAGCCATCTAACACATGCGTTATTCTTTGCACTACTGCAAATGTTTTAAAGGCCGTAATGAAGCAAGAAAGCAGATAGCGTACGTTAAATGCTCAAGTCAATTTCTTCATCAGATTACTGAATTTCCACTCACTTTTGCGAATTGCTATATCACTTCTTACTAACAATCTTTTTTACCATTCATGGTTGAAGAAGACATTCTTAGTTTTGATAATTGTCTCCGCAGCACCAAACACCCACAAAAATTTACTCTGCACAAGCAATAGTACACTAAGTGTCATTCGGAATAGTAATAAACACTACCCTTTTCCCCCATAGCGGCGTAGGGTCGCATCACCGGATTCCTGTGTAGGTATTATTGTATGTCGGTTTCTATGCTTATGCCACCGACATTCCATTCTTTCCTTTAAAGTTTCGTATTTCGTATCTTTTGTGACCCGATAAATTCGACCAATGCTTGTCACAATGTTGCTAAAAATATTTTGCCGTTTCCGACTTAGCGTGTCGACGAATGTAGCTCGGACTCACTCACCGGACACTTGAGCAGTGGCGCTGTAGTCGTGCGTTCGCGTACGGCGGTTGCACATCATGTAGACCACGGCGCCTATCACCAGCACAACGACGAACGCGCAGATGATCGGAACCACGAGTGTCACGCTCCGGGGAAACGCCGTGCTCTCCTCTGGGTGGAGTGTCATCGGCGGTATAGTAGCTGCGAGAAAGGGGGAAATTGAACTTTTAGTGGACAGCCTTTTCTATTCAGCTGCGTTTAAAAACTGCAAGAATAGGTGTTCTTCACCTCATGTTCTGTAATTAAAAGATGTCTGTGCGCCACGACACGAAACTGCTCCATCTTACTCCAGCAGAAGGACGCAATGCTTTGCTTTAATACCAATCTCGTGACTCTGAGAAGTGAATTGCACAGAGGAAGAGCGAGAGAGAGAATGCACTTCATTACAAGAAAGCAGAGATGTCTGCTGGCATGTATTCGCCTACATGCTAATCTGCAGGGATGGGATGAAGGAAATAAAGGCCCTGACGGAAGCAGGGCGAAAGAGAGAGGAAAAAAGAAATATCTAAAAAATAAGGTAACATGGATAGTTCCGTGGGATACATAAAAGTCAAGGTGGCCTCACAGGATGACAATGTGTAGTTCTACATCGTCTCTGCGACGACGATGTCGTGTAAGTAATAAAACACTGCATCTAATACTTTTCGCTGGGATAATGGAGATGACCATGGTCTAAGCAGAGCTTTCAGTGATAAAAGTCCGTTGTTGAGGCACTCGATCATCTTGACGAGGTGGTTCCTTTCCTGGCTGAACGCAAGACACTCTAACAAAATGTGTTCAACTGTTTCTGGCAAACCACAGTAATCACAATAAGGGTTCGTGGTTTGACCGACGCGATGTCCGTAGGAATTCGTCAGTGCTGCGTTGAGGCGCAACCGGTAATAAAGCGTCCAGGTCAACGTGGTATTCGCTCTAGGAGCCTCATTCTCAGGTCAGAGTCTATATGCTACAGAAAGGGTAACACTATCCGTATTGCAATGAACACGGAGTAACAAGGAGAGAGAAAACACTGTTAGAATAAATATTGTGATTGCTCCTCTAACCAATCACTGCGGTGATGTGTGGTACTCTCTGCCTGTATTACAAACGTTGTTGCTGGAAGCCAAATATTTTAGTTTCAGAGCCACAGTTCGGATGCACTCAATATGCATTTCGAAGCAAAAATGATGATGATGGTGTGATTTAATGGCGCAAAGGCTACTAGGCCAAAGAGCGCCATGGGGAGTGCTGGTGTATTTCGAGGTGCTTGGCTAAAATTGGTGTATAGGGCCAATGGTTAGTGGTGAAAGGTGGATATAAAACTGTTCGGGAAGCGCGAGTACGTGGGGTCTTCAAAACGCTGTGCCTCGGGCACATCGTTTTGCCAAGGCAAAAAAGGCGAGGCTCCTGAGTATCACATAAGAAACCTTCAGCACTTACCTCATCATTAGGCAGCAGGCTGCGGTTATACGCAGTATGATATTTCCTATACAAAATCGATCGACATCCGCATGGTAAGTTAACACTCTTTTGAGACTGATAATTGATTTGTCTGATAGAAAGTATGCAGGGTGTTGTGGTATGTGTCTGCGAAATGTCTCCGTCTTTCTGCTTCTAGTTCTCTACATTCAGTTAGCACATGGAGTACAGAAAGAGCATCTCCACGTTTCCAAACACAAAATTGGGGCCGGCGCTGAACGCTAGCCATCAGCCTGCCGAATATGGCTGATAAAAATAACCGAAACCGGTCTTTGCGGTTTCTCTATTCTTGCCATTCTGAAGAAACTAAACCTCCTATTATTGTCATTATCTTTATCAATATAGACCAATGAATGCCAGTTAAGGGCCATTGTTTCCCTTAAAGCGCTGCACGTGGTCTTATGTTGAAAAACACATTAAAAAAAACCTGTAATACAATTTCCCGAAGCATACATCGTGATGAAAGCGCCTGATGAACAGCACGTGAGCGTGCCGAGTGCGGTGCTGTCAATAACTGAGATAGAATTCATCGGGACAGCTAGGTAACTGTGTACAGCCTTTGACATCACACGCTAACAGCGATTTACAATCAACTTTTTTATCTTCGTATTGCGTGTGTTTTATTGCGAAAACATAACATGCCCCATTAACCGAAATAACGTGTCCGGCGCCTGTGTAACATAATGATGGCAAAGATAAAGATAATCGAAGCAAAGCAAGGAAAATAAACTGTGCCCTGGATTCAATCGAACCCAGGCCCTAGAGAATGCAAGTGGAACACACACCCACTGCACCACCACAGAGCCACGGCTCTATCAGACAAAAAGACGGACCCATTGAATGAGTTGTGGCCTCCGACTTAACAAACATCCGTTATAGGCATACATTAAGCACTGCAAAAGTAATTTGAGCAGGCTTATTACAGAAGTAGCAAATCCAGTTTTCGCAAATAGCGAATGTGTAGGGGCTTGCAAGGGCAAAGAAGAAAACACAAGAGAAGAAGGAAACAATCCTTTTTGTGGGTACGCGCCAATACCCTAAAGCCGAATGTCGAAGTAAAAGAATAAAACGAAAGCGCAAACGAAAATGACGCAAAGAAATGATGATGGTAATGAGAGGACACAATCACACCAATGAAGGCTTAGATGAACATTGGGAGCGTGGGAGTTACGGAAGTAGCAAAGCATGTTTGTGCTAACAGCGTATATGTAGCGCTAACCCGGAAAACTGGCAAAGCCTTTCAGTCATAGTAACGGGTAGAAAGAGGAAACGACAAAATGATCACAAGCATGTTAATAGGAAGACATAATACCGCCACTGGACACATGAGTAATTTGAACACGGTAATCACAAAAAGTAGGAAAGTACGTGCACCCTAACAGCGCCTACGTGTTGATATGAAGTGCGATTGACCGAGCCTCTCAGTCAAAGTAACACAGAAAAGAAAACGGCGAAATCGGAAAAGGATAATCACGATAGTAATGAAAGGACAATCGCGCCGGTAAACGTAAACACGGTTGTGTATGTCCATAATGTCTCTACAGGGGGGAATTTTGGAGAGACCTCAACCGCAGCTGCAGCTGCGAAACATGGTTTCCCGCAGACGTACACCTCAGAAGAAGATGCAAGAGAACACAGAAATGTCGCTGTGCAAGCAAAGAGGCAGGCGGTCGCTGCAGCTTAAACCTCCCACCAGCCAACACCGCCTCAGCCGTTATGACGCGAAGATTGCACGCCACACACATATCGCTCTCGTGACGAAGACATTGTAGCAACCCAAGAGGACAAAATCAAGGCAGACCTAGGAGTACACACAGAGGGTTGCATAGCTGAAAGTAAAATGCAATGCTATCGCAACCCCACATGTATGCAGTCTTAAAGGGGTCTTAAAACGATAACAATGATACGAATTTTATCGCAAACCTTGAGGTATTAAAGAAAACAAGTGAGGCAGTGGCGACCACCCAGTCATTTTTCGGGAAATTTTTAAGACGTCATAGAATCTCAATTGTTTGCGCGTTAGAAATCTGCCGACCTAAACCATCACTAAGACACATGACTGGACGATTGTAATGGGGCCTCTAGTTGCGTTTGGTCGCATCACTTGAATGGTAACGCGTAGTTAACACACTGTGAATTCATGTTTTTAGTGCTGGCCCATATGACTTTGCTCCTACCCATAATACGACACTGCAGCACCAAATTTGAAAATTTGAAAGTTCTTCAAAATTTCTTGCGTTTTAAATTAAGCTAGAATTGAGCTAATTGAGGTGCTGAAGCCTATTTTTTTCAAGTTAAGTAAAGTTGTCTTTTGTATTTATGGCACCTTTAAGTTTCTCCCTGAAGGCTTTCCCGTAACACGTTGCATTTTTAAATGTCCGCTGTGTTTCTAGCGCGTTGTACCTCGCACGTCGTTTCCAACCTTCGTATTATGTCGGCTTCGGTAGTGCTTCATTTTCCTAAAAAAACAGCTGCATTTAAGCAAGTAATGCCACATGTCTGACGTGTTGCTCTCAAATATTCTTTAACAACAGAAATGAAAGTGTCCTGTACGCAGAAAATCATGCACGGTGAATTCTGCTGATTCGACACTTTTAAAACAGGGTACTGCTTCCATTTTCACCACCAGTGCTAACTATGTTTTTTGACTAGGAGTGCAAGCTAATGTACCGGTTGCAATTTGCTGCAACAGGCCCTGGTGATATTTGCGCCTAGGTAAAACCATTGTTACCGGGTCATTGAAAGAGGCTTTCGCCCAGCAGTGAACCTAAAGAGGCTGTTGTTGATGATGCTGATAATGAACACCATTGTTACGCACAGACTGTGAGTATATACGTTTCGGAGGCGTTTCTGGCCTTACCTGCTTTTGTTAAAAAAATAAAGAAAAATGACACAAGCATAGGCGAATGCGCCTCGGTGGCCCTCTTCAAACGCTTTCATCGACTCCACACATTGCGTTTTGTGGGATATTTCGTGCTTTGTTGTCCAGCAGGGAAATTCCATCGATAATCGACGACAGCCTATTTATTCGTGTCAAAAGATATCGCAACATTGTGTTACTGCGGGACGTGTTTTGACGTGTAAGACTTGTACGAAGTAATAAACAAGCGCAATGGAGAGTGAGGAGCTACAGAAGCATAGACACACACCAAGGACGCATTCATGTGCCAGCCGCCACGCTACCTTTACACTGATTTATTCCGCGACGTCGCTTGCCTACAAATACCCGGCGGCACACTTTAATGGGCATTCGCTCTTCGTAAGTGTCAAGGAAGCAATTCATCACGTACGGGATACGATATTATTTACTACAGGACGGCAGAGCTGGCTCCATGACATGAAATAGCGGTGTAAAATATACAAGCGTTTGTATTTTGTTGCTTTGTAAATGACGGCCTAACACAAAGAGTACACATTTCTTACTGCGGAATTCAATCAAATAAAACTACTTAAAGATTAAGCGTTTCAAAAATGCGCTTTGAAATAGATATGTAATCAATGACTGGAAACCTTATATTTTCGTGGACATATGAATGGTTATTTTATGCATAGACGCCTTATTTATACATAAAGATTCCAATTTTTAATTGTAGAAGTGCAAATAAATCATAAACATGAAATCAACATCAACCTTTCACAAAATACTTCATTAGTTGAGCAAGGGCAACCGTTTTATTCAGTGCATTTTGCAATATCGTAATTCAGCATTCTTCAGTCCAAGGACACACACTCCGCGCAATAAAAATTACTAAGTGTACAGGAGGAGTGCGAGAACGCATTGAACAGATGTTATTTTACCCGAATAAGGTAAAAAAAAAACATAAAGGCTAATTGTCCCGAAGTTCGTATTGTTTTCGTCAAAGTGCCAGTTGCCACTTCTGCGGGAGTTGTTTGCGGGAGTTGCCACTTCTAACCCTCCTACGCTAGGTCGCTGCCAGATCAGTTATGAGATTGCAGTTACAAAAACGAGCGCATCAGCTCTAAGAACTGAAAGAACGTGCAGAGCTGCTGAGAAATGTCGGTGTCGTCACACATGCCCTTCTGTAAACAGGCCGCCGGGCGAGTCACAATAACAATTTCTTCAAATCATCCCATATTCAGTTTCAGAAAACAACGAAGCAGCATACAGCTACAACGGGGAAAAACACCCAAGCACTTCCTATGAGCTGCACATGCGAAAGAAGTGGTGCCTAATGGCAGGTATTGTGGTCACCGTTGTGAGTTGCACTGCGACCTCCACCCTCTTCTCACTGGTGTACCGGCGCCACTCAGTGTAGACGCTCAGTGCCGTTCAGTTGACTACCCAATTGAACGTCGCGCTCCTTTTTTGTGTGTTGGTTCGCAGGTTCATGAGGCGCCGCTAATGGAACGCCAGGCTGGCACATACCCGCGTTCTGAACCGATGGTCCAAGGCCGAGTCTACATTGTTACAAGATGTAGCCTTTGACAATATCTAAGCCTTTTCCTCTCCCCCACCCCAGCTGGCGGCGGCTGTCACTCGTTTCCCCTCGCGTTTTGCAAGAAGAAAAGAGCTCGCCTCACGTTGTTAATTTAAGGCGTTCAGAAGATCATGTCACGCATAAGTATAAGCCAATTTGGTCTCTTCCACCCATCCCACCCATAAGTTGCCCCAAGCAGTCGCTCTGAAGCATGCTCCCTCTTGAACTGTAGCAGGAATATAATGCCTGCGCAAACAAGGAAGCCTCCCCGGGTGTACCGACCTCCTCCGGGAGTGAGCGTGGCGAAGACGAACTGGGCTTCGGTGGAGCCGGCGTCGTTGGAGGCCGACATGAGGAGGTGGTACCACGAACCCGGATGGAGACCACCGAGAACGTAGAGCTCGGCGGCGGCGGCGTCGATTGTCTCCGGCACGGGCGTCCACTCGCGTTGGCCGCGCAGCTTGTACTGCAGCGCGAAGAAGCGGATCGGGCAGCCGCCGTCCTTCCACGAACGCAGGTTCAGCTGAACGGCCGTCGAGTTGCTCGTCAGCAGTTCACTCTTCTCTGGGGCCAGGGGTGCTGCAGAGCGAAAGGTCACCATTGATCACCCTTTCACGGCCCGTCACTGTGGTTCTGATGTTAAGGGTTAACAGGAAGTTGCAGAAAGCTTTGTGCACTTGAGATAAAGCTCTTGGAAAATGGGGGAGCAGTAACTCGCTCGAATCAAGAGCACAGTGGTTTCCCTTCTCTTAACACAAAAACCCATTTTGTACTTCCTATTAGCAACCTTGGTGATCAAATGTATGCCGCTAAAGTTGCTATTAACGTTGTCATTTGCACAACTCGTGCGAAAGTCATCATAGTCGTCATCCTTAATTGCGTATATTTATACGTTTAGGGTCAGGCGGTGATACTGCTTCATCAATTCAGGCTCTCATGTATACAAATAAAGAAGCAACAAACAATCTAATAGCTAACATCCAAAACTCTCGTCGCTTGAGGTGTGACTTGTTAAATAAAACAAAGTTTCGCATGTTGTTTCTAATCCCTGAACCTTACTTAGTGGTTACAATTTACACATTGGAATAGCTGTTAGTTCAATTATTGGTTGAACTGCGGCAAAATAATTTCAGCACAACGGTGATTTACCCCAATATAATTACGAAAATATGTGTGTAGAAGACGAAATGTAGCTTACCAACTCCTGGGAGGCCACAAGCCGCTTCGCATTAGCGGCAACGCGAAAAGGAATAGGCTGCACACAGCACATACTCCGGACTATTTTTGTAGCGTGAGCTACACTGGCCGAGGTTGACCAGTTTCGCGTGTTCCGTGAAGGCCCGTTCTGCGCAAGCGCGAGGGATATTGGATTGGCTTGGCTTGGCTTGGCTTGGCTTGGCTTGGATCGGACCGGATCGGATTGGATTGGATTGGATTTCGATATGTATTGGACTGGATAGAATTGGATTGGATTAAAGTGGATTGCGTTGGATTGTGTTGCGTGCTAGCTGCGGCAGACGCACTGGCGCCGGTGCGTGTCCAGGTAGGCGACTCAATTGCGCAGTAGCCAAGCCTGACGCTGCACCGGAGCCGCTTGATAGCTGTTTCGCGTGGCTCGTGAAGAGCCGTGCTGAGCATGCGCGAGGAGCAGTGACTTGACAGGACTGGACTGGATTGGACTGGATTGCTACGTACATCCTGGCATCGCAGAGCGAAGCCACTACTAATTATTTTGAATATTCAAGACAGTAGGTGGACGCTGCTACATTGACACACATCGGGTAGTGTTGAAGGGGCATTACTTGCAGGACCCTTTAACTAATCGCAAATCTTTAGGAAAATGAGGCTAAAAATGAATTCAAATATGTTCGCTCAGACGCAGCACCAAGCAGGGGGCCCCTACACACGCATCGCACAGCAGGAAATAAAACGGCTGTCTTCTAGTTCTTTCATTTTTATTTACTCGTATCAGATTAATGCTTGTTCTGTGCCCAACGCATCAATTTTTCTGCACCGTCACAAACGTCTTATAAGGAGAGAGAGAGAGAGAGAGAGAAAACAATTTTATTTGTCCTGCAAACGCGACGCGGCCTCACGTCGTGTCAGCCGGCCACTCGGCTACCGTCACCTACTCATGCCTACCCCCGGGTGGGGGTGACACTTTCTGGCGTTGAAGCTCGAGGGCGTCCGACACTTGCTGGACGGCCATGTGTTGTATGACGTAGTCTTTGCACGCCGCCGCACTGACAAGGTACGGCGGGAACGTCTCTGCTGCACTGGCCTCGCTCGGGTGTCTTCTGCAGTCCCACAGGATGTGGGCCGCCGTGGCCCTGTCTTATAAGGAGGTAAATTGTCTTCCAACACGGCTTCGTGCAAGAACTTGCGTATCTGCAGCGTGCGTTGATTACTCACCTGCAAATACTGTGAGAAGGTTTGTGCTACGCCACGGCGAAACGGCGCAAACGACGTTGTCCAGAGTACTCGAAGGCGGCTTTTGGGCCCCGAATTTATGTCGTAACCATCGTTATCCTAAAGAACTGACTCTGAGCCCGAACGAAGTAATGGCATGATTACGGTGTTGAAGGCATGATATAGTCGCTAACGAATGCAATTAATAGTGTATGTGCCGATTTCCACCATCACAAGAATTTAAACCGATAAGCACGTCTTTATTATTTTCCAACCTCGAACTTCTCGGGATGGCGTTCCAGAAGAAAAAAACTCTTGCTCTATCGTCTGGACTGAGGGCCACCGCCCACTAACCAGTTTGAATTAACAATTAGTTTTCTCCTCCTGCTCCTCTTATGTGCAGTTTTACTAAAACGCATATCTGAATATTGGGAAGATATGGCTGTGGGAAATGTATCGTAAATATCCCTCCAGGTCTGAAGAAACGTGGAGTTACTGTATTTTTACCGTACATGTGACTAGCATACGTGCGTGTGTGAGTGCGCGTGTGTGCTTGCGCGGGCGGGCGCGTGTGCGGATGCGTGCGTGCGTGCGTGTGTGATCTGCTCCGGAAACATAATATACCGGCGCATCTGCAGAAATGATGGAAACCGACTAATACTAGCTACTATCCATACTGCATTTTTTAAGGACAGAAAAGCAGTAATGAAATATGTGTGTGTCATTCCTAAGTCGCTATGATTTGGTTGACACCTACAAATATCAGACAAGGTTCAAGCCACGATTACTTTGCGGATGAGGCGGTAATGGTGTCATGTCCTATATACGATCAAGGCCCTGGAGCTTGAAAGGACATTACTGATATTGTTTTCAATTGTCTTTTTTTCCAGTAGCGTAGCCCTTTTGCGGCGGCCACCCGAACCACACATGGGGGATTATGGAAGAACCCATCCCCTTTTTTTTTCGCCTACCCTGCGCAGTCGAGGAGGCCGTCCAGGATGCCACGAATAGATTTTTTGGCACAGAAATGTTTCGATAACAGCCGTAGCGCCTACCTGTTGGCCGCTTTCATGGCTCAGAAAACGGAGCAGCACTTAGCTGGCTCGGCGTTCGCAACTCGCTAATCTAATATGACGTTGTTTTGATTACGTTTAGCCCCCCAATAATGGTGGATGAGTCGCTGGAAGCGAGAGTAGCGCGCGCGCAGAGCGCTACTGGAAAAAGGTCCATTGCTTACGGTTTGCTCAATAAGCCTGCGTACTTGTTAGAAGCCTCGTATAAAACCAGCCCAAGCCTGTGCAAACAGTAAATTATTTGGAAGTTAGCCTACATTTTTTTTGCGGTCCCTGATGCAGGTCGGCATACTTTCATGTCATCACAACGCAAATTGATGTGATACAATACTTTCGAGAGCTCCGCAAGGTTGCAAAAGCTGTTTTACCATCTCCTTGCATACTATTACCGCGAATCGTAATGCCTTCTGCCAAAGCTGACAGCCCCGAAGGCCTGGAAGTTGATTTCGTCTGTATTTTTGCGGTTGTCCGTTATTAGCAGCTGGCTGCTCCCTTTTTTATAAAATTGCTCAATACAGAAGCTGACGCCTAGCTGACACTCTTCGCGCACCGCACAGAACCGGCTTCGCAAGGAATGGTGCGACGCCGGCTTTGTTTCTTCCGGAGCGGTATCACGCACTGTACATTAAATCACCCCTGGAGCTAGTGCATGCTATTTTAACTCTTTTATTATCATAAAAAGTTATGCACACGCAAAATTTGGTGGGGACACACATCATAAGTCAACCGAGCCCAAAGAAAGGACAGAGATGTATGTGCCATCTTTGTCATGTGGTGGCACACATCGGTGAGACGGCACGGTATCTCAACTTGATTGATTGAGTTCGCTTGATTGACGGTATTCGCTTGATTGAGCGTGGCAGCGTCATGAGAATCACGCGTTCGCAGCACTTTTACGTCCATTGCCACTAGTGTGACCGACACCTGGGATCAAAAGCAACTCAGAAGTGTAGGGATGAAGCCCGAAAGACAGCAAACCAGAAAAATCCTCGAAGTTTTAGGTAAAAATTGCGCCCACCTCCCTGGGAGGGGTACCCTGTGTAGATGCCACGCATCGTGGGGTTCACTTGGTGTTTCCGTTGGATTGATTCTGAAATCGCGTGAAACGTGTCGGGAACGCGTATGATTATTATGTTTTATGATTATTATTATGTTTTATTGGCCAATCTTGGTCAATCTCTCTAAGTGGTATGCTTGCGGCTTCGCTGTCGCAACGACCTTTACTCCATCATTGTTGCTGTAAGTGGGAGCTTCTTTTCTTTTACGTGCAATGCACTTCTTAAGCGACCCTGAACCTGCGTCCACCGACGCAGCGGTCTACCCACATCGACCAGGGACCTACGTAGCGGTAGTGGTGGACGCCATCACTGGCGACACTCGCAGTGCGGGCAGCTTCACCGCAGCGGACTCACACCAAGCGGAAGAAATGGCCATCGCCTTGGCCATAACAGACCCCAAGTGTACTACAGTGATCAGTGATTCGCGAACCGCAGTGCTCCGTTACGCCACAAACAATGTGTGTGCCAGTGCAGTGAAAGTGATCAGTACCGCGAAATCTACAGACACCCCAGTAACTCTCCGATGGTTCCCCGCACACATGGGGTCCCTACATCTCGGAACGGGTCTCGCCAACCGCAACGAGACGGCCGATGCCGCTGCGCGCGCGCTCACACACCCCGCGGCGGCTAACGGCTCGGCCACGTCTCCAGAACGGTACGAGCCTCCCGAGTGCACCCCCCTCACGAGCTATGGGGACATTCTGCTGTGGTATAGAACTAATCGAAGACGGCGACCCCCGCCTCATCCGAAACTTTCACGCGCGGAAGCGGTGACATATCGACAGTTACAGACTGGGTCCCTTCTAACCCCGGTGCTAGGTGTACATGTGTGCCCCGAAGTATACGAGACAGATGTGTGCCGATTGTGCGCGAATGCCAAAGCAACTACAGCCCACATCCTGTGGAACTGTGAACTGAACCCGCGGGAGGCTGCCACACAAACGCAGCTTCCCCCAAACATTACGAACGCGATGACCTCGTCGGACTACAGCACCCAACACCTGGCCGTCCAGCAAGTGCAGGCGGCTCTCGAACGCCAGCTGCCTATCGCACCCACGGGTACGGGACGCCTCTCGGAACTCGGGGCGTGCGGTCTGGCAGCGGCAGAAAGAGCACGCCGGCACGACGTCGTGGCCGCGTCTTAGAGGCTCGCCCCTACTGGGCTCGCTCCTAATTGCAGGCTTTCAATAAATGTTGTTCTCTCTCTCTCTCTCTCCACCGGCGATGTCCGCATCACATACCCACGTGGGGGATTGGCCAGGAATCTCCTCGTCTTCCTTGGCAACGGGGGGAGATGGGCGCGCGCTGCCTGGCCGCTGACATGGCACATACCCACGTGGGGGATTGGCCAGGAATCGGGCGTGAGAAGAGCTAATGCACCCGCTTAAAGGAGTACTGACACGAAATTTCAAAGCTGAGATCCGCTCTAGCAATCAAGTACAACGACAACACAAATAGGTGTCTGTGAATAAATGCATCTTTCTTTCTTTGTAGTTGTGTGTGTGTGTGTGATCTCTCTTTCGCGAACATTACCGAACCGCGCAAATTCAACTCGTGCATTCGCACTTTCACATTCTTCCCCTCGGGGAAATGCGGGGAATTTTTATTGCAAGTGTTAATCATTGCCCCATCATGCGTTGTATCAGTAGCATCTTGACGTAGTTTGAATGAGTCAAGGATATAAGGCGCGTTCGTAGCATTTGATTCTGTCTCGGTTTTGTGGCGCAGTGGGAAGAGCACCATGTACCTCGCGTTCCGCCCACAGGGTCGTGGGATCGAAACCGGGCACCGCTATTATTTTTTTTACAGTGTAGGGGGAGGGGTGTGGACGGACAACGGCGCATGGAGGGACAAGGCGAGTGAATGAGATGCAGTCGCATCTAAAAGAAAGCGCAAAGACACGTGCGTAAGCCAACCTGCAATGATCTCATAGATACCGGTTTCCTTACAGAACAACTCCTGATTGTGTCCCTCAGGGACTGCGCATGGGGTAAACGAAGCGTAGTCACGATTTGAAAAGCTCAACAGGCTCACTCACGAATGGGTATATCAATTACACGATGATGCCAAGCCGAGGCTATGGCCAAGCTCATCTAGCGCAACAAAGTTTGAATCTGAGATCAGTGTGTAACGTGCCGCCACCCGACGGCCACGCCACCAAACTGTCAAAATATCTGTTTAATGTGTGCACCGAGTGGCGCTGCCGTTTGGTAATCCTTCGCTTTCCGCGCAGGAAAAAATACTCCGCGTAATTTTCCCAAGGAGAAGGCGAAGCATAAAAGAAAAATCAGAGCGCAGACTCGAAAGTTTCAAGATTGGGTTAAGTTAGTTCAGACTCACCTCCACCCGACGTGGTGGCGCTGACGCTGGAGCTCGGTTCACTGCGCCCCACGTCGTTGAAGGCCACCGAGTAAAAGTGGTACCGGGTGCCGCAATTGAGGTCTTGAAAAGTGTGCGACGTGGCCGTGCCGTCGACGCCCTGCTCGCTCCACTCCCCAGACTCCGACTTCCAGTAGAGAACGAACCCTAAAACGCGCAGAAGCCGACAATAAAATGCAGGCCGAGCCTTTTCAAGCACAAGCGAAATACAGTAAGCCTTCGTTACCACGAAATCGCTTTGTTCTAAATTTCGTTTTATTCGAAGTGTTTCGTGGTGTCCACTAACGTTCATGGCAAGCACATCGCCCCCTTTGTGACGAAGTACCGCTTATACCAAAAGCCGTTCTATATTCCCAGAACAATGGTTTGCATGACCTAGGGATGACTTCAGGAAAAAATAAACGCGCTGTATGCTGGCCAGAAAGCAGTTACACAACGTGACTTCTAGAGGTTTAATAACCATGACACAACATGGGTGGGATGTCATTTGTTTTCTTTTTTCAAGTTACATTAGGGTGGTACACAACCAAATCAAAACAATCAGACGCATCATTGTTTGTGCAGTGTTTCGCGATTTAGATATGCTTTATTACTAACCATTTGTCCTCGAACACTGTGACTCTCTTCGTGAATCACTGATATACAAGACGTTGGCAAGCAATTAAGGTCGCCGGTAAACCTAAGAATACTTCCGACTGACTGCACTCATCTCCAACGCAGCTTCGCTCAACAGATGGTAAGGGGCCTCCCTCTACACGCTGCAACGAGAACCGAAGTCGCGAATCAATAACCGCGAGCTTGACGTCACAGTATCGACCCGCCTAGAGTCGCCACAGTGGGCTGCATGTGCGGTAGATGGCGCCTCTGTGTTGTGAGATGTATGGAGCCTACATGCCTCCGTCGCTACCTAGTGAGATGTGGCATTGCAGGCTACTAGAAGTTTTATTCAGGTGGAGGTAAAGAAGATTTCGCGACTTTAGGCATCTTTATTTTTATGTTTTGCGTTACTAGTAAATAGTGGAAGCTAAATATTTATGCATGATCCTTCGAATTCCGGGTTCGCCACATACATCGCGAAAACGAAACACACGACAAGTAAAGTATTTTCCCGCCGCCATCTATTGTAAGTTCTTACAGCTATTATGATATGCCCACAAAAGCATGGCGAATTTTAATCGATGCTCTTACAGAGTGCAATGGCCCACAAAAATGGTCACACAGGGGTAAAAGACGATTCAATCTACTGCATGTTGTTGCTGCGACTAATAAATGCTGTGTGTGGTTTAGGCCCTAGATGGCGTTCCAATAGCATGTCGTCATAACAAACGGTCACCTGTGACGTCACGGAAAGGCGGCGGCACGGGCATGACACGGGGGGGGCTAAAAAACTAAAGCGAATTCCTTGCGGAAGGCGCGTCCAAAGTTTTCTACATGTTAGACTGAGCTGGTGACTCGCGTTTGAACCGAGAGGTTCAAAGACGAAGTTCCGATAAATTGTTTGCACTGAAAGCTACAAAAAGAAAGATCGGTACTCAGTTCTATTGTCGTGGTTCGACAGCAGAGCTGTTTATATGCCAGTAAAAATTGTATTACAAATTTATGACAAACGTGCTTCGAAATACAATTTGTCAGTACTAAACTCACGAGTATAATTAACGCCGCGCAATACCAACGAATGCAAAAAACGAAACACAATTGTTTTCTCATCTTAAGTTAGCATTATTGTGAACTGATCAGCCTGATGAAAGTTGGAACTACAGTTTATCCTACCAGACAAACATCAAGTTGTTCGTTCCACTGGAGTTTTGTGATGCGGCTTGAAAGCGTTAGGATCGGCGGTTTCGTGTTATTAAAGCGAAAGCTTTCTTAGTGGGGCTGCTGGTGCCCTGTTAAAAAACAAATGCATTTCCCCATATACCGGTTGGTCGACCGAAAAGCTCTGATAAGATCTGTGGACACACGGCGCGTGCGTGAAACCGGGCTTCCATCGTGTGACAACGGTTACTCGAAAATCAGGAAAAAAGCACGGTTCCACATTACACAATACACGCATCGATCACGAAGGAGGAGTACAATAGTATCCCTTTATCTCATAAACCACGTATCGGTACACATTTAAATCGTTCGTAGATGCGTTCACTTAACCCGCGAATAATTGTTTCGCATGAGTTCGTTCGTCGTTTGGGATTTGGGTCTTTAAAAGTTTGACGATCCATTGGACGCACTTTCAGCGACGGCAGGA
Source organism: Haemaphysalis longicornis (assembly GCF_048455015.1). Classification (NCBI taxonomy): domain Eukaryota; kingdom Metazoa; phylum Arthropoda; class Arachnida; order Ixodida; family Ixodidae; genus Haemaphysalis; species Haemaphysalis longicornis. The sequence continues at coordinate 103,004,095 of NW_027526335.1, read as the reverse complement.
CGCACTTCTAGCGAGCGCTCTGGCGCACTTCTGACGTAGCTTTGATGTTAGAAAGCTTTCACGCTTCTCTAAACTTTCTTTGGAAAGGGACGCTAAATTTGTTCGGTAAGGTTACCTGTCATACCTGCAGGTAGAACTTTTCAGAGTTATGAAGTCGTTTCAGCAGCCCAGCTTTATTAAAATTGTTTCGGCATAGTTCCGATAAAACGAGAGTTACCTATTCTGTAGCCGCACTCGTCCCCCAGACACTCAAGCGTGGATAGCACACGGGAGTTCTGAAAAGTTCACACCTCTTCGGTGAATAACTAATAATGACAAGTAAATCAACCTCAGCGCACGGATACAGTCATCATTGCGACAATTTTCACTTTGATTTATAGCAAAGCTGTTAGCCTCTAGGTCTCATTTTTTTGCCGTCCGTGTGCAGAATGGAAACGAACAGAATGGAGCACGAGACAGCCGCCCATGAGCCCGTGGAGCAAGAAAACAAAAACCAGAAACAACTAGCCAACAGGATAAGGAGCTTGGCACAGGCGCTCACGCCACGACGGACTGCCGGGACAATAACACGTGAACATCTCAAACACAAAAGCTTCAAAGCCCATCCACGAATACGTACGCAACCAGCCGCCAATCACATGGAAACCACTCTCCCGGCAGCCTCCAAGGTTAGGTTATCTCTTGTAACGGCGTCTGAGGATCAGCGTGTTTGCGACGGACATCGGAGAGAACAGCGAAGGCCGTTTAATCAGCCGTGTGGCTCAGCAAACGCCGGTCATGATCGCTCGCTGGAACTTTCGTAAGTTTGCATAAGCTGTCGATGATAATCGCGGGTCTAATAGCCGAGAGTAAGCGACGTGCAAGGCAAGAGGTAGACGCCCTTCGCAGAGCGGCCAACCCAACGAAGAGACGCAGGCATCAAGCTGGGGGATGTAAAACTGAAGTTTAGCCAACGCCAAGTTCCAGCATCAATATCTGGACAACGAATTTGTACCCGCGTGCAGCATATGTGGTCATTCGTGGTCATACGCGAGCGATTTGTTCAAGACGACGAGTGTGAAAAACAAACGAATAAAATGAGGCGGCAAGCGAATGCTGCGGGACGAATTTCCAGCCGAGAATGTTTCTAACCTCCGATAGTGCATTGCTTGCACAGATTTCTTTTTCCGAGGTAGAGTCCCTTTTTTTCCCCAGATGTCCCATTACCCCTTCCCCGAAAGGCCGACTCACTTGGCGAAATTCCATGCCGGTAGAGGGCCGAATCACACACGCTCATTCGCCAAAATACATTACCGAACCATTCACGGTAATGGCCAATTTGTTATCGAAGATTAAGTCATAACGCATCCGTGAACGTCCAGACCATGGTGCAGGCGTTGCTGAGGGCCTTTAGTGACGTCGTGGCATTTAACGTTCGAATAAAGCGGTGGGTTATGTACAAGCCAACGTATATGCGTGGCCTCGTGAAAACGTTCAACGTGGAAGCCAGAATCTGAATAAGTTTGGTGTTCGCTGAGAATGTGGCGCGTGCTCGAGCAGTTCGGAATCAACAATTCCTTATAAATTATGAATTACGAAAATTGCGCTAAGTGGACAAACAGAGGAAGGGAGACAGACAATGCGCACTCACAACTATTTATTTGCAGGAAAGAAGTTGCCTTATATAGGCTTCTGCATGACTTAAAAATATAAAAGCAGATAGTAAAATCGATGACAACACCACAATACTCAGAGCCCGCCTACCGCTTGCCGTCTGTCGTCCTTCCTCTGTTTGTCCTTTTAGCGCAATTTTTGTAATTCATAATGCACCAACTATCACAACAGCACATTTTAATAAAATTCCTTATAAGAGGTGAGATCTACGGAATGGAGACCTTATAGCGACAGTACCGCCTTGCGTTACGTCGGAGCCGAAGGAGGCAGCGCAACCGGTTGTGCGGTTAATTGCGGGGAAATGAAGTAGAATGATTGCCACGTACGTATTGCGGAGGTGAGCGTGGGGCCGGCGTCATCAACCATCCGAACCATACATGCTGATGCCACTTTAAAGGAGCCATGAAGACAAAATACAAGTTGGGTTTATTAAAAAGACTGCTTAGTCCCGATAACAATGATACCAATATCATCGCAATCTTCGAACAAATAACGGATATATTACAGAAAACGTGTGTAGCAGTCGCGACACCCTAGCCAATTTCCCGCAACTTTTCTATGACGTCACGGAACCTTGTTTTTGCGATTGGCGGCCGTATAACTGACCTGTCGCGACGACACATGACTGGACGTCTGTAATGGGGCCTCTAGTTCCGTTTGACCGCATCACTTGAATGCTAACGTGCAGTTAACGCACTGAAAATTATGTTTTATTGTTGGCCCGTATGACGACATTCCTGCTCATAACACGTCACTGTGGCGCAAAATTTGAAAGTTTTTAAATACTTCTTGCTTTTTTTCGTTAACAAAACATCTTTTGGGGCTGTAATGGAGCTGAGTCAGATACTGAATCCTCGTTCTTTCAAATTACACCAAGTTGTATTTTCTCTTCATGGCTCCTTTAAAGCGTAGCTTTCTTTGTCTCTCCTCCTTGCATATCGTGCGCTGCGGCTGATGCTGCTGTGGTTTCGCTCACACGCACCCCTGGGTATCTTACACCTGATAGCGCTCGCCTCCGCTCATCGTGCCGCGCAAGCCTTTCATAGTTCGCTCGTGTGCCACGGGCTCTGCACTTGGAGCTGGAGTCTCAACAGCGTGCTCGCCAACAGGAGCGCCTTCACTGTCGGTGAAACGTGAGGCAAAAAATGGCTGACAATACGGCACTCCCTTATGCGAAATTTATGCGCAGCACCAATTGCTGCCTTCTCGGTCAAGGCGCACAGCTTCTCAGTCTCAGAAAGTGATCGTGCCATCGAAAAATGCACGGCAGCGCTCGCTATTCTCCCGTTATCTGGCGGTGCCTTAGCGCCGCCTTGGCGCTGCCGAGAAGCTGATGTTTCAACCTCCGGCGAAAATGACACGTGGCTCGGATGAATCACGCAACGGGGAGGAGGACGAACGACTCGAAGGACCGATGAACGTGCAGCACGCAGCGCGTGATGGGCTTCTGTGCTTTTTGTGAACTTGAAAGAACAAGACGCTTGCTTTCATGAATCCCTAATTTTGCGTTGCCTTTCTCGGGCGCCAGTTTTCACACATGTGCCTGGCGCCAGCTCGGCGTACTGCCCTCCCCCTCACACTTTCGGAGGAGCGTCTCGCGCCGCCTGGGAAAACCACCCTCCCCCTCAGAATTTCGCCATATCCCCCTGCCCCGTTTTCTTTCAGTCTTCGGTGTTCCCATCGTTCGTTGGTTGCGACGCCGTCGCCCCCACCAAGCCACAGTAGCGGCCGCCAAAGTGCTGGGAAATAAAATGTGAGTCAAGGCAACCGCGCGCGGCGACCGTGAAAGACGACGAACATCGTAACCACCACGCCCAGAAGCGACAAGAGAAACAACTAATTAAAAACAAGCGACTCATGCTCTGAGGTCAGTTCGGTGTTGTCGTGCGAAACTTCAACGTTCCAGTGGACGTGGAACGCATGGTTACGACTTTCCCGCACGATGTTTCCGAAGAGGCGGCAGTTACGACCCCCTTAAATACGTGCAAATGGTGAATTCAGTACACAAGCAATTCACTTTTTGTTAATTCCCACCTATGCGTAGAATCCGCCAAGCATTTCTTTTATTTCTGGCGAACAAAACAGGATGAATTTAATTTTTAATTGAATGTAATGAATTTAATTTCTGATACAGGATGAGCAGTCTGCTTATTATGCAAACTGTTTTCAATTCTATTCAGGAGTACCTGCCTTTGACTTCGCAGACAGCTTCTGATCCATGCCCGAATTTGGTGATATGTTATCATGAGAGTATTTGTATGTTCAGAAACAACTTCGTTAATCAAAACAAAAACTTCAAAGCAGTCAATGTAACATCTATTCTCAATACAAATTATTCTGACAGCTATTGATACAGGCTCTTCGAGATTTTAACATCTTACGCCCTACAGGAACCCTGAGGTAACCTAACGCCACTGCTAAAAGAACATCTTCATTCTAATACCTATTTTAAATGCTCTTAAATCAAATTATAACTGTAAATTTTATGATGCGCTGATTTAAGGGATAAATTTGCATCTATTCAGTGCTCATTGTTACAATAGTCCGAAACAACTGGTTCATAAATACGCCTAATATAAAATACCAAGCGATATAGACTATAGCGCTAGGACTGGACTGAAGTAGTGGCAGACTCGGTGCCGGAGCATCACTAGAACTGAAAAAGCGTACTAGTGCGAACTTGATAATAACAAGTTCGAGCCTAGGTGTGTGCCTTGAATAGAAACAAGTTTGTGCACGCGTGTTAGAAAACAACAGCGCGCACTAGCCGAAAGAAGGAGTACAAAACAGACGAATACCCATAAATGCTATATATAAAATGAAAAAAGGTAGCTCTTCCTGCGAAGCATTGCGTGGCTGCTCATCACGGTTCCAAAGGCATGGCTGGCTGGTTTTTTGACCTGCTGACACAAGTGCGTTCAAATACGTCATAACAGCTAGAAGCGCCAAATGGGTCATAACGTCGTGAAAAACATAACGCTTTGCGCACTTGCAAGGCCGGGGGACCAAATTCACGGTACCCCTGCTTCTGAAGCATGAATCATAATTACACTGCCATGCACCTCGGTGATACTGCAAGGTTTTCTGAAAATTCGGTGCCCTGTTATAGGTATACAGGATGCAGAACAAATGTTTATCATGGCTTGTATATTCTTTTTTTTTTGGTAATATTCCAAGGCAACTTAAAGAATCAACATCAAAAGACATGTCGTTGCTGCCCCATACTAGTGTAACATACATTGTCGCTTGCCCATGGGAAGTGTGCGTCAGAAATGGCCAGGCCAATTCTTTGCTAGGTGGAACTCGATCCACACTTAGGGAAAATTTGCAGAGGACTACGAAGCATACTGAAGATGTCAGAAATGAGAGAGTTTCTTTTGACTGGGTTCATCAGCTAGTCTTTTGCCGATGACGACGCTAAGCCTACCACCTCGCCATCACACCACAACTGCATCTCTTTGTTGCAGAATGCCTATCCATGCTACTGCGACACTGCCTGCCAGTAAGCTAAAGGCCAACTCTTATTGCGGGGGAGATTTCTGATGCACCCGCGTTTCGTTCGGTTTAATTTTTTCTGATGCACGCGCTATAAAATCGGTCACAGCTAGTGATAATTGAGTGCGCGTCGACGGGTAGATGTTTTCTGGACGCTTTACTCGGATGCCAGCAGGGTGTACGTTTTCGCCAACCAATCCGAGTGACGGTTTTGCGCTCGTGCTCGTGCAGTCGACCGACCAAGAATTCTTAAGTTGGGTGGCCCACATGCCATCAATTCCATCTTATTTGTTTGTTAGCTTGATTGCTTGCTCACTTATTCGGAACATGTACTTTCGCATTTAATGCACTCGAAGCCTTCTGAGGGTCGGAAACTCTTACGGTTTGTAATCACTTAATATCTTCTATTTTTGACGAAAACGCATAATAGTTTTTCTAATGCTAAAAAACGGGAAAAGCACATGTCTTATACTAGAATATATTTTGTGCTCAGTGTTTTGACTTCAAAGCAAGAGTTTTGTAGTTTCTATATAGAGTTTCTCTTTGCTCTCACGTGCGAAAGAACAGGGTGAATTAACCACTAATTCCATTTATTAGTCTACCTTTCCCGCTGTGATTCTCTTTTACGTCATCGTTGTGAAGTAATCAGAAATATTTCATGAGCCTTGAATGACAGGTACGTCTATCAGGAATTACGTATTTATGCGTTAGGCCTTTCGCGTTGAAAACCCGACACACACGGACTCTCGTATAGATATATAAAAAAACACTCTGGCGTGCGAAGTGCACATAATTCATACCTGGCGTATCTTCCACTCCGCGAAGCCTATAATATTCTCGGAATATGTATGAACGCGATTATGGCCCGGAGAGATAGACAACCGCGGAATGGCTCAAGCGAAACATAAACGCTTAAGCTGGGCGTGTTTTCTCCCGTGCTTCGCTCGAGGTCCCCGCCGCGTTTCTTACTTCATTTTTTGTCGCCTGCGCAGCCGGGGTAGTGCGCATTAGCATGAATAATGCACTCGAAGAACTGTACGCAGCAGAGTAGGTATGTCCGCGATAGCTCCCTCTTTGGGCGCCACCCCCGTCGCTCGCTACAAAGGAATCCTAGCGTCAGTCTATGTATAATAGATATCGCCAAACATCCACTGCATCTGGCGTTTGCTTGTCCTCCGTTCTCTCTTACTCTATATTGGCTTGGCTCAGTTCATGTCACTGGGCTGGAGCAGTGGGGTTGATGCGATTGGATGCTGAGTGCGCAGAGCGATGCTTAAAACCTTCTTAGGCACGCGCATAGGTTCGAAAAGGATTCAGGGACAACTGTTTTTCTTTTCATCTCTTGTTTTTAAAAGGCTGGAATGAGCTTAAACATTGTATCATTGCTTTTGCATACTGAAATAAGGCATATATAGGCGATGGTCTGAGTTTCTTCGACCAACTCACGCTCCATGTTCCCCCGGGAGGGAGTGTTCTAAAGTGCACTTTGTCCCGTCGCCGCCTCTTGGTACTTTTTCTTACGTTCGTGATGACGACGCGCTAGGAAGTCCATAGGGAAAATTTCCCTCCTCACAGTGATAAATTTTCGCCCCCCGATCTCAAGTATGACTCTTCAAAGTCGTTCAGCTTGGATAAAGATGACAAAGATCCTGAAGGCATACAGCATATCCGTGTGGGAGTAGCCACGGAGTTCAAATGGCATGGTTATAAACCATCCGCTCGCCAAAATTTGTTGTCCCACACGTTTCGAACACACTTCTGATACCCCCCTTTTGTGTCATTTTTGTTGGCTGCACAATGCTTCTTTTAAGCACACGTTCGCACTCAGCTAGGGCTCGTTCCCACACCCAGAACAAACCGAAAACCGACATTAACACTGAAATACATTTTAAAAACTCACCGAGACACTCTTAACTGCACATGTGGGGTATTTTGGAAGCCGTACATTTCATTTCAAGCTGTGCGATCGTCTATACAAAAAAGAAGGTCTGCCCTCATTACGTCACTTCTGTTGCATCAATGGTTTCGTCATCATCATATGGATCTGTGTTCGGCGTGTGATCTTCCCCTCCTAACGATCGCGTTAGTGTTCGCTGGTTATGGTTTGAGGTGCAGTGAGTGCCTGCCTTTTTGCTCGCCGCGCGAGCATTTTGTGTTCCCTTGCGTCTTCGTCTTCTGAAGCGTATTTCGGGGGTCGACCACGTTTCACAGCTACCGAGTTCATGGCACGCACACACAGAAACGTGCTGAGGGGAGCAATTGCGTCTTCTCATTACCATCATTATTATGCTGTCCCGATTGCGTCGTTTTCTTCTCTTTGTTGTTATGGCCGAGAGGCTTGGCCAATCCGTCTGGTAAGCCCTACATATTCGCGACTGGCGTAAGAGGGCTTTGTTACTTCTGTATAGTTAGGATGCTCAAATGGCTCCTGTAGGGCTCCATAGATGCGATTAAGTCTTGTTACTGTCGCTATGACTCTTTTCGTTCTCCTTTTGTCTATTTCCTTCTCCGTCTTCGTGCTTTAATCCCGAAATATTCGCTACTAGCGTAAAAGTACTTTGCTCCCGCACACCTAAATATATTCTTCTGACGAACTTTTTTAAAGAAGGCCACAATGCATTCACTAGATCCGCTTCTTTTTAGCTAGAACCGAGGCTCGGAAAGGGTAGGGCAAGGCATGTCTATCGGACTCACATTCTGCAGGACCGGGGTTTGGATCCAGACCCAATAGTTCAGGAATTTTTTGTTATTCTGTTTGCGCTGTGAGCCATTTTTAGGGCCATCCTTTGGTCACGCCGACGCCGGACGCTGCATTTTCGGGTAATATGGCATTAAAAATGCCACGAGTTTCTACGAGGTTAATGCTCTGGAAGGTGGTGGTGCTAGCCTTGCATTATACGCCGGCAATTGCTGCACCCGAGTAGCACCCGATGCGTCAGATTAGCGCCTCCATCATTATGAGTCCGCTTGCTGTGTGTTCCGAACGAAGCTAATGAGGAGGCGCGTGCCCCGCTCCGAGGTTTCCAATTCCCCATAGTAGTATGCGGGTCTGTTAACTTGCGCATCGCTGAGAACAATGTTGTCCCCTCTACAGCATACTGTGGGCAGCACCTTACGTAGTGTTCAACATCTCCTACCACCCCCCATGACATGCACAGAGGCGATCGCACTAGGTCCAACTTTGAGCGCCAAGCTGTGGTCTTCGCTGACCGTGTTCTGATGTGGTATAGCACTGTCGCGTCCACTCTTGTTGGCCCATTCGTGACACTAAGGTGATGTTAATGGGCACGCAGATACTTAAAACGGTCACTAACTGCCGTGTTCTTGAGACTATCCGGAGGTCACGGGAAACTCTCACAGTCATGCTGTCTGATCAACGGCCTCGTTGCCCTTGATTCCAACATGAAATTGCAGCCACGGGAATCCCACAACAAAGCCCTTGTTGGTGGGATCATTCACAAGTTGTAGCGAGTGCTGGCAAATCTTTCCGGTATGACTCGCACGCTACAAGAGCTGCAGTGCTGCTTAAGAATCAGTCAGGATGACAACTTGCAGCGGTCTGCATCACTCAGGCTTTCACAAAGCTGCATGCGAAGCTAAGGTGTTTTAAAGTTGGAAGCGTCATAAAAGCACTGATAAAGGAGCGTTAGGTGACTTTCCCGTGTGCTTGTGGGGCAGTTTCAGTTGAGAGGTGAGGAACCGCGATCCATCCAGTCGTTTCGCTACTAACGCTAGTAAAGGCGCTATCACCTACGGGTGCCTCGTACGAGCTGAAAGGAGCGCCGATCCCTTTCTTCTATCTACTCCTTACTAAGGAGGAGAGTCATGACGGGGATGATAATTAGCGTGTATCGTACCGCTCTTTACGGGGATACAACGGCACACCCTTTTGGGCTGCAATTCTTGAGCCCCTCCACGATTTGGTCTAATTTGAAAGTGCGAGTGTGATTCGATCCACAACAACGACAACAGCAGGACGACCTTCCGCTGTCTTCGAGGAGAAGCGAAATCGTAATACTACTCTCAACTTACTCCTCGCTTAGGGGGAGAATGGTTCACAACAAGTATTCGTATTAGGACCGTGTCTAATGACACTTGCTTAGATCCAACTACTCGGGGCTGAGAGATCAAACATAGCACAATTTTCTCTTGTATAGTTACGACAAGTTACGACCATTTTCTGGAACCAATCCCCCACCGTAGAAGGCCGCGGCAGCGCTGGGTTAAACGTTTACAACTCCGTTGTGAAATAGTTAATAATAACAAGTTAAACTTCGTCGGAGTCGTATATTGTACTATGATATTTTCTGACATCGAAATGGTGACGGGGATCCGCAGTTTTGCTGACAAAGTTGCCCTAGCGTAACATAGATAGGTAGCAGAAATGGTCCTCCTCCACCTCCTTTTCCTCCTCTGCCTCCTCCTCCTCCTCATCCTCTTCCCCAACAAACTGCATGGTAGTGGCCCAGGTGAGATACAGCGCTCCCTCCTTCTCTGCCTCCCTCCCTCCCTGTTTATATCCTTCCAGCCTACCACTTATTCACTCACTCACTCACCCACCCACTCACTCACTTACCCACCCACTCATCTACTCACTCACCCACCCACCCACCCACCTACTCGTTCCCTCCCTCACTCGCCCTCTAATTCCTCCACTCGCTCACCAATCCACCCACGCACCCGCCCACTCGTTTACTCACTCGGTTTCACTCACTCACTCACTCACTCACTCACTCACTCACTCACTCACTCACTCACTCACTCACTCAATCACTCACTCAATCACTCACTCACTCACTCACTCACTCACTCACTCACTCACTCACTCACTCACTCACTCACTCACTCACTCACTCACTCACTCACTCACTCACACAAAGCTGGATGAATATGTGGTGCAGGAATTCCATGACGTCCTTACGACAGACCAACTTTTGGCTGAAAACCCGCATGCATCATTCTGCAACGCCGAGTGACTAGATTATTTTGACGGCGTTGATTTTATGCTGATTACAGTTTTTCGACAGAACTCGCACCAATAATCAAGTTAGGTGCAGGCACAATGGTGTGTCCGGTGAGAAACGCGGAGGGATGAGGGGCTGTGAAAACACAAGCATATTCTGTAGAACATGCATAACCTAATACTAAACCCTTCATTTTGAGGATTGCGGACGCTATGCAGCTGTTCCGTGGTTTATACGTACCAGTAACTGGCTTGGCATCTTTCGCCGACACCTCCCAGGACACGGTAACAGCGCTTGTTGAAGTGGAAACAATCTGGATAGCCGGTGGCAGCGGGGGGTCTGCGTTTGAATATTTGAGAGAACGCTAGTAAAGCCCGGCTTCTAATTTTTGACAGCAACTTTTAACAATTAGCTTGTTAGAGGGTAGCGACTTTTTAACATCTTGACCAGTATATTGAGGAATAAATATTTGCTCAAATGTATTCATTCTGCAACCTGTGTTTTCTTGCATCCCTCGCCCCGCGGTAATTTAAGCAATGACGCTGTGGGCTGGGTGACAAACAAACAAACAAACAAACAAACAAACAAACAAACAAACAAACAAACAAACAAACAAACAAACAATAAATAAATAAATAAATAAATAGTCTTTAGATACAGATGAAGGCGGGAACGTTACATAGCGCTCTGGTATACTCCAATGGCAAAAGAGATGCGCGTGACTCGTGCCGTCGACCGAATTGAAAATAATGAAAATTCTTCGCTCAGTATTCGTAACCAAGGTTCGCTTCATCTGTCTCGCAACCAAGTAACAAAATAAAGAACAAGAACATGTCTCAAGAATACACGACAGACTGAAAACGAAGGACGGCAACTCTGAAAGGAGACCTTTTTGCGACGTGCACCTAGGCTATTACTTTGTAACAATTATTTTTTCGCCTGCTTTGCCAGTTTGCGCAAGTTGGCTGACCCCACTATATGCACTTTCTTCCTTTTTGTTTCAGGCTCTATTTTCCCCTCTTCCTCGAATAGGGAAGGCCGAGAATGCTTTTAAGTAATGGGGTAATCATAAGGCAAACTAGTCTCCTGAACAGTGCAGTACTAGCAAACTAAATAGAAAAGCATGACGAGCATCATGGTAGTTCCTTTTTTTCCCTTTTCTTCCAGGCTTCATGTCTGGCTGCTGTACCGAAATAGGGAAGACCAAGAATCTTTTAAAGTAATGGGGTAATTACCAGGCTACACTGTCAAGCCACATAGAAAAAGGATGACGAGCAACCGTATATTTCGTTGTTTTTTTTTCCAGATTTTACTTTGGTCGCTGGTTTGTAATGGGGTAATTATCAAACGAACGAGCTTGCTCAACACTGCAGCCCTACCAAGCCAAACAGAAAAGGATTGAAAGCCGGCAAATGTTTCTGCTTTCTCTGAAGAAATGCTAGTGTTGGTCACACTGTCTGCCTACATGTGCCCAATTATGTCACGACCGCTTTGTTTTCAGGAGGCACGCTGACGATTAGCTCTTCATAAAGACCATCCTTAAAAGCCCAAGTTTCCTACGAATTGGAACACAGCGTGTTTTATGCTGCTACTAAAAAGTATCACTTATTCGCCTTTGAAAATATTATAATGTAAGTATTTCTGTGTTGTATTTTGACTGAATAGTTCGGCTGAATGGTGAAATGAAAGCGCTTCGGGGCAGAGAAAGCGCAGGAGCAGCCTTGCGGCTCTCTTTACGCGCTGTATCCACCTGCCACAAAGCGCAGTCCCGAAGCGTTGTTCCAGGTTCGGAATGCTGCCTGGTCCGGTATATAACGCCGCCGGATACCACAGGAGGCTGCACTAGGCTCCTTGGGACACAAACAGCATTTCCTCACCAAACAAGGATTTAGCAACCCTGGTTGAGTACATTTGCTATAAACTTCCCAATGATTATGCAGTCACACTATCGTGCTTAAGGCGCTCGATAGGCGTGGATGCAGATCTTTCGGAGAGGCCTTCGTCCTGCAGTGGACATAACCAGGCTTAAAATAAAGATAAAGATTTCTTTGTTCAAATGTGTTGAGTGGCCGAAATTGGTATTATATATCGAAAAAGTTCGCAGAACTTCTGCTTTTAAATTTCGTGCTTTTACTGATGGCATTGAACCATCTCTCGAACAAGAAGCCCATTTAATCAAACCTTCCGAGCTTAGCCCCATATTTTCTTCCGATTGCGTTTTATTTCACGTTTCGTAGGAGGCCACGCTGTCACTAGCCACGTTACGTACTCTGGTTTTCTTTCCAGACAAGTGGCTTGATTATTTCAAGAGTACTGAGGCATTTTTTTCCCTCTCGGCATATCCCAGTGAGACATGAACACGATTTCACATAACGGAGCGACGAGCGTCCAGTCATTTTACCTGGAAACCATTAGCCGTGGCTTGCGGAGGACATAAAAAAGATGCTCAACTTGAAAGTGCATTAGCTTTATCGAGGTGTCTTGTGATATTCGTAATCTCGTACTTAAGGGCAGAAAGTCGTTTACTCGAACTACTTGAGGAAAATACCTAAAAACACATTCACGCTAGCAATGGCCAGTTCTCCGTGCTGCCTAGAGATCATCGACCACATGTAATTATAGCTCAAATAAGTACTCTCATCTGGACTTTTAGGGTCCCGGTTTGCTCGAAACACTTCGGGTAATTGTTTGGTCAGAACTCAGAATAGTTTCGAACAAAGTTTCGTATGCGCTATGATTTTTTTTGTCAGTACTGGTTCAATCTAGTCCTCCAGGAGCAAAAATTAAGACGAAAGAGGCTCAAGGGTAAAGCTATCTTCCAGGTATTTTAGGCTAAACTTCCCCGCCCAATTCGCACTTCTTCCCCTTCACTTCACAACTTCCGTACCACTCTAACGCTTTTCTCCTCTTCTTTTGTTCCTATACTTTCCTCTATCGGTCTAAGCAATCGGTCTTTTTTTTCCCCTTCCCAATCCTACTACACTCCTCTTGCCTTCGTGTTTCCTCCTTCCTTATATGTCCCTCTTTACCACTCCACCTCCTGCTCTTCCTCCTCTTCCTGTTGTGTACCTGCTCAGCTTTTATGGTCACGTAATGCGCTGGTCACCCACGGGTCATCCGTAGGTCACTTGTTGGTCAACGGCGGGTAACTAGTGATCTAAAATTCCTGGGCCACGCGACCTACCAGTGAGTAGTGTGGTTCACCGGTTTGCCACCAACGATTGCTCACTCACCCACCAATTCCAGAAGGTATTTGACCCGGTAGTCACGAGGCTCAACAGGAATCTTTACTGACTGATTCTGGTGACCGAGAGACAGACGCAATTTCCTCGTTTATGTAGCCAAACGAATTCCGCTGGCTGTAATGGACTTTGAAGCAAGAAAGTACATAAGAAACGGAACTGGCAGGGCTCTGGCAATGGCCTGCACGACTAGAACCTAACCTCCTTCTCCTACTTTATAGAAGCCGGTAGTTTAAGATTTTTTCTGTCATACTTAAACACCCATGGACCTCGAGATCAAAACACGCGCGGGGATGAACCCGGAGGCCATAAAACACACACCCAAAGTAAGTTAAATATTTCCCGCTCGTTAACTCTACGGGTGCCGTGGTGTGCAGCACACAGCTATCGTCACCAAGATCCCAGCACCCGACACAATTGCGCTAGCTCAATCGACTTTGGCATGTATTACACGCACCCAGGCACCACTCAACTTGATATCAATAGCGTTCTCATCACAGAAGTACAATACCACCTTCTCCACACCCGCCTACTGCAAAATGAGACCGGGACGAACAGTCTGCCTATCTATGGCTGGGCTGCTGTCGACGGGTTCCGTCATGCGAGCCCATAAGACTAAAAAAACCGCTGTACGCCAGCGTACTGACAGTGACCCAGTGCCTGGCGATGTCGATGGGAAATGTTCACGGTGTGCAAAAACATGATGCGTTGCGTACCGTGCTCGAAAGTCTGCGCAGTGATCTCCGAGGACGGGGGACCCGCGCCCTTGCCGTTGAAGGCCTGAACGATGACGCTGTACTTGGTAGAGCGCTTCAGGCTGCTGATGCTGATCTCGGGCACGAAGCCGTCCAGGACGTCGATGGTCTTGTAGACGAATGACTCGCCCGAACCGACCGGCTTGTAGCCGACGTAGTAGCCGCGTATACGTCCGTGCGCCGAAAAGTTCGGAGGGGGCTGCGGATAAAGATCAGTGAGCTCGGAGAACTTTAAATCATGATTGCGAGGGTATCAAAAATACTGAGACGTAGATAAGGCATTAACGCTTGGAATAATTATTGTCTATTTTTTATTTTGTAAGTTAACAGGTGACCGTGCGGGAAAAATTCCTGCAAAGCTGCCCACGACAACAGTTCCAGATAACGGTAGCAGTATACTTTAGTCACGCGCCATGCAGAAATATTTAGCATGGTTTTTTATGGCTCTTCTAACGATTATGTTGCACATAATGTATATGGTGCAATCAAACAAAAGCTCAATTAGGTCGGAATATCCAATTTTTAATTGTATACGGTAAGGAGCATTTCGCTACTTTTGCTTTTTGCTGTTAAATTTCCTTCGGTGTCTGTCTCGTTCGACTGAGAAGGTATCATGTTCTCCGTGATGTTTGTTTTATGAGCAACACCTTTGTGTGATCTAGGTATAGAAATTTAGCTACCAAACAGATTTTTTTTGAATTCATCACCTTCCACGATGCTTTCAGTGTTTGAGATGTCACCGGCACCACCACCAAGTCCTCCGGTGGCTTGGAAGGCACTGCGAGAAAAAAGCAAGCAAGTTATTAGCAGCAGTCGAAATCCTCAGCGATGCACTAAATACAAGCGGCTGGCCCAAGCCTCAACGTTACGCCGTAGACTGGCTTTGCACACTGTGAATAAGTTGGGGTGTTGCTAAACCTGTTTTTTTTTTTTTTTTTTTTTTGCGAGTAAGGGAACTACGCAGTCTAAGACAATTCCGTGGTTCCACGTGCCCAAAATGCACTCAAATGGACACTCCATGCCACCAACTAAGAAAATTTTCGCGACCGCCAGAAAACTGCAGCACCCAAAATGGAATCTGCGCTGTGGCACGGAGCCGTGCAGAACGCCGTGCTGCCACTGCGTGAGGCAAAAGCAGAGACCGCACTTGCGAGCCAAATCGTACGCTGCCATCATCATTCCTTGAAATTACCTCTAGGGGTTTGCCTATTGGCCAATAAAGTGCATTGGGTGAAGCTGAACACCGCGATCGTCTTCTAGTCTGCCCCAGCCATCATGCTCAAGTCGGCCCATGACGCCTCAACAGGCACAAGACGTATGTGTGATGATAGTAGATGATGCTCTCTATGTGCCGGTGCACATACGTCCGCAGCCTGAATGCGGAGTGGAATCGCGATAACGCTCCTCATTGCGCCGATCATGATAGTAGCGAGAGCGGGATTGAGCTTTGCCGTTGATTGTGAGAAGCAGGATGGCGATTTATATCCTTTTTACACCCTTCATGGTAGTTAGAAACGAAGGAGAGCGCCATAGCCACACCACCTACGATATTCTTCATTTCTTACGGATGATCCACCTGATACTTCCAGCCCTGAGTGGCTATAAGGCTCAGAGGTATGCAAAAAGTTTGTAGGTGTTCGATTACATTAAATCCAAATGCGGCAACTGTTAGCAATGCTGCATACCTCTACGAAGATTGTATTCATCCTAATTTAAAAAGCGTGGACTAAATTTGTTTTAACTTCTTCTTCCGGTATACACCCGCAAGGCTGTCTTGGGGAAAGACAGATAGATGAATTACTATTGAATAAACGTTTATGAAGGACAGCGAAGGAGAAAAGCCAATATGCCAATGAAAAAGGCTTCTTCGGCTTGTTGGGGACACCCACCCTTCGGGTGTCGTCTTGGTCAAAAATAACAAAGTCCTAGGCTGCTGCACTGGCGACGTCATTCCGTTTAGTAAACTGCAGAGAACAAAAAGCGCCCACCGTCATCTACTCATTCGCTTTCAACACAAGCGACATTCTTTTGTCGAACTGCTAACAAGGATCCGCTGCTTGAACTTTGTGGCTTTGAGGTAGCGTCTTTAGTTCAAATTATAACGGCCTAGGTTTCTACCCCGCAATCCTACGTATTTTAACAGCGGAGCTGCTTAAGCTCGAGCTATGTCCGTGCCGAAAGCTAACAGAAAACGCCGTTCGGCGAAGTTGAAACAAGGAAAATGGTAGGCCAAGAAGTGTGAGTAAAAGGGACGAGGAGGCAAGGAGCCCATAAGGAGGTGAGGGGAGTTCGCGCCTCAAGAAAAAAACAAAACAAAAAAAGAATGGTTGCCGTGGTGGGAATCACACCTCGGTCCCTCGCGTTATGAAACCGGTGTCTACCCGATTACGCTATCATCACTCAGCATTTCTGTTGGGCTCGTCGCACGGCCGTTGGCTTTGGACTTTGCTGAGTTAACGGGAACTTTGTCTGCGGACTTCAACAGTTTGAATTTCAGACTTTAGGAGGGTTGATTGCAGACTTTGACTTAACTCAGTTGGAATAGAGAAAGCCTCGCTTTTTAATCATCTTTCTCTTATTAAGAAAGGGGCAGACGCCCGTCAAAGCTAATGAAGGCCAGCAACTCCGCTGTTTCCTCAGTCTTCGCATGTCACTTGCGAGGACGACCGATTTTTTTTTACATCAAGTGATTTTTCTAAACATAGTGATAGTCTAAATAAATACTTTCACCTATTTTTGTGTAAGCAGCAATGGCTCGGTATGTTTTAGATTGCTTGAGGCACAGTGTAGGGCTTATGACCGCGTGTTGCTTTGCGCCGCGCATGAAAAGCAGGTTCTGTACTGTTGACGAAATGGAGTATCACATCCGGCTCCTGGTCAGCAGGTCTTGCTGGTGAGTAGGGTCAGAACTAGTCATCCGGGCCGCCGACTGTTCATGACTATGGTAGGAGTGAAATTTGGGGTGAGGGGCGAAATTTGAGAGCACTCCTGTTCTGTGTGGGACAAAGTATGGGGTTTGTCACCGAATATACGAGTAAGTGGCTTAAACATAGCGTACGTGGATGTAGTAAACTTTAGTGAGAGTAGGACGTTGCAGCTGGCAGAAAATGGTTGTTTCCCTCTTGTAAGACACAGGACGTGCTGGGGAAAAGTGCAGTGCCCGTAACTGTACTAGGTAAACATGTCGCTGTATTTCAATGAGGGCTCGAATTGTAGTTTGTTGCGTCGTCTGTTAATGGCCCGAAAGTCTTGAGCGTGGGCTCTGCCATGTGTCACTTAATTTCCCTCAAAGGACTCGTGTACCGCCGTCCAGACGACATGGAAGTGGGGAAGCGTTGTTTCAGGAGAAAAGCAAGAGCTTGAAAGGAGTTATGGCCGAGGGTGGAGCCTTGACAGGCGCCCTGGTGGTCTGTGATGATCGTAAACTATGGCATGTTCGCTGCGGAGATGATGACGCTAGCTGCAACTGCGATCGCCGTTTTCTCCACAGTTTCAGTGCAGGGATGACTCGTTCACCCCGACTGTCGACTACGCTGGTGGCATGTGCTGATCGTGATAAGTATGGGAAATCATCCATGTATAGGGAGCTGGGCAGAGAAAGATGCCGGGTGGTGAGGGCATTGATGCCTGATTTGCGGCGGGCTTTATTGTATATGGAATGCATATTTTATGGGGAATGGGTGACGGCGTAGGTTCGGGGTATTGTGAAGAGTTGCCTCAGGTCTTTTGGAGGGCATATGAACTAATGAAGCGGCCAAATTTAGCTCGTTCCGTCGGGGTGAGTTTGAGGCGTGTGAATTGAGAAGTTCTACGCGTTTCCTCGAGGTCATCCAATGTTTGAAGTAAAGTATGCCGAATTCCAAGAGTCCTGGGATGTTTTGGGTGGTAACTACAATTACGGATTCGTACGCTTGACGTACCACTATGCTCTGCTTTTCTTTTTATGCGTTTTTAAGTGCAAGTATGGCGCCCATAAAGTTATCTGGATAAAAAGTAGGGCTTTGATAATGCGTGTAGCACCTAATTCTCGTAAGCCACGCCGTCGCTGCGAGATTCGGCGGGTTAAGTGAACGAATTATGCTACTGTTTGTTGCAATGTTAAAATACTTTCAGCGCCCGATCCGTGTGTGGGGATTTTAAGGGCTAGAAAAAAAAAAGAACCTGGGCAGAGTTTGAGGCTGGCTGTCGCTGGCAATTCTACCGCTGTGTACATCACAAGCGTTACAAATGTCGAGGGTGTGCGATTGTTCTATGAAAATCCGTGAACGTAATTGTGTTTCGCTTCAAAAGAAACATTTATTTACAAGCTTATAAAAATGAATAGTGAGACATATGACTCCAAAATTTTATCTGTGCTCGTGACATTCCCCACAATCATAGCTGCAAACCACTCTTTGTTAACCAAACGGTTTGTTGAGCATTTTCATCGGCGCTATTGTCTTTTTCTATGGCTAATATAAGTCACGAGATGCACTGTGGTACAGTAGATCCAGATGTATGTTTAAAACTGAACATGCTGGCCATTTGGAAGAAGGCTTGCGATCAGAGAAACGTGTTCACGAAGGTCGCGCTCAAATTCATCAGCCTTGCACGCAACTGGTGCCCAAATGGCTTACCGTGCTAAAGAAACCGTGATTTTGAGCTACGCTTTAATACCTATATAGAATGCTCAGTAGTATACTGTTTTGTGTACAGCACTGGTAATGTATAAATTCACGCGTTAACTTAATTTGTCCTTCTCGTAAACAGTGACATACCGAATGTATCACAACGTAGAGAGATACGCCATTTCTCGCAACGCTAATCTCAAAAGCAGGGCGTGTGATAAAAGTGCTCTGAAACCGCCATAATTGCATGCCAAAAAAAAGAATATCAAGCACGGTTAATTACAGAAAAAAAAACGAAAATAAACCCCGGTACACACATTCTACTCTGATATTGCGCGGCCAGAGGCTGTTAACTATAAGCAGCAATCAAGCAACGATAATTTACAAAACATGTGCAAACATTTACTGACATGTTGGACTCGCTGTGTGACATTTATTTCGTAAAGTTGAAGTTCCAGTATTATGGCGGTGTGTGTATATGTGCATAATCAACAAATTTAGCTTACTTTTCCAGAGTCCCTCAAAGGAGAGGCGCCCCGAGGCACCTGGAGAAGTTATACCGTACAAGGCACGCAGTGCGGTTCCAATTCGTTGCGGGTCTACCGTGTCACCACGACGGCTAATATATATATGACGAGGGACTGACAGCTTTTTTTGTGATGCCAGGGCCCCTCAATGCTTTGGGGGGATTCTTGTAATCCTCACGCAGTGTTGACAAAGGCGGGAATTTCGTCGGTGGTGAGCATAATTTCGGCGCTCGTCGTAGAAACAATCTTCTAGAGAGGCCGCCCGAGGGTCGATTGCCAGCGCTCAGAGTTGCTATCGGTCGGGTATCTAAAAATTGCCATCGACTAATTTCTTTCAACTGCGA
The DNA here is from genome assembly GCF_048455015.1 of Haemaphysalis longicornis. Lineage (NCBI taxonomy): Eukaryota > Metazoa > Arthropoda > Arachnida > Ixodida > Ixodidae > Haemaphysalis > Haemaphysalis longicornis. The sequence continues at coordinate 102,984,508 of NW_027526335.1, read as the reverse complement.
AAACAACCTGCCGTCGCCGCCGCATTCCGTGGGAGCCTAGCTTCGTCGACGCTGTGCGCAGGTCTCGTCTGCTCCCTCCGTACTCCCAGCGCCGCCACGCGGCAGCTTCGCCAACAAAGCAACCTCCTCCCATAGCGTTACAGCGGAATTTCATGACTAGGAAAGCCCTGAGGCATAGAGTTTCTCACTACTCTATGCCCTGAGGGACTCTGGTTTTTGTTCCCCGCCAAATTAACCACCCAGAAAAGAAAAAAGTGATGTAGAATTTGTGACCGTAAAACAGTCACGTAATTACTGAAACTAAACAATTCAACCGGAAAATAAAATCGTAAAAAAGCTGCTACGTCGCAGTATTCTGAAAAAATACGCTCAGCAAAACACTCTTTCACCGTGCACATTACCTTCTTCATCAGTTGTCACAGATATCATTGGGCTGGGTTCGCTCCTGCCGAACTGGTTCACGGAAAGGACACGCAGGTGGTAGGCGGTGATTGGCTCCAAATCGTCCAGCACGGCTGTCGTGTTCGCACCGGACACCTCCAAGTGCCGGGCATCTTTCTGCCACGAACCTGCATAAAGAGAGATAAGTTCAGAACGGAACGTCAACAGTTTATTACCTGCTGGTCTTGGACAAAAGTGCTGCCAAACGACGCGTTTGTTGTAGATCTATCTATATATTAATAGTCTGAGTCGTTCGAAAGAAGCAAGTTGAAGGAAACTGGTTCGTCAGTTTACGTGCAAGTTCACGAGTAGATTTACCGTGCAAACAACGTTGATGACAGCTCTGGAAGGGCCTTAAAGGTGTGTCCAACGCCTCCTAACTTGTCATGAATTTGGTTCCCACACTGCATTTCGTACAGCAAAATGCTCATAAACAGCTGCAGAAAAAAAAATCCGAACGATGTATTTATGATTTTTTGTTCAAATACAATAAAGCCGATATTTACGGAACAAGGAAAATTTTACGGTATTATTGAGCATTGGTACCACGGCCAAAAAAAGATGAACTTTTGTGCACTCATTGTTGAAAGTGGAATTTACAAAAAAATGATTCGACAATACCACACCATCCAGCTTTACTACGAGGCTTTTTTTATTATCCATGCTCTGAAAAGAGCAAGACGTTTCTTTTTGGCGCCCAATGCATGCATATTTCAATGCGAAGTTCTTTATAACCTTCCTGAAATAAACGAATTTGTTGAAATTTTAGAGCTTTATCAGAAAAACTAAAACAAACAAGGCAGCTTGTGCCCATTGTTTAATACACGAAATGTCTTCAGCAAAAGTCGTGAACGTGTCTCTTTATAGGATTAACGCACTGCGGGACGTATACAAGGAATACACGTAAGCATTGAGTCGAGGAGAAAGAGATACGTAAGCTGTTTGGTTTTCTAAACGGTGAAGCGGTACATAGATGAGCAATAGCAATATTGTTATGAAGTTTCCAACAATCACGAGAGAAAAAATGAACCTCGGGCGCTGGCCGTGCCCAATATTGCTAGCTGTGGTACCATTCCGAGCTGAATCTACGTGGCATCTATTGCAACCGATTCCAGGTTTAAGTACAATAAAGACGATACTAAGTTATTATTATTATTATTTTTTTTTTTTTTGCGTAAGCGCGAACTCAACTAGCTGTATTCCTTGATAAGCGTGACAACCAGCCTGCGGCATTGATGCCCAGGTAATACTGGTCTAGTTACCTTGGGGTTCTGGTCCTATTGACATGATATTGGTAATAACCTGAAAGCAAAGTTTTAGATCTAGCGCTTCGGTTTACTGCCCACATTATGACTTTCACCTTGTAACGTCGTACTGCAATGTTGTAACGCGTTGAACACCGATGCTGGTTTGGGCTTGCGGATGTCTGTTCAGCGTTTTGCCGATATCGTTGCGTGCGTTGAAGACAGAATATTGCCTCATTGAAACAGACAAAAAATAGTTTCGGAAAACGTCCGTGCAATTTCAGAGAACGCTACCAAAACTTCGCTTACCGTCGGCTTATTGCTGTTGCGTAACAGTTAGAGATACCATTCCGCTTCGAAATTACTTTAAACGTTACGCTGGATTGAATGCCACACTCACGAATAAAAAAAAAGGTAATAACGGAACCATCATCGTGCAAAACGTTGACTATCTTTCTAATAAACCCTGTGGCGTTTGCGGCTGCTTCAAATGGAGAATTTTAAGTAAATTTGCTCGTCCCTGCGTAGTTTCGAAACCACGGGAGCGCCCGCTGAAGCGTTGTGAAAACCGACAGTTTCCGGTGCGATGTCCACGTCGATTTGCGTCATTCAATATATAGGCTTGTTTCTAACGGTTTCCGTAAAGCGAAAATTCCGGCCGGCAGCCCCGTTATTCGCTACTTTGATTCTGCGTTTTCGTCGCAACGTTTACGCAACGCAGTGCGCCATCAAGCTGAATAAACCCCCATTTTTGCTACGATACTAAGCTGATGAACCAAAATCAACTAAAGTGCCGTGCAAAAAAAAAAAAAGAAAAAAACTTACGTGGCACATTTTGGACGAATACACAACATAAAATTTTGAGCGACGCTTCTGCTGGGCACTTTATCTGCGCCCACAGAAGATCTGTAACCGTTATGGATCTTTTCTTAAAACATGTAGCACACGAACCCAATATATAGTCTTATGTGCTAAATTTCCTTTTATTTTTCAAGCACTTTGCAAGAAATCACCGAGAAATGATCTCGAAGTATGTCAATCGAACGTAACTGCAAAACCAGTTGATATTTTCATACGTTTCATACTTTCCTACAGAACAAGCGACCATGGATGTCGAATACTTGATTTGCATGTTGTTCTACGTTCTTACAATACAGAAGGCTCTTGAAATGTATGGACAGCCCAGCCGGGCAGGCGGAGAGTTGAGTGTAAAGATTAATGTTTCATATTGCTTTTCAGCCCTGAAGAAGCATGCAATTCTTCTTGTTTTTGTCCAGTTATGTTGCAGAAGGTATGTTTCTCATTAAGCAGTAAAATCTCAAATATTTTGTTCACTGATATAGAAACGTCTATTGGGCGATATAATTTTCTGAGATACATGTGCATGTTTGTGTTGGAATTGTGACTGCCCGGTCATTTTTTTTTTTTATATCTCCGGACACGATTCTATTCTTCGCTCCCAAATATCGTTTTCACAAGGCAGAAGGCGCGAGGCCCATCGGTAATAATAGTAACTGACCTGAAACTTCTTTCCACTGCACGAAGTAGCCCAAGATGTCGCTGTTCCCGTTGAAAGGCGTGTTCCAGTGCAACGAGATACGGCGGCTGGTCGCTTCCACCACGCGGATATCGTCAGGAGGGTCCGGTGTCTCTGAAAACGTAATAACGGAATGAGACGCGGGCACTGTGAACTCAAACTCTAAAAGGCACCCTGAAAAAGCGCCCACAAACGGGACTCAACTCGAGGACGAACACTCCGCGCGCAGAAATTACAGGCCGCGTGTTTATGGCTACTGCTTCCCTACGTACTACGTCACAAAGCACGTGTACGTAGGGCAATGGTGGAGGAAGCAGGTAGTTTGAAACCGTTCCCTCAATCCACAAATTCTTCATCACAAACAGTAACGTTTTTTTGCTGAAGAAAACTGTAGTGAGGTATGGTCTACCCAATGTTTCATATCGAGCAAAAATTTATGCAGTCTTCGCAGTTCCTGCGGAGGCGGAAGAAAAAAGTGAACGGAAAGGCCGCGAGGTCATCCAGTTGCAGAGCCGGATTTGCTACTCAGCACTGGGGGAGGGGTGTTCAGGGGAAAATACTGTTGGGAAGTTGCCATCTGACCGCTGGCAACCTATTGCTGCATACGGAAAGGCGTCCCAGCACCGGGCGCCGTCGCCTGCGTGATGCGTGTGGTAGCGTGGTGGTGAGCGGCCAGCAAGCAAATTTTGCTGCCATGGAGATGACGACAGGAAGTCGAATGAAAACTTAACTGGTTTACTGCATGGCGAGAGATGAGCCGAAGCAAGACAAGAACAATGCCTTTTCAGGCGACGTTACAGAACACGACTCGAGAAGAGCGACAACATTGATTCGCTGCTCCAAAACGAATGGACTTCCGCGACTGGGGCCCCGTATTTTATACCCAAAGCGCTAACGATTCTCCCCCTGCTTTTTGCACACGGCGCGACCATAGTACAGGCACGCACAACACTCTAGAGTTCGTGAAGGGTCGGTAGCAGCGGCGCGCGCTGTGCCTAAGAGAGGGGAGAGAGATGGTCTCCGATGCGGCGTCCGCGTCCTTCTGGCGTGTCTCAACACATCGCGTTTCCTGCCGCCGAAGTTTAAAGGGGCCCTGAAATACCTTCCGCTGATGCATGGATGTACATGTAACCAAATAAAGCAATGTATTAGCAATCTCCTCCCGCAAGAATTTTGTTAAAGCGATGAGTATTAGTTGAGAAATCGTAAATCAAAAACCGCGCATTATCGTCGTGCCGCGTTTCCTCCTCCTTTCAACTTATTTTTCGCTGTTGACGGCGCTCGAGCCTTCCCTCCCATGATGCTGCGCTCCTCAGCGGTGACGTACTTCCGCTATTGCGCTCCTTAGACTGCCGTCTGTTACGGGCAAGCTTTGTTGACATCATGAATCCCGCACTCCACTCAAGGCTGGAAAAGCGAACGAAAAATCTGGCCGCATGTATGCGGCGGCCTGGCCTTGCCCTTTCGCAGTGTACGTTGCTGCAGTTGCTATCGGCGGCACGTGACTTTTTTTTCAGCGCCGAACTCGCAGCCGCACGGGGAGGATCGTGCGCTCGTTCCCTTTGATGCACCGCTCACTGTTTATCCAAAAAGCGCGGTATCAGATGTGGCCCCGCTGGTGCCGGGTATTATTTTTGGGCGGTGGTAATTCGTGCCGGCGGCATGTGAAAAAGACATTTTAAACCGATACAGAACCCGTGCACAAAACGCTTCAATCATCTGACCAGTAAAGCTTGGGGCGACGCGTGGTGGAGAGCGGCGACGTTGGCAAAACATGCTCCGCCGCGGCTCTGAGCTTTCTAGCGCTGGAGCGAGCGCCATTTCTTTGACAATCTCAAACATTAGTTGCCTTGGCAACAAGGCACAAACCACTCCAGGAGTCAGTTACGGTGTCGTGATCCCGGTTCAGCTCGGGGCCCCACCTCGCGACATGTGGGCATTGCAGGCGTATCACTCACTCCCATTGGGAAGTGCGAGATGCGTTTGGCATTACAGGAGGCGATGGTGTGTGTGTTGTGGACGCCTTTGTTTCGCGATGAAATGCGACGTTGTGCTTCTGCGGGTGGATAGCGCTTCCTATGGTCTGGATTATCTTTCTCGAGCGACGTACGACTCAACCTCGCATGGGGTATGTGCAGTGTGCGTGGCTAAAAGCCATCTCGGCTTGTGCGCCAGAGTTAAGTGACTTGCTGTTCGTCCCCGCAAACCGCGCGCGAGTTGAGTGCCGAATTTACGACGGGCAGGCGGAGGCAACCCATCGTCTGTCAATCGCGGTTCAGACTTGCAACGCATGTTGTGAAGTTGTGTTCGTTCGAAACGCATCTCTGGAATTTGAATAAAATGTATGCGTCAAACCCGTGCATTCGGCTCAGGGCGTTCTCTGCGACTGCACGAAAGAAGTGCCACGGGGCTTCAACGCTTTCTTTATGGAACGTACTCAGGTAAGATAATATCCATGTCGTGTTATGGCCGTGTTGCATTCAATACAAACGGTTAGGCGTTTGTTTACACTTGTTTCGTGTGTCGTAAAATGTCCAAGCAGTCCGGCACTCCGCTGGCAGATCAGCCGGCGAGCCGACGCTGAGCCGACGACTCATCTCTTTGCCGGAAGTGCGTGAAAAAGCCGCCCAATAGCAGGATGTCTAGCTCATGACGAACATCTGGGAATCGATGATGTAGACATGTGAAGATGGCGGCGTCCAGTAACACGAAGGGAAGGGTGAGAAAAAAGCGACAAACTTTGCAACAAATGTGTGAGCTTTCCGCTGCGCTCAAAAGAGTAATACTTGGCACAGATGACGTTGAGGACCCAATATAACGATTGCGCTAGTTCATTTAGTGTGCTCAAGACGCCTTTCAGGGCCCCTTTAAATCACGCCGACGTCGAGACGCCCTTGTGCCGGCGGTTTTACGGCATGTTGTGATCTGTAGGCTGTCGCTGCAAGCTTGAGTCGCGACAGAGAGACGCCCACGTGGAAGGTGTAAGTAGTGGTAGGCTCTGCCACAAAGCACAAGAGAGCTGCACAAAGCTTGCTGCACAGCGGTGCGCTGAATCGTAACACGACAGAGGGCAGGCGAAAACCAAAAGACAGTAGCGCAGATTCTCACGCACTCAAGTCCGTTTTTAGGCACTATGGTCGTTCGTCTAAGCTTGTGCCGTTCAGGAAACATAGACGGGCTTTTGTCGTCTTCTGCGAAGTCGATGGTGAAGAAGCCGAAGTGGTCTTAATTAACATGCATCCCCATCCGCCAGGACGGTCCTCACAGTCCATAGAGAGTTTTAGCGAACTAATATGAGACTTCGGTTTTCTTGGCAGCGTCGTTCAGGATAGAGAGAAAGGAAAGTGTGTGTGTGTGTGTGTGTGTGTGTGTGTGTGTGTGTGTGTGTGTGTGTGTGTGTGTGTGTGTGTGTGTGTGTGTGTGTGTGTGTGTGTGTGCGTGCGTGCGTGTGCGTGTGCGTGTGTGTGTGTGTGAGAGAGAGAGAGAGAGAGAGAGAGAGAGAGAGAGAGAGAGAGAGAGAGAGAGAGAGATGTGGACCGAGAAAGAAGAGGGAGAGAGAGGCTCTTCATTATGGAGAAAATTGAAGAACGGTTTGCCGACATGTGTTCTCCGACATGCTACTCAGCAGTAATAAAAGAAGGAAAAAAGACAGCAGATTAGTAGGAAGCAGAGTAGTAGGGAAAAAATGAGAAAAATACGAGCTAGCATCCTGGTTAAGGGCATGGAATGCGACGCTGTCTGTCCGCAGTATGGGTGCCTGTAATGTCGTAACGACACCAATGTGCTGTCCATATCCCTTGTGCTGTTTAATATAATAGTCTAACGGCCCTGAAAGCGAGACACATTCGAGGCGTGGGCGTGCCACTGAGAGTGCTGCCGTAGAACATGCATATTGCGGGAGGCTGGTTTAAGCTGCAAAAGGAATTTTCTGTTCCCCTTTTAAGCAGCCGTGGGTATTCTGCGCGTTTGAGTGTTGTACTTTCTGGTTTGATGGATCACTTAAGAACAGAAATCAGCCGTTGTGTAATGGGCGGTTGAGAAACGCGTTTCGGTAGCTTTAAACCGTGCCCCATCGACTTTCGTACAAACAGGGTTTGCCTCAATTGTATCCGCTCCATAGGTTTGTACTCACGTTCAAACTTTGCCGCAGAATTTTTACGTCTACTCGCGCCCACTAAATGTGTGTCACATGCGCCATTGTTCAGAAAAAAAGGAACAAAGGAAAGGGCAGCCAAACGAACCGTGACCACCTTAGAGCGGTGAGAAAAAGGGGAGAAGAGAGGAAGAGGGAAAAGACGGAATGTTCTTCGAAGGACCGGAACCAAAGACAACACTTCCGCGCAAATTCGCACCTGTTTGTTTACTTTCAGCCTTTAATGCCTCGCGGCCGAAGGTCGCTCATTCTTCCGTCTTCTCCTCTTTCCTTCGCGTGTCACGCGTCCCCTCCTTTTAAATCTGCCGCGCTTTTTTTTTACTACACTGCGGAGCGCCGCCTAAGCCCTTAGAGTGAAATATAAATTGTTTTAGAGTAACGTTTACATTTCCGCGTCACGCGCAGGCGGCGGGAACCAAAGGCGCAGACAAAGAAGCGAAGCGAACATCGAAAGGCAAACAAGACCGCGTGCACAACATAAATTTGCGGGACGCCGTCCAAATCCCCTCGTCTGAAGCATGCGTCGCATTACCAGGCGGGCAGGCAGGCAAACAGCGCCTCTTCGCAGGCAGCAGCCGCAGCAGCAGCAGCAGCAGAAACGGCGCGCGTGGCCTGAGCGATGGCCCGGGCATGAAGAGAAGACGCGCAATGGGCCGTAAAATAATTTCTTGGAAAATAGTGAGGAGGCCGCAGCAGCCCATCCGCGCACGCCAGAGTTTATTCCCCAGCGAATTTTTCATTATTTTTTCCCCTCGCGCTTCTTCCTCCCTCTCCCTCCCCTCCTGATTTATCCGACCCTGGTTCTCCTGACTTGCCCCGCCTCAGATAGCGTCGGGATGCAGCAGTAACTGGAGCGTTCCGAGGACACACACACAAGAACCCAAAAGAACGATCCATGATGAAGAAATAAAAAAAAACAGCTGTAACGCGTGTTACTGTACGTTCATTTCTTTCTTTTTTTCCGCCCGCTTCCTTTTCTTTTTTGGTGTAGGGTTGCGCTTGTTTGTTCGAGGTATTTGTTGAAGCACGCGCTCGCACAAGAGAGCTCGCTGGTTTGTACGGAGAGACGGAAATATCAAAGGAAGCGGGCCTCCTTTGACGCGCGCCGCGATCTCTCGGTCGCTGCGTTCTGAGAAATGAAGCAAGGGAGCCGGCAAAGGGCGAACACGAGAGAGGAAGAGGCCTATACAGCGCCGACGGAAATGCCCGTATTTACTCGGCCCTCCAAGCGCGCCTCCTCTGTGCCATTTACTGCGGACGCTATTACTATTGCAAACTCGAGCGCTCCTCATTGGAGGTACCGGTCGAATTGGATGCCAAAAATTTCGATCGGCCGTTTTCGAAGGGAATATACCCTAAAGGTTATACGCCTCTTTCGCTTGCACACCCCGCCTCTTTCTACGAGTCTAAGCTTGTTATGTAAAAATTGATAACGGAATCGAAAAAAGTGAATGAAATGCTTGCTCCCCCAACTCAGGGGGAGCTTCCTTTAACATAATCGTGAAATATCGGATCCACTGTGATCACAATTGCGTACAGAGAGGATAAATGTTCGCTATACGCGAAGACACTTCGGTTTTTCGCACGCGTGAGTACCCCTAACCGGTAGATTATAGCGTACCCTCCAACTTCGTCTCTACGTCCTAGGTAGTAGCATAGATGATTTATTTTAGAAATGATCCGATCCGTGGGTGATTTGTGGGTGCGGCCCCAAGTTCAGGGCTTTAGATTTAGAAGCACTTGGCGGATAAAGTTTACCACGTGCTCTGAGGCTGAACTGGACAGAGCTGCCTGCCAGTCTCAAATAGAATAGTTGAGTTTGTTTTGTTCGTCCGGCGCCATACGGTTCACCCCTCCGAGCTGTCGCAGTAAAAATGTGGACATTCGTCCGCATTGCTTGCCCCATTGTTATGTGCTGTCCGAACACATGTTTGAGATTTTCTGTATCTAGCACCATTTTCGGTCAAATTCTGTAACTCACTCATCACGATGCAGTTCGTGGTCTGTGGTTCGGAGTGGTTCGCAAGAATCTTCCCTCATTCCTTGTCGCGACGACCGACAGCCCTTTCTGTGCTGACTGTAGTTGTGCAAAGTTTTTCGGACACATATTGCGTCATTACCCTCAATTGATACTTGAACCCTTTGATGCCCAAAACTTGCTTTTTTTTTTTGCTTAAGATTGTGAAAACGTTTTTATGATCTAAAAGAACTTCCGACCCCACAACTATGGAGTCAGAAAAAATTTGGTTCATTAGGACGGACACAATGACCCACTGGGCACTGGGAAACATCGGGCCCTGGCTGCCCATATATCACTTGAACAAGAAAACTACGTTAATCAGCACGATTTATGGTTCAAGTGAAGACAATAGCGTAAAGTTTGTATCGCTATCATTTGTATTAACAACAAAATTGCACAATTTCGCTTACCGGTCACTAGACCATTGAGCCCCCCGGCTCGATGCGAGTTGGCACGTATAAACAAGACATTTTTTTAATCACTACAAAGTACGTGCTTCCCTCTCGTTTCTTAATTTTTGACGTTCCGGGAACCTTTGTCTGTCAATAGATGGTGCTAAATGTAAAAAAAAAAAAAACAATTGTATTTTTTTAAATTTTTTTTTACATATTTGCATATTTTTTCTCTCGAACTTTAAAGTTCGAGAGAA
>NW_027526335.1:102963700-102974364 GCF_048455015.1 Haemaphysalis longicornis | reverse complement strand
GCGTGAAAAATATTTGAGTTGTTGCTAATGAGCAACATTGGGCATCAAAGATTAAAGGCAAGGTTTTCTACTGAGCTCAGCCAGGCTGGTTACATGATCGGCCAATCACGGCGCAGAAAGTTACAAAACATTGGTGCCAATCCTCACTTTCAGAGGCCAACAAGGCTCTCTCTTGGTCGTGTCCTCTATACGTAGGCTCGCGTGCCGGTCGTCGGGACAATGCCTCCCCAACAGTCGATGTCCACTCAAAATGTGCCGCTCTTAGCCTTCTCATTGCTCAACCCCCTCAACCCTTTCCCCCCATGTTCAAAGGAAGAAATATTTGCAGGGGACCTCGAAGCATATTCTTAGAAGGTGACAAAGGTTTCGCGTTGCCACCTAATAGAAATTGTCACCTCATAAGGTAGGGATTTTGCTACGAAGGCAATTCCCCTCTCCTAGGCCACTCAGGAATGTGGTTGCAGCAGTGGTGTAGACTGTGCGCCGAGTATTGCGGCGGCGACGCCAGCTGGATGCGCTGTTTTGCCAACCCAGTCGGTCACTTAAGCAATTCTTTGAGATGTGCCAAAGCCTTAACTTTTCAACTGTTCCCATAGAAGCACGCCAATCTTAGCATACACGGTGTTTCTATAAAACCGGTTTTAATCACCCACTGCTTGTGCCAACAATAAAAGCAAGTGAAATATAGTGAGCGTAAGTATGGGAGGTGCACGAAGGTGTGTAGCCGTGTAACTGAGGCCTCGGCATATAGAATAATGGCAGTTAAACGTTCATTTTCGATGCCTCAAAGCATTAAAAATATTCTCAGAGATGACATGAACTATGTGACAAAATTATGACCTCTACAAAATGTTTGCCAAACTATAACGAGTCCTACCTAAAAAACAACGCTGGAGGCGGCACACAAAAAAGGAGGCGACACACACATAGCGCTCGAGCGTTGTTTTTTAGGTGTATGAACCCACAGGCCAAAAGACTTGCGTTGCTTCAGAACGAGTCATATCCAGGTTAGTTCTCGTTTGTTCCTCTGTACAATTCATTTCAACGTGTTTCCCCCCGAAAGCCTAAGGGCACCCAAAAGCTTCAGTATGGATGCTTCAGTTAACAGCTCCTTGCAACGACCACCAACATTTCAGCTTATTTTCTTTGACCCGTTCTAACGCTGGCCACAGGAACTCCACCTCAGAGAGGACTTGCTAACCGACGCTGCTGCATTACTGAATTGGCAAAGAGGGGCACCTGGTCGCCGTTGCTACAATGAGCGAAATAATTAACTTACCGACACCGCGATATGTCTTCCTCATTTTGCAACAACACGCTGTAGCATAAGACACACTTTAGACCGTTTAGCGTGCACAGCCAGCTCAAAATCAAAACAGCTTCTTCTTCGCCACCGACAAACCCAGGAACAGCAATTCAGAGGGCGCAACCTCAACTAAGCCGTTTGTAACAAGCGAAAGTTGACAAAATGCGGGTCCACTCTGAAAATTATTTCTATTCTTATCAGTCAGTGATGTGTCACCGGTCGCCGGTCCGTGGTACCATGAGTTGGGATGATTTATCTATTAAAGCAGAAAGATTATGTCCTGGGCGTTGGAAGACTTCCCTGAGAGACCGTATCCAGGGCGCACCCGGGGGCATCTCTATTTTCTTTCTTTCAAATATTTCGAAATTGGTTGATTGATAATGAGGTTTGGCTCGCCGATGCCCCACCTGGCCTGTGTGGTGAGCCGTAGTGGAAGGCTCCGCATTAATTTCGACTTCCCGTGGATCTTTCACGGGCGCCGAAATATGGACACGCGGGCGTTTTCGCTTTTCGCCTCCGTGTGAAAAGCAGCCACCGCGTCTGTGATCAAACCCGCGGCGTTGGACTCAGCAGCGCAACGCCTTAGCCACTGAGCCACCGCGGCGGGTAGGACTACTTCGTGCCTGTGTTAATGTTCGCTAGTACGATGAATTCTTTAGGCGAGTGCGACTTCGGAAACAAGCGCTGAAAATGAATTCCGCAATCATTTGCACCCAGCTGTTCTCAGAGCATCTGCGAAAACCGTTGAATTCAGAGAGGTTCCGACGCAATGTCAACATTACGGTACCCAGGTACCGACCTACCGACGTAATGACAGCAGTAGGCGCTAACGAGCATGTCGAGCTGCGCGATTTGCAAAATACAAAAAAGTGAACCGTTTATATGTGCCTCAGCGCCGTAGAACCGAGTGTCGTCGTTCGATGTATTGATTGCAAAAACGCACCTGTCTTGTCCTTATTTTTTTCGCAGTCTCCCGTTGTTATTTTATTTGTCCGTGGGGATAAAACAGCGTTGAGACAGCGTACCGAAAGACGAAGCTGAATAACGCGGCGACCGTCCGTTTCTTTGCCCTTCCATCTCGTTTATTTGTGCTGCTTTCTTTCGCCAAGATTGTGAACCAAATAGCAGGATTTTACAACTTAGGGTATTTTATGTGTTTTTTTTTTAACTTGACGGACGCTTCAAGACTAATGTATCATTGAAAATCACTGAGTCCGCAGTCTTCATTGTTACCCTCCTTTAGCGTCTGCTCACTTGAAGTCGCGAAATATATCTACCTTTAGGCAGGCTTTTTTTTTCGCGCAATATCTAGCAAGTGGGAGTAAAATATTATCGTACAGTGGTGAAATTCACGTCTAAAATGAACCATAAACAGGAAATTCAGCCTTGCTCAGTTCGAAAGATCTAGCCTTTTGTAGCTCACCCAACTCCATTGCGGTACATAAACGCATTATTAGAGCGAAAGCTTTCCTTGTGGTACCGTCCTGTGAATAAACTAATGCATTTCCCCGTAGACCGATTGGTCGACCGAAAAGCTCTGATAAGATCTCGGGACATGCGGCGCGTGCGTGAAACCGGCTTCCTCCATTGGGTTAAAACGATAATTTGAAACCCACGAAAAAAGGAACGCTTCCAGATTAGGCAATACAAGCATCGAACAGGAAGAAGGAGTACAGTAGTGCGCCTTTCTCTCATAGTACACGTATCGGTATGCGTTCAGTTCTTTCCTAGATGCGCTTACTTTAGTGCGCGAAAAATGTTCTCATATGTGCGTTCTTAGACAGCAATTTGGGTCTTTGAAAGTTTGACGATCGGTCGGACGCAATTTCAGCGAAGGTATCGACGCACTTTTGAAGCAGTTTTGATGTGAGAACGCTTTCGCGCTTCGCTCAATTTTCTTTAGGAAGGCATGGTAATGATCTTTGTTTTTTCAAAAGAAGAATATAAGTGTTAAAAAAATAAGTGAAATTTCACGCTGCACATAGCCAGCTGCGACATAGTGGGAGAAATGGTGAAAACAGTGTGATCAGCGGGCGAACTCGAGGTTACTAGTGTCACTAGATTAAGTTACAGAGTATGGACACTCTTTTCTCCTATTGTTCAGCGCCGCCGCCGTGATCGTTGGTCAGTTCGCATCACGTGACATCTGTTTAGACTGCGACGAGTCATGGGCGCCGCTATCTGTTGTTTATGCGTTTTCTGTCGGTCAGCTGTGGTATCTCAGCTTGTCCGCCCCGCTCTGCGGCTGCGCGCCACTGGCGTCGTTCCGAACGCGAATCAAAGATAACGTGCGTCTCAGCATTTCAGCTGCAGAAGTGTGTTCGAAGATGCCGTGTTGGTGCGTCTTCGGCAGTGTTGTTTGCAAATTACCTCGTCAAAGTTAGCGGTGAAGCCACAGAAGCGGCAACCTGGCAACACTGATAAACACCAAAATGGTCGCCGTTGCTCGCATGCATGCCTCAGTAACGGTGTTCTGTGTCTTATCTGGTGACAGTAGATGTTACCACACAAGTAGTACAGTCAAAAGGAGTTGAAGGCGCCGCTGCAATGACACATTCATGTTTCTTACCGGTGGCTCTGGTCGCCGAGCTCCATTCGCACAGTTAAGTCCCTGTGACGTCATAGGGGCCGGGCAAGAAAGTAGATGGCGGGTCACCGTTGCTTCATTTGTTTCCTTTAATGTCTAGGATAACTGTGTGAAGTTTGCGTTTAAGCTTGCAAGATTACTATTCTGACTAAGCTGTCTTTTAAATGACCGCCACCTGCATTGAGTCTTCATAGTACCTTTAAAGACCTGCCACCATTCTAAGGTATTCAAATCTTAATCTTCAAGCCGCGAGCTCACCTTGTACGAGCAGCTTGATGTTGGTTTCGTCCTTTCCGAACTTGTTGGACGTGAGGCAGGTGTACAGGCCCGAGTCGCTCCTCTCGGTGGAAGCGAATAACAGCGATGATGTCATTCCATCCGGAGTGGGGGTGTCATCCTGCGTGAAGCTGCGAAGAACAAAAAAAAAATGCCGAATTAAAATACACGAAACTGCCTGATAACGCTACTAGTAAATGGCTGCGTTGAATACTTTAAACGCTGTACGCAAGACTCCGCACTGGGAAAATTTGTCCGTACTTCGTTGTAACCCATGCACAGACAGACAAGAACGGCAAAATGATAGGACGGGCACCCCTCCTGTCGCTTTCACGTCCGTGTATGTTGGCGCTTGTGTTGTAACCAGGTGTGGGGTAGGAGTGGATGCAGGTATGAAAGCGGACAGTGAGAGTGAAGCCGAAGCACTGGGTGTGTTTTATTGGTGACTGCTGCTCCCGCGAAAAAAAAAATTAAAAAATGTCCCCACGCACTTCGTTCAGATGGCCCGGCAGCGAAGGTGTAACGTGAGGGCGGCATTTACGCGTTGCCTACCAATTTGGAGGTAACGTTCTGCCGCTGTTTGCAATGCCACGTTGACGCCTGCTCCGCCCGCACCGCCCCCCGCCCCGACCCACCGTTGTTGGTTGGGCTGTGCTCTACGCAGTATTTCGCTGCGCACGTACCCTGCGGCGTCAAAGAATTTTTCTGGCTCCCTCCGACGCGCCGTTTCCCGTAACCAAAGTCGCTGATGCGACAGTGTAGCTACGCCGTCTACAAACCCTGTCAAGCGCTCTGCCATTTCTTCAAATTTCTCTCCAACCTGGTCCATTCGCGCATGCGCATGGCATTGCTCCTGAGTAGCTATGGGCCTGTTGGGGAACGTGGGTTAAAGGATGGCCTGGGTGGTTTCGTTTTTTTCCACCAGATTAATTTTTTCCCATGTCTGTGTTGCGACTTGTTGGACCTAGTGACATTCTTCCCGTCGCCTCAGGGGTATTAAACATCGATATAAACTATTGTTCTATACGCATCGTCACCATCCAGCTTCGTCTTCATCAATCTAATACCACACGTTAGGTGGGTGTACAGTGACACCACATGTTAATTGGAACTTACAACAACTGTTTGTTTACCTAATTGTCAGTGGCAGTCCAGTTATCAACGCACGGCACAAGCATATTGACACATTGGCTGCAAGTGCATTGACGCAGTGGTGTAGCGCATTAAGTGCGACGACAAAGAGTCATTAGCGAGGTGCTAACTTGGGGTCCACAAAGATCGCTACATGCTTAAAATGTCAATTTAATCAAAACGTCATCAGATGGGACGCCCCATCGGTGAAAAAGCTAGGCGACCAGTGACAGGGCCAAGTACATAGTTATGACGAAACCCCCCGGAGGATACGCGCAATGCCACCTGATGGAGCCATAGTCCAAACTCCAGACAACGCCCTAACGAGCATGCGCAGTATAATTGACGCATCCAATTTTATCACGCCGGCCTCGGGGACGGGCACACTGGTGACGCGAAGGACGCGCGCATCGTGACTCCTAATCGGCTTTTTTGTAACTCGCGCCCCATACGGCCTGGTTGCAATGACGCTCCTTAATCAGCGCTCGCTATTAAGAGGAGTAACCCGTAAACATGCCAGGCAGCTCGCCCGTCTGCGCCCTCAGCTTCCGTAATTAACGGGTGGCATTTCGCTTCGTGCATCGCCGGTGTCGCGTCGCCATCTCGTTGTGAGACGCCCGCGCGCGTGGCGTCGAGTGGAGCACAACAGAATGCCTAAACATGTGTCTTCCTTCAAGATCCGCAGCGGAAACAATTCGGCTTATCTTTTGACAAACAAGGTAGCGTCAACGCAGCCACTTGGTTCATTTCAACTCGTGGGTGTCTTCTACAAAAATACCAGAAAACGCCGCTTTTGGGCATTCGCGATGGTTGTGGGTGTGTTCTCGATCCGGGATGCAGGCACGTCCATTTTGAGGCGCGGCCCCGCGGAGAGATGCTGACCGAGGGACGATTATCTTCAGAGCCCAGAGCTGTGTCCGCGCGTGGCTCCCTGGCTGAAGGAGGGCGAGGAGGGATGCGCTAATTACGGCCGAGTGCGCGGAATGGCCGATATGCACCGAGCACGTTCCTTCCTCTCGGCTGCTGCTGTACGGGCCAACTCTCCTTTAGCGTAAGAAGCCGAACAAGGGGTGACTGGACACCCGGTGTTGTACCTCGCGCTTGAAAAGTACTCTTAAACACCAGCTGGCAGGCCGCCCGGGACGACCGATCGTTAGAGGTGCGTCAATTCTACCACTTTCCACTTGGTAGTCTTACGTGTAATAACAACCACAAAAAAAGTGCCCTCCAGTGAAATTTGCAAGATCGGTAAAGACGGGGTAACGAAACATCAGAATAAAGATGGCATCGAATTTTGTGCGTAGCACTTCAACGTGAATGTAACTTTCTGTCCTTGTTTACTTTCCTCGTGATAGGCTTAACTAAACTTTTGCAACAGAGATTTGAAGTTTACAGCTGGTTCCAGTAGAGATATAGAAGGCCTGCTTTGACGTGGGCGAGTTCAGTTCGTTGTTATGAAGACAAATATTAGTGTCGGTTACCAAGCTCGACATTTGCAGTTTTCCAGGCGCGGGAAATACAAGCGCGATCCTTCCGCTAACAACAATGTAAGAAAGAGCAACGGTGTTATATCATTTTGACTGGCGTAGGTTATCGCAGTAGGTTCCTCAGAAGTGACTTTTTTTGCCGTTGGAATGTCACAGCTGCAGACCAACGAAGGTACCGAGTTATTGAATGCTTGCACCAAAGCAATTAGTCTTGTGATCCCATTTCACAAAAATTCTTGCTCCCGAAACACAAGACAATTTCTGAGCAACAAACCGGAATGGCTGAGAATCAAGACGGAATTTTATTCCTTCCGTTGTCAGTGGGTGGCAGAAGTGATCATTAAAAATATCTTTAGGGAAAGGAACTAAACACAAGTTATTAACGCAGAAAGTCTAGTCAGTTAAAATTGGTTCGTATTTGAGACTGCGCACACACACACACAAAAAAAAAACAGGTTTGCCTCTCAGGTTGCTTTTTTGGCACTAGATTTTAGTACTAAGTATGAACAGCATACTAATTTCCCCTACATCGAAAATTAAGCCATAGATAACTGCCTACCATTGCGCTCGGTGCCCAACGACGATACCATATGCCCTTGAAAGGTCATATTTCAAACTATGCACTAGCTGAAAATGTCTGACAGCTCCTGTGACCTACTTGCGTCAGTACGTTGACTACATCCAAATGGATTCATTACGGCAGGAAGCGGAAATTTGGCTACCCTCGTTTAATATAATCACCTATACTCGGTTACAACTCAAGAACGGCACCACCTCATGTAGTGTATCACTCCGCCAAAGCGCCGGACCCGTGACGTCAGTGCGCGCGCTTTTTGAAAGGGGTTTGCTATGAATGCGTGATATCGTCTGCCTTGTCTCACGCAGTTTGTTTGTCGTCAGTGGAGTGGTTTATAACCATATTAAGGCCAACAAATCACGGGAACGGCTCACGCCATGTTCAAAAACTCCCACCTCCCCTCGCGGGAACCCCGGTGTAGATGCGACGCATAGGCGGAGCGGCGAAGGGACCGCGTTTTATAGCGCGCATAACGTTGAGGGGATTGCGTAAGTCGGTCCCAGTCGATGACGACGTTGGCCTACTTGTAAAGCGGCGTGGACTCTAGGTGTTTGAGCCAAGCGTGGATGTTGCTTCGCCGGAGAAGGGCACACCGGTTATATGCGCAGCACGCCCGAAGGAGAGGAAACCGCGGAAGAGAGAGTACTGCACATGCGCCGGCCCCAGCGCGTCTGCCGCGGCTATGACGCAACACAATCCAACACAATCCACTTTAATCCAATCCAATCCAATCCAATCCAAGCCAAGCCAAGCCAAGCCAATCCAATCCAATCCAATCCAATCCAATCTAATCCAATCCAATCCAATCGAATCCAATCCAATGCCCCTCGCGAGAGAGTGTTCGCTATCGGAGAGGAGAGGGGGTGAGCGGCGGAGAGCGCAGCTGGCGCGGCGAGGAGAATGGGGGAGGGGTGGACAACGCCGACAACAACGACGACGACGCCTGAGGGACAAGGCGAGTGAATCAGATGCTCTGCATCTAAAATATTCCCAGTAACGCCCTACTTGCGCCGCGCGGAGAAACATCCGGCTACAGTGATAAGGCACAGCGGCAACTTCCGGTGCCGTTCTTAAGTTGTCACAGAGTATAGTAGATTGTTTCTTCTGTGTAATGAAATGAACGCAGGTTCTGATCGTGTTTCCGCCTATGAGCGGTGTCCAGGTAGTTATTTTGCTATTACATGGAAACGTAAACTCAAGCCCAATGCATTAAACCCCCATTTTAAGTTCAGTATGCAGCTGGGCCAGATTCCTAATATTTATGTAAATTTTGATACCGCGCAGCGTCTCTACAGTGAGCGGCGTTTTGGCGTTCCTCTGTCACAAGTGGGATGGCGTCCCGTGCCTGCGGCAACCTCGGAAACCTGCCTCTGATTTCAACTGCAGGAGCGAATACTTTCAGACCGGTTGGTCACCTCTGCTGGCGGTATCATTTTATGAGAGCAGAAAACGCCTTCTAGGACCACACCTCTCCCCTTTCCCTCCTTCGTCTTTCGATAAGATCAATCATATTTACATTAGTTGGCATTAAAATTGATATATTTGTTGTTCCACTGTGGCTATCTTCTGAGTAATGCAAAGTTGTGTTGGGTTCATTTGCTATTTAATAACCAGTAGCTATCGGTGGTTAAATAAATCCTGACAGTTACTTAACATTGGGGTGGCTGCAGTGCTCGGCACACATTAAAACAGCGCCCGCGTAGCTATAACACCCCGTTGTCAAAATACGAAGAAGTTAACAATACGGACGCATATTTAAACGTCCATTAACACAAATAAAATCAAGTCCGCGGATATTAGTTGCGCTGCCTTGTGTCTGCTCTTATAATAAAAGATCCTACGTTTTCAGAGCCATGCTCTTCCCACATTCAATCAATGCGTAAAGGTAGAGCCGGAGAAGTTAAAGAAAACGATTTCACCTAGAATTATACGCTGGAAAAAGAAGCTTCCCCTTGCTTTGCTCTTGGGACGTACTTAGTAGTTTGCCGCAGTTGCCCGTAAGGCCTCCCTACTCTTAACGGTTGCTGGTGGCGCTGGTTCTATGTACAGTGGAACCACGTTCATACGTTTTTCACCGGACCGTGAAAACAAAACGCAACAACCAGGAAAACGCAGCAGTGAAGAAACGTTCGAAAAGGAACGAAAACAGCGTAGCTTTGACCTGCAACCATATATTTCTGCAACTTTGGCTTTCGAACCTTAAAAAAATTTAAATTTGAATCTCCCGCCCTGAAGCCGCTTCTACGAGTCTCGCGGAGAAGCATGCAGATGGCGCCACACGGCTGCCTAGAGGCAGAAATGCTTCCAACTCGTTCGCGCCGCTCCAAACACACAGAAACATCCCCCTCGCGAGGGGCACGATCAAATGCAGAGCATTTCCGGGGGCGCACGACGTTAAGTAGTTTGCGTTACGTTAATGCTGTTGCACTTGTGGCAACTGCTGACGAGAGAGCGCTCGTCAGCAGTAATTTGAATGAGTCAACGATATAAGGCGCGTCCGTAACGTCCCATTCTGTGTTGGCTTTGTGGCGCAGTGGGTAAAGCACCATGTACATTGCGTTCCTCCCGCAGGGTCGAGAGATCGAAACCTGGCGCCGGATAGTATTTTTTTTTTTATAAAGTAGGGAGGGGTGCGGTGCGGGCTACGGACGTCAACGCGGGTGACATCGTGAGTTACTGAAATGCTCTGCATTTAAAACTTGAGTATGTAAGATTGCCGCTTTTTGCGATCGCTGGAAAACAGCACGCGTGGCAATGCAAGGTCCCTAGCTATGTCTACTCTCTTCCGCGCTGGCTGCTTGTCTACTGCGTTTACTAAGTCAAGCTTTTCCTGAAGGGAAAGCGCCTCCCCTTTTCGCGACGCCACCAAGGCACGGGAAAGTTAGCGATTGCAAGTTCAATGGTGTTCTCAAAGCTTGAAGGGCACGATGACGATGAGAACGCGTGCTGTTCATGCGGTGGTGCTTTATGGCAAACACGCACTTCCGGCATTCTGGAGTGAAACTTCCGTTGTAAGCGCAGGGATGATGGTGATAGCATTGAGTAACATAGTGCCATCTAGTGGTGACGAATCGCACCCGCGTGCGGCTTCATGCAGTCAGTTCCGTAGCCAAACCTGCCCAAGGCTCGTCAAACGTCAAAATGGCGGTCCGCGCATTGCCCGGGCATGTATATATAAACGTTGGCCCGGGCGGCTTCGGAGTGTCAGATTGCGACGCATGATCCGGGAACGTACTCTGAGCCGCGACGTAACAGTGAGGATATTAATACATGGGGCTCTATGTGAGCAGCGCCAGGGCT
>NW_027526335.1:102933700-102958700 GCF_048455015.1 Haemaphysalis longicornis | reverse complement strand
AATTAAATTCCTTGCCAGTGTAATAAGCGCCAGTAAGTCCTAGTAATTTCTAAAAATTTCAAGTAAGTTTAAGGAATTCCAAATAGATTCTACGTAATTTAAACTAGTTCAATTCAGTACAAGTAGTTTTCAGCAATTCCAAGTAATTTTACGAGTGATTTTCCGAAGACGAAGAATGCCACGCATTCGAAAACAATTATCCGAGATGAATTCCCACGCCAATTCATAATTGCGCTTGGAAAATTATTGTGCGCAATTAAAAAATTGGCCGCGTATCTGCTCCTTTCGTTGCAAATGTCGTCAAAAGACGATAGTCTTTATCGACTTTTGCCAAGGAAATGCCTCCCTTCGCTTTCCCGCTCACCTCTCATGCTGTTCGTCTTGCGTGACGCTCCTCCCAAGGTAAAGACGCCAAAGGTTTGCTTAAATCATTTTAAATTTCCCGCGTTCCACTGCTCCAAACCGGGTGTCTCGATGCCAACGCTGCCGTACGGCGAAGACGAGCGTGAATCGAGGCGCCCTACTTCAACGTTTATAGAACCGCGTTTCCCTACTCCACGTGCGTTGCAAGCAGAACATGCAACCTATCTAGTGGAACCTTTCGTAACTGTTGCCGGTTTATTCCTTAAAATGCCGCAAGAAGCCATATTGGTGCGGGCGACAGCAGGCGACGGCGAAGTGAATTTTTTTTCTGGAGTTGATGAAGTATTTAATTTCGCCAAAGACAAGCATGTGTGATTTTTTACAAAGGAATACTGCAAATATCACTTCTGTATTAATTTGTTGTCTTATATTTGCGTAATGTCTTGTTCATCTTCAACAATGTTGACAGGTATGAACATTACACCGGACTTAGACGGGTAGATTTAGCTGTGACTATATAAGAATATTGCGCACGCATTGTTTTACTTTGGCCGGGTGGTTGAATCGAGTCACAGACAGACAGACGGACAGACATACAGACAGGCCAAAATTTCTGGGTTTAAGTAGCCCAAGAAAGACTATCGTCTTTAAAAAACCGAGAGTTTTCCAGCTACGACATTCATGCTTGGCACGAGTATTTCGAGGTTCCCCTGCTGGGCTTATATCAGTGTGCCAGTCAGTGTGCCAGATTGCGGGAATAAAGTCGGGATACCCCAACCTACCGAGTGTTATTTTTTCACAGAAGCGTTTCATTATTTAGTAAGGATGTGAATTTGGAAGATTTAAACATCCTAATTGCATTTCTCCCAGCTAAGTCTCTTTTAGTAGCCAGCGCGGGTGCTGGCACAATCTACCACGTTGGAGCCGTCTCTAGAAAAAAAGCATGGCAACAGTAAAAGAGGACTAACGGACTAAGAATCATGCGTTGTACAGACATAAGCAAATAAAATGCGAACACAAAAATATGAACCAGGGCATCTGAAATCAAAAAATACTGTTCGTGGAGGTTAAACAATGGCGCGCTATATCTGGAAAGCCCCATTTCCCAACTTTGGCACCGTAATTAAGCCACGCGTCAATTTGACTTGTACGGAAAGAACTCGCGCTATTTGAGTGTTTTCGTTCATATTTTCGTGATGGAGGTTCATTTGTCCATCAATATACATCTTTCTTTATTTTTGATTTTGCTTAGTGGGCTCTTTGAATTGCTATTCTAGCATGTCTTACCAACAGCTCCTCGAACCACCACCTATTTTTAGAACTCTGACACACGTCACATTTCGCATTTCGCGCGTAAAAATAATGTTTATGAAGCAAACGTTTCCGCGTCGGCGACGTCTAGTAAGTGGGGGTAACGACGCGTGATTCCCCAGTCTGGAGACACCCCAGTGTCAGCGATTTTTTTTTTTTTCAGAATTCTTTGCATACATTCAAGCGTCTGTAACCTTCCCGTAATAACCAAGAATAGTTAAGTTCCCCATGTCCCATTATAAATCACGAAAACAGAGCGAAGGAATTCAAAATGAGTCTTCGACCGGCGCACATTACGCACTTCCGGCACCAACACGGTCAGTCAGGCGCGCGCGGTATCGATCACCTTATCTATTACCAACATGTGTTAACCGAATTTTCTTTCTCTCTCGTCACCCCTGAGAGCGCCGTTCCGTGTTCACTTCCAAACTTCTCTCCCCAACTACTTTTTTTTTTTCCCGCGACGCAACAAAAGCGCTCGGGAAACCAACAACAAAGTACGAAAGAGGGAAATCGATGTTCACCGTCTCTAACAAGCTAGAGCGTACTATACGAGTGAGCGCCGCAGCCGCAGCCGCCGTGTGGCAAAGAGGATGCGGAGAAGGAAGAGCAGGAGCAGGCCAGCCGCCCTGAGCCTCTCGAAAAACCCGCCGCTCCCTTCCTCCACATCCTCTTCCTCATCCTATTCTCGATTTCTCCCTTATGCACTGCCGCGAAGCCCCGCAGCGCGGAACCACCGGGGATTTAGGTTCCCGTCGTTAAACTCCGAGACCCCCCGGCGAGCGCGGTACAAGCCGAGGCGGCCGGAAAAATATTGGGTAGGCCGCGTTCCGTCTCCTGCACTGCCGCCGCTCTTCCTATGCGCCGCCGGCTGAAACGGGCCCCGCGTCGCATGCTGTGCGGTTTCGATTCGAAGGGGTAATAATGGCCTCTCCAGCGCGGTTTTCTTTTCTTTCTTTTCTCCCCCCCTGCCTGTCACTTCGATCCGTCGGACGTGCCCTTATCCCGCCTTTACTCCTCTTTTTTGCTCTTTTATAGAAATCTCGACGTGCATTCTCGCTGACCACATACTCCAGCTGAGATTGGGCGCGCGTGTGTTCGTTAAGTGAAAAAAAAAATCCCGATTGAGCAAGCCTCGTGGTCTGTGTGAATGGCCACAGACATGATAGAGGTGAGCGCGATCCACACCGAAGTCTACCTCCCGGGATGTCTACGCAGCTGTCGGCTTGCCTGCACTCGCTCGTGGCGTGAGTTCCCTGTGAAGTCACCACCGAGTTTAAACGTCGATTACTGTTCAGTGTTTGACAAAACAGGACAGGTCGTTCAGGGTGCTTCGGTGGTTTTAGCCGTAATGGTTCTGTCAAAACGGTGTGTTCGTCTGGCGTTAAAACATTTGCAACGCACATGCCTTTGTTTAGGGCGTATAAGCAATGGCTGCTTTCATGAACAATTATGTGGGCGCGAAGACCGACTATTAGTCCATTAAGTGCCGCGTGGGGCACCAAAGCTTCCAGTGTATGTTTTAGTCACGTGGATCGATCTAAAGTGCACTTTTAGCGTGACGATTGCACAGCGGCTGAGGTGTTGGAGTGCTGGGCGCAAGGCCAGGGATTCTCATTTGGGATGTCATTGTAGTTGTGACGAGGTGGTGGTCGGTAGAACGAGCTGTCGATATCTTGTCTGTAGCTTCCCTGCCGCACCATCCTCCCAACTTTGCGTGTAATAACGTTGCGGACCACTCGCTTGCATATCCCGCACCGCCAATAAAGCTTAGCAGCAGCCGTGAGGCCACCCGCCTTTTCTGCAGTGTGAGCCGCTCGCGCGTATACTTAGTCCTGGCACAGTGGCAGACGAAAAATCTTGGAAGTGTGCCGAAATTTCTGTCATTAAGCGTGGCTACGTGATATAGTATGAGCCCGTTCAATAAAGTCGAAGCGAAAATCGACAATTTCCCCTATAGTATTGCACCTCCTGTGCTGTGGTAAAGGTGCTCGTTCGCCCTGGTGCACTCATGCATGGTTAAATATGCGCCGTGCCCATTCGCAGTCTGTAGAGGAGGGTGCTCTTCGCTCGGGGCAGTTCATGGAGATTTCACGGCGCCCAAGGGTAGCTAAGTTAGTTGCCCCATTTTGGGGCAATGGCAACCACCATTTGCAAGCTCCTACGCAATGCCACGGCACTTTTACGCAGGCTGAAGAAGCCAATGCGTGACGATCACGTTCCCGCTAACGGTTCACAATACATCACGTCTTCTCAGGCATTCACAAAGAGGGCGGGGCCCGTAAGCAATATTCTTGTTTAATATTGAAAACAGGCCTTTGTTGTCACGTTGGTTGCATTTCGTCTAGTTCTTCAATTCCAGCGAAGAGTTATGCGCCTTCAGTAGCGAGCAAAAAAGTTAAACTTTAAAACTGGTGCCGACCGGCAAACGTCACGAAACGTGAAAATGAGGACTCCACGCACATTTCGTCAGCCGGAAGAACGTGCTGAAATTGACAGCTAATATAAAAAACAGCTTTATTCAAAATGGTGAATTCACGCCGAATTCACGAAGTCGAGAATAGGACTCCTAAACTAAAAAAAAAAAAAAATGACGACAGCTTCACCCTTACGCATACTAATATTGCAACAAACTTCTTAAAAAAAAGCTTTAAGTAATTTTTTTTCTTCCTAATTTTGTTCAATTTTTAATGGTCTTTGTTATCCTATCGTATTTGTCGTTTACAAAACTGCGGCTTCCCTTTAGTAACATGCGTGCTACAATGTTCATGCCTGCAATATTGGACGTGGCACCGTTTCAGTGCTTGTTGCTTTAAATACGTAAATATACGGCTTCCCAAGCTAACTACCACGCTGTTCATGCATTGGAACGTTGCCTGTCCATACATATCGACGGAATAGAGTTTGCCCACAGTCGAAGGAACTGTAAAAATCGCGTAATTTTAAGTTATTATTTGCAACCGACAAAACGTTTCATCAGTCGATAAATTGTATGAATCAAGAATAGCTTTCAATCAAGAATAGCTTATAGTTCAAGGAGGCACACGTAGCATGTATTAGCTCAATAACGTTAATAGTAGCCACCCTGATAGACTACTAATTCCAGCGCTGTATTCCCTCGACGCTCACGAAATATAGGGCTCCATAAAAACAACTAGCGATTTCAAAAATAATATATTTAATAGAAATTTTCAGGTCTACTCGACTGTCCCTGCAGCAAGCTCTGTGCAATACACTTTTGACTAAGGTGCTCAAAATTGAGGGTTACGCCTATTTCCCGCAACTCTTTGCACCAATACTTCCACTTTGAAAGCGGCAACCAGGCTTCCTATTGAAGCCCAATACCTCACTTAAACTCCACCTATTCCTCCTGGTCCGCAGCTGTTGAAGTTTTAAAAGTGGCGCCAACTAACTCTAGACAGCATCACGTGGTTTGCGCGTGACCATCACGAGAGAGACACCTCGCGGTTTCGGGCATTACGTCTTCGCTATGCAACTGTTCCACGTTCCTGATTTTGCAAACACATCCGCGCCCACAAACCGAAACCGTTCGTATATACGTGTTAAAATAGCACTTTGGAATCGGTGCACTGCGCATAACTCACCTGGATATGTAGCGGTGATCGAGGATCATGTTGTCCTTCTTCCAGGATATGGAAAGGGGCTTCTCGCCATATGCTTCGCAAACCAGTCTCGCCTGCTCACCCTTGTTGACTCGGAGCGGCTGGTAGCTCACCTTAAAGTGGGCGGCCACTGCGGACGAAAGAGAACAGCCAAGGTGGTTTGTTGCGGTGCCGCGTACATGCAAGCTATCTGCGTTGCATTGTTCTCCCGAAAAACAATTCCTTCATGGCCAAAAACGGGGGCGTACTTCTTGTTTTGATCATTTGACCACAACTACTACTTTCCTGCGTAATGATCATCCTCACCAGCCTATGCACGCGCACTGCAGGGCAAAGGCCTCTCCCATTACCCATTAATCTCCAGTTACCCCTTCCTGTGCTAACTGCGACCAATTTATCCCCGCAAACTTCTTGATCTCATCTGCCCACCTAACCTTCTGCCGCCCCCTGCTACACTTGCCTTCTCTAAAGATCCCCTCTGTTACCCTCAATGACCAACGGTTATCTTGCCGTCGTATTACATGCCCTGCCCACGTCCATGTATTCTTAATTTCTACTAATGTGTCCCTAACACACGTTTGTTCCCTGACCCACTCCGCTCTCTTCTTGTCCCTCAATGTTACACCTAATATCTTCCGTTCCATTGCTCGCTGAGTCGTCCTCAATTTAAGTTCAACCCTCTTATTGAGCCCCCAAGTTTCTGCCCCGTAGGTGAATACCGGTAAGATGCAGCTGTCATTCACTTTCTTCTTCAGGGAGAATGCTAGTCCGCCACTCATTATGTGAGAATGCCTGCTGAATGAACTCCACCCAATTCTTATACTTCTAATTATCTCTGCCTCACGGTTGGGACCCGGAGTCACAACTAATGCAATGATAACAATGATTAAATTATGAACAGAAGCGCTGTAGTAGCCCTGACAGACCACCGCCACTACAGAGGAATGGGGGCAGCAAACAGGATTAGCTTGCAGCGGCAGCCTAATACCACTCTCGTCCTTGTCTCCTTTAATTTAGGAAGTAGGGTCTTATAAGACGGTGTCCCGGTTTTGAAATTGATGTGCAGGACAACCAACTAGCTTCAGTTGAACGTTCCCTGCTATATCTGAAATAAAATTTCGGGTTTGCGGTGGCAGTTTCTTCTAAAGCCTATCTGAGCCGAACTCCGTGTGTTATATTAATACGAGCAAAAGGTTTCCACTCTAGAAAGAATTACTTTCTCCCATCCTTTTGAGAAAACTGGTAGTATTGATACGGGTCAGTAGTTCCCCATGTCGTTTTTGCTCCATTTTGTGTGCATGACTGCTACTTTTGCGATTTGCATTTGCTTTGGAAACACTGCTTCTAAAAAGTATAGGTTAAATATATGCGTTAGTAATACTGCTATTATGTATAAAACGTATTTTATGAGCTTGATAGTTATCCCACCCGCATCACAGCTGGCACTGTTACTCATCCTTAGGAAAATTCCAGCTACTTCTTCATCTCATACTGAATTGGTAAAAAAAAAAGGAATCACCGCTTACATGTTCGACATAACGGAGGGCGTTGTAATCATAATCATCCATAGTTATGCTGACAAAACGGTTGTTAAGACCATTAGCTAAGCGTTCTCTTGTTAGTTCTTCATTGTTCAAAATAATCTTATCAATGGCATTTGTGTGGGAAGTACGGTTGAGGGTTGTATTTAAAATTTTCCACGCTAAATCTGTTCTCTCACAAAACTCTCCCTCACAAATTTTTTTCCTACCCCATCTTTTCACACAGAGAAAACATAATATACCGTCATTTGCTACAGGCGACCATTTGTATTGAACAGTTGTGGCGCCGTTGCAGGTACGCTCGAATACGTTATCAAAAATAGTGGTATTTTAAAACTAATATAATTGTACAAAGAGAAACCATCTGAACGATGAGATTCACACCGGGTGGTCAGTGGCCTGCGGTGCTGGCTATACTACAAAACGAGTATGCTCGTTAGCTAACGAGGCTGTGAAACGAAGCGGTCTAGTATGGCGTCCAATTTTTTTTCCGAAGCCTTGGTAGGGACAAGGGTTAGCACAAGGGTTAGCGCTGGTTAGCGCAAGTTTGTTAATGCCCGAAAGTCTAACGAACGAATGCCGGTCTTTTGAGTGCATGTATGTTGACACAGTCTAATGTCGGCACTACTCGATCCTATTTTATCCTGCCAACCATATGAACTAGTTTCGAGGCATCTTCATTCCCATTTATCTTACAAGCCCTTGACTGCTCTGGCAGCAGTGCTGCTGGTGATGTGCGGGCGACAACGCACTAATGTTGACCGCAGAGCAGGGCTCAATACTACGTGTACCCATTTAAATGAAGGTTTTTGGGACGCCAGCCTTCAGTACTGCTTGGCACTGTTTAAAAACCTGCTGTACCTCGTTATTATTTTACCGCGAACCTGGTAGTGCGACAAGAGTGTTCGTAAGCGTTATGTGCTGCATGCATTTTTTATGACTCGCGAGAATGAAGAGATGCATACAGTTTCATTTTAGGGGGAATAGGCCCATGTCAAGAGGCATATGCGGTGAAAGTTTCCGACATGTAGGTTAATGTGGCTGTATAAGGGAGTGACGAGATGCGCCTTTTCACACTACTTGGAGAAGCGTTTATACAAAGCGTGTAGGCTCTTTTCCACTGTTCGGATATAGATAAAATATATAGGCAGATCAAATTCACATGGGACGTTGGGTAGGCTGAACACCTGAAGCCTGCTTTTAGAGTGCATAAAAAAATTACCGGTTCCGAAATAAAGAATAAAGCAGACATTCCAAGGTGTTCTACGCAGGCTTTCCCGTATGTTGGGAGAGCTATCAATGGCAACGAATTTTTATTAAGATAGAAAAAAGAGAATTATAGGGGTAATGCGCAGTTAATGATTCCGACCTAAAGGTTAATTGGGCGATTTTACAAAAAAAAAAATTCCTAAACGCATTTTTTTAACCTACTTAGGGTCATTGTGTAAAGTGCGTAGGACGTTTGCCCACAGTCTTAAAATAACTACCGTAAACTTCCGAAAGAACACTCACCCAAACTGCGACGATATCAAGTGAAAAATACGGGTTGGGCGAACTTTCGGGTCAGATGCGAAAAACTACAAAAAAGTGGCCGCACCGCCAACCCACACTGCGGAGATATCAAGTAAAAAAGCCGTGGAGGTTGTGTCCCTTTTGTTCAAAATCAAGAGATCGGCGGTGTTTGCGGCCGCGGGACGTCCTCGCGGAGGGAGCTACCCGGGCTTTCTAAGGCGTCCAAGGCAGCGCGATTATAGGGGTTGGGCGATATTTAGAGTCTTTTAGTAAGTTGAATATATTTCACGCCTAATAAGAAGCGGGCGATGTTTTGGGGGAGGACAATCTTTCCGACCTTTATGGTATTATACGAGACAGAGAGTTTAACGTTTCAAAAAAATCTTGGGCAGGGTATGAACGCTTTCCAGGCAAAGTTTAAGGTGTCTGGGTTAATTAAATTTTTGTGAGCGTGTAAAGGCGTTGCGAAATCGTAACAATCATGAATTCCAAATGTCCTGGAATAACTGGATATGGCACTGAGCTTATGTTAATATGCCATGGAAAGGGGGGGGGGGGGAGGTAGCGGGGACGTGTAATTTTCACAAAAATACTTTGCGCACAAAGGGCGCAGGTGAGGACAAACATGGGACAATTTGTCCCGCTTAGATGAAGTCCTTCTCAGGCGACTTCGCCTAAGGGGGGGGAGGGGGGAGGAGGGGGGGAGCTGACGCCGTATGTGACAAAGACCTAGTCACCTCAGTACCATGCCCCATTTGACAAGACGTGCCCCTTCAGCCCCACTCCTGCTGAGCAGGCTTCTGCAGACCACTTGGTGTGGAGGCGCCCTGCCCTGCGAAGACTACGACTTGTGTTCCTCTCCTCTTGCGGCCCGGCCGCCCACCGGGTGTCGTTTCGTGGACACAAAGACAGCATCACTGTCCACTTTTCCGGTTTCTTCGGCAACCCTGAGTCCATATGTATATATAGTTTTTGTTATGCCGAATAGAAAACTTCCGAGTACTGCCTGTACTGGCGACCGAGATAGCTTCACGTCGTGGAAATTTTATGTGATAATCAAACGTAGCCGGAACGCATTTCAGCTAATGCGTCCTTTCTGAAAACCTTACCTGTAAATATGTCGCCCGTGAGAAAGAGGGATGGGGGGGGGGGGGGGGGAGTGTTGTGCCACTACTTCCTCCATAATAATTATGGAACTCCCTACTGCGACGCAGAGACGTGATGGGGGCTTCAACAGGATTGAACGACTCCCTCCGTTAATGCCTCCGCTGGATTCAAAACACAAACTAAGAAAACAAAATTAATGGCAGGAATCCTTGATACGCTGGTGCTGATCTTCGCACATATTCGTCTTAATTCTGGCGTATCTATTTTTGGGCGACACTATCCCTACAAAAATATTCATCATACATTTTTTTTTCTAAAAATATGACGGGACGCACTAAAGCAGGAATATTTCTGTGCTGTTCGTTCTTTCAAAAGAGTCAATATTTGATTCACTACGACACCTCCGATAAATTAGTGGCGCCGTTCTGCTATGAAGAAAGCAAGCACAGTCAAAAACGTTTCAGCAAGAACCAGATGGCGGGACCTCTAAGGAACGAAGAACCTCGCTCGCCTCGTCGGCCATCGAAAACTTGGCGGCGGGCTTTCGTCATACGCCCCGGAGCACTCACCATGCACCGAGAGACGTACGACGGTGCTGAGGCCCACACCGATCCCATTGGTGGCTTCGCAGAGATATTTGCCGGCGTCCTTGGGCTCCACGTCGTTGATTATGAGCGAACCGTTTTCGAACATCTGCATATGGTAATTGCTGATTATGGACTTAAACGCCTTGCCCGCATCGTCTCCTGTGCGCGCGGGACGAAAGGAAATGGGACCGAGGTTCGAGAAAGCGGGAGGGAGGGAGGGAGGGAAGAGGGAGAAGGATGGAGAAAGAAAGGAGAAGAAGAAAAAAACATCAGCAAATGTTAGATATAATTCTTGGCAAAATCCAATTCCACATGAGCGGAAAACAAGAGACGGGACTGAAGGAAAAGTTCGGGAGATGTATTCGCCGCAGGGAGCAGCTGAAGTCGGTGTTCGAGTTTGAGCATGAGGAAAAAAAAAAAAAAATAACGTACGTGAGTGAAAGATAACCCGGCATGCTGAGCGTTGCCTTTTTGTCGTTTATTTATTTTTAGACGCCTTCATCTGTTGCCTGAGACCCGTTATTGATCTGCTTCATTCCATTACTCGTGCAGAAATCTCCTTCTCAGTGTGTGACGGCAGGTTTTTGTTGTATCTGGGCGGTGACACGTCTGGCGGATGTACGAGGCCTGATGCAGCGCAGTCACGCAACTGGTGGCGCCACCATTAAAAATGCCCGTTCATAAAATACCGTCCGTATCGATCCCTCGTCAGCTTTTAATGCAAGACTTGTGGAGGTGATATTTACCGAAGCAGCCCGATGGTCATGTTAAATGTAGTCCTCCCGCGTGCACCATGGTCAGTATAAATTACCCTTTCTTCGATTGCGGGTGTCTCGAAGAGAAAATTTCTAGTGTTTACGACTAGAAAAGTCGGTTGCTAGGCGGCAGATATTTGTATTTCTCCCTTACGCGGTGCAGCGCAGTAGACAGGCATCGCTTCCCACACAGCTTGGCTAGGAGAGCATACATTTTTAATGCTTCTAAATGTAAATAAGGCACATGCGGTCCATATGGAAGAAAATAAGTTCTGTTTTGTAACGCAAAGGATGTTATAGATGTTCAAAATGTCCCAAGGCCTTTGTCTACCGAGCAAGACACTACGGATAAGCGGCTAAAGAAGCATAAATTATATCAGAGTGTTGATGTCGTTGTATTCTTGTTTTCGACATCGGAATTATAGCCAGCTAGCTTACTTTCATGAAAATTAAAGCCACCCAAAATATTCTACAAACGGGAATGAGAATCAATCAATCAATCAATCAATCAATCAATCAATCAATCAATCAATCAATCAATCAATCAATCAATCAATCAATCAATCAATCAATCAATCAATCAATCAATCAATCAAATGTTATATATGTATTTATTGATCATTAGGTCAGGATCAATCAATCAATCAAAAGTTATATATGTATTTATTGATCATTAGGTCAGGAGATCAATTTGTTATTCATTTGGAGCACGCTCTATCCTAGGCAGGCTTTCGCATTTCAGTTATTTAAAATATGTGAATATGAGAGGAAAGCCTAACACAGGCGCGGTCTTGGTTCATCCACTTCTAATAGCCATATTATTTTGTGCTGTGCTACTGAAATTAGTGACGGAATGAAGCAGGTATATACCTCTAAATCTGAAACGATGACGCTTAAGTAGAACGGAAAGTTTCTTTCTGCTTTTGCTTAAATTCACCGGTTTCTCCTGTCAACGCTTGCTGAGATTATCTAGCGAGGGAACTCCCATTATTTTCACGTTGAAATGATCACCGTATTTATCCAGTTAGCAATAAACGTCTAGCCGTGGCTTTTTCACATCAACTTCCTTTTGACGGGGAGCAACCAAAGCTTCGCGGCTGCTGTGCTGGCACTGGTATCACACGGAGTGTTTCTACTATCTCTGGGCAGGTTCCTCCGCGGCGCTGAAACTGGCTGCCAGTATAGAAAAAAAAATCATGTTGATTTCTCTGTCATAGGAATCGGTAAAACACGAAAGTGAAATGTGCAGCGAAATCTGCAGATGAGCATGAATTGCGGGTCGGCGGCTGTCTTGTGGGTGTGCTTGGCGAGCGACGTCCTGCTGGCCGGTCGCTTCGGCAAATGTGTACTGGAGTCATTTCTGTGACGGATATGACGACAGTGATATCTTGATGCATGCATCCCGGCATACAACACTTTCGTGTTAAAATATAAAACACGAAAACGAACACCCCTAAGTATAACCAGAGTCCTTCAATGCTTTACTGGTCACGAAACTGCTCCGTAACTAAATCGGAGAGCTTCATATGCTGCGTTTGGCCGCCGCGCGGTGGCGCCACCCTCTCACTGAGGTCACTCCTCGGGCGGCGTTGCGCTGGCTCGAACGGTGGAGCCGCGGCGAGTTGTGTTTGTTTTGTGCGGGAAAAAAATTGTAACGTGCATATCGCGCTCTTGTGATGCGACTTAAGTAGTGCAACGACGATGCCGAACATGTGTTGCGTCCCGGGATGTCGTTCCTTGTACAACGATACCACAGAAAATGTTTCCTTGTTCTGTTGACCGAGCGACGGGCAGCTGTGTGAGAAATGGAGGGGCGCCATTCCAAGGCAATAAGCAACGGGAGATTTCAGCTTCGATTATAAGTGTGCGACACTGTGTGGAAATGCACTGTGTATGAGAATGGAAAAAGCAATGTACCCTTTTGAGAGCATCGTGGACCTAGAATTGTACAAGGCTAACTTAAAGCCGGATTTTTGTCATATCAGTCAGGTTGTAGCGGTGCTTCATTACCTGTTTGCAACCTTCTATTACCTTGCGCTCAGGCTCGCGTGTAAAAAAAGCTTTGGGACGTCCTTGTGCTTTTACTTTTCATATTTCTGCGAATTATCCCTTAGGGTTCGTTTTGTTTGTTTTGTAACCGCGCGTGGCCGATTCCGGTTTCTTATCTGGCGTTTCAACCGGAGCGCCCGTTTGCACTTTTTGTCGTACGTCCCGTCGGGCAATATTGTTTGATATGGAAAGGGTGCCACCTTGTTGCTAACTTGATTTTTTGTTTCTTCGACAATGGTATCGATCCTATTTCCATGGATCTGAAATTAATAACGTTCCAAGAGTAATGCATGCATAGCAAACGCCGCGCAACACGCTTTATCGACATTAATCTGTTCACGTCACACTGCTGACTGCTTCTTCGACGTTTGTGTTTCATTGTAGTCTTTTGTAGTGCAGGAGATCGCTAGCTCGCTGCGTTCAAAAAAGCTTTGCGTCGTTCTTGGCTACGTGGCGATATTCTGTTTCCGCGGTGTGCTGCACATCGCAGCGCGAAAAAATAAATTTTTGTACGCTGGACGACGCTCTTTTGTCTCCCTTCGTAACATTGAAATTTTTTGTTGCGTGTGATAAAATCAGTTTCATTGTTCTTTTTTCGCTTCCTGTTTTTGCAAGGATTGCAAAGCGTGGAAGCAGAAAGACACATGGTGCAACATATATCTCTTCGTGTTTTTATCCTTCGCGTTTCTGTAGCGTTTTTAGATGTTCTGAAGTGTGTACCCACTCATCGAAACGACAATACTATTGGGCTATCTCTTTTAGCGTTCTGTGCATTCCAGAGCAATCGACGGATTTATTAAGCGTAGTCTGAACGACGCGTACTTGGTTTCTTTCAGTTTTTTTATTGTATTATCGATAGGCCCGCAGCAGTCCGTGACTACACAGCTACCGTATGTGGTATTTACAACTTTGCTTTAAGAAAAGAAGCAATACAGATTTAAAAATCCGTAAACACGACGGCGCAGCGCTTGTGCCAGAGCACACAGAAGCCATTGCCGTTCGCTGCCGAAATCTACGGTAACTTACTTCGCAAAATAAAACTCCATTGAAGGCAGGTGATAAACACAATAACTGGACTATTCATCGCTAACTACTACGAAAAAAAAACACACACTTAATTAGCGCGCAGACACCAAAAGCAGCGAGCGTTTGCACGCCAAGAGCTGGCCAATACACCGCACGCGCGGCAGCTGCATGACCTTCGTGCGGCGGTGGCGCCTGTAGTGGCGCGCGCGGTCCCTATATGAAGCGAGCGCCGAAGTTTCGTGACCAGTAAAGCATTGAATGACTCTGGTATAACGTACTTTTTAATACTAAAGGTTGCTTCTCCACAATAAGACCCTGCGTGCCGGAGTGCACCCTTTACAGGCCGCTTGCTTCGTTGTACTGGCGTCACTTCCGTAACGGATATGACGTCAGTGAAATCTGTGTATCCTGTCCTAGGCCCTTGATATGGCCCTTGAATGTCCTAGGCCCTTGAATGTCCTAGGCCCTTGATATCTTGATATAAAACGGCTTATATTGACCCACTCCCCTTAAAAATGTCTTTTCAGCAATGCATTTGTCCTTAAAGGTGAAGCCTACTTGAAAAGGGTTGGTGTAAGCTTCATTTTTGTAAGCCGACTTTTCCCCATTGGGTGTTGCATTGCGACGCATGTCATCAGCGGATGGAGTTTGAGCACTGATAATGGCTCTAACTATTCTGCTATCAAAAGTATCCCTAAACGAATTAAATACAACTAGCCGCTAAGCCGACGCTACCCTTACACCAAGTTTCATTTACTTGTGATAATTATTTATTTCGCAGTGAAGTTGTAAACGTTGGAAGTTACTGTCTACTCTAAACACATGGCCATCTACGGAGAAACTATTGTTACAGAAAATGGCTGTAACTTCTCTTTTATGGAAACTGTCATAAAACACATTATATAGGAATAACTTAGAATTAATTCCACGAAAGTTTTGTATCTTTTTTACATTTATAGTAAGACGACCCCAACGCTAAGCACCACGGCTTCGCTGGTGACCCTTCTTCGCAGAGTGAAAGGGCAGTGAAATTTTGAAACATTTGGTAAGGGGGACATCATTCTCACATTAAATGGGCAACCTCCGACAGAAACATGTGGCAATGACAAGAAACTATCGTTACAACGATTCTGGCAATCATTTCACGCTACGCTGAACCACCCCGATCGCTTTTCCGGGTCGTTCGCACTGCGCATGCAGCAACTGTCTGCAAGCCAAGCTGGACGTTGCTCAGTAACGAAAGCAAATTTAGTTCCGAGTCAATAATGACTTCCGGTTTCAGACTTGGTTTCTGACCAGTATACCGAAAGAAAAAAAAAGACAGGTACGGAATGTTTGTAGTGTGTCATTTTTGTCTTAGTTACTTTTTGGAGTAATGTGTACTACTACAATTTACATACTTACCGAGAGCTATCTTCCATCTTATGAGTGGTGGGGGATGGCCCTCCGCTTGGCAGTCAAAGGTCACCCTCGACCGGACAATGCTTGACTTGTCGCTCGGTTCGATCTTCCACTTGGGCGGAACTACGGGTGAAATGCGAGAGGCACAAGTTATAGTGAAGAAAACGAATAAGACAGTACAGAGTTCACTGCGACTTAACGATGAAGGGAAAAAACGGGTTTCATTTGTTTTTCTTGCTGTTGCCACAATTATCGTACTTTCGTATGTGGGTTGAAATTTTCACAAACCATATCAGGAAGTTCTTGGGAGCAACCAAATGGATTTGGTGACTTCTGGTTGGTACAAAGGAATAGGCGTGCTGGTAGTACCATCGACAATTAGATCTAACCACCAGTAAAATTAAGTCCGATATGGATTGGACACTGAACGTTTTGAGGGCTTACGATCGTTTAGACATTCTTTAAATCAGACAGTGCTGGTCGAACGAGCCGTTCACTACATTTAGGATTCCAAAGTCGAAAACAATAAATGTTGTCGATAGGTTTTAGGTGCGAAGCACCTCATGACCTCGCTTTGTCTGTGCCTCGGCGTCCGTGCACACAGTGTTATAAACCGAATATGTGTATGTCAACCCACCTAAAAGTTTGCAGGATTGGATTTAATTGGATTTGGATTGGATTGAATTTTTTTCGGATTGAAATGGATTGGATTGGATTTGGCCTGGATTGGATTGGATTGGATTAGAATTGTATCGGATTGGATTGGATTGGAATTGTATATACTGTACACACGCGTTGTCACTCATTTACATGAGCTAGTGCGCAATGCCACGTGTGATTTACGGTAAGAACGATCCCCAGTGCTTCGCCCACTGGTCATGATTCTCTTCGTGGATATGAGTGAATTTTTTTCTCTTTACGAGGCAGGCTTTTATGTACCCAAAGATACAGGTAACAGAGCACAGTCGATAAAACAAAGCCTTATAGTTAGCTCTTTCGGTCTATATCTTTAATATACGCAGGGTTTTCTACAAGGTTTTGCCACTGCCGGTCTAGGCGCACTCACTCGCTCTGCGCTCGCGAGTGAGCGTGTCCAGACCAGCCGTGGTTTTGCATATCTGCGTGCACGTGTTTTGCTTTTCCCAGAATCTTTTTAGGGCTACTGAAATTTTTACTGCTTGCTTCTTTTCGAGATCAAGCCGCGTATTGCACTTCCGAAACAGCAATTCGTTGACATCGCTGCGTCCCTCAGCCTGCCATCCTTTCAGGCTGCAGCACAGTGGACGATACAAACACTTCCACATTAGGGATGGTGATTGATTTAGCAAGTGATTTACATTGCATAAAAAAGTTCTTCGACCGAGGTGTCCCGTTTCAGAAAAACTCGCGCTGTTTTCACAGTTCGCGTCAGCCATAACGACAAAAGAACCATACGGAATAATAGTAAAACTTTCGTAAGATTCATTGCGCCACCCAACCAATTATGAAAATAAGCGATTTTTATCCCGTGCTAAACGGATTATGACGAAAAGTGGTAGAAGCGAACGTTTTCTTCCGCGCAGGCTGTCGGCATGCATTTTGATTGTTGTAATTTATGCAACCGCGAATTCTCGTAACTAATAATTGATGAATGCGTTGCACGAGACAACTGGGTAGGCGCACGAGGTCATCAGCAATGTTCTAAGCGCTAAGCCTTGTTCATTCTACGTCTTCTGTCATAAGCAGGCTCCAAAAATGGAGCCTGTTGCCAGGGGCGTTATTCTTTTGAAAAAAAGCAGACCAGAGTACGCGCTTTAGTATGCAGAATGGAAGTGCAGGAAAAGTAATCTCGCTGCTCGAGCACTTACTAGAAGCCTTCGTTCGAAAGGTCGTGCACAAAGCAATCATCCCATTATCATCGAGGAATGCTTTTTAGTGCTCGTGTGCTTGCGTGAGAGATTAAGAAGCGATCTTTGCCACAAACGCATAAATATATGCCACGCCTGGAACTTCTCCCGGAATTAACAGTCATTGTCGCGGGTTCAGTTTTGTATTCAGTATAGAAATTTATCCGTAAGCCGGAAAGCGTCGATCGCCAGACGCGGCATATTTTTATTCCTCGCGTGTCGCAAAACGTGGGATGTACGAATGTTAGGGTTAACGCGCAATTATGCTGTCACTGCATGGATTTACAAGAAGAATAGGGTTAGCAACAAGCATTCAATATTTTATTCAGCGCTCTAAGCACGATAATGTGACGCAATTTATCGTGCACAATAAATGGTTGTCTGCGTACAAACGCGCATGCGCGCATGCGCTCACATATTACTGGCATCAAGGCGAGGAAACGTCGGCAGCACTCAACGCTTAAAACTAGTGGCTGACGTCAGCTTTTATAAGTGCGCATTAGAACTTCCGCTAGTGCTGGTGGCCGATGATGATGTCATCCTGCGTGTCAAATTTTGAATTTTTTTGTTAAGGCTGGTGACTTGTAATCGCAAATAACTACGAAACTCCAATTTTTCCTCCACTAAAAAATAAACGAAAACGTTTGTTCGTGTCGAAAGCAAAACTATTTCTGCGAACAGGCCTTTAAAAAAAATTCTAACGGCCGCGCCGAGCACACCGTGGCGCCGAGTATTCACGAATGGTACAGAGGACGTTTTCCCCCTTTCCTGGAAAGCGTAGATGGTTGAACCAATGCTCTAGAGAGTACCAATGCTAACACGGGTTAACGTCAATAGCCTTATTGGAGCACGAAGAAGGCACGGCAATGGTTCACCTGAATGCAGTTACCGCCAATTCCACCCTGTTCTTTCGAAAACTTCCGGCAGGGCCCGACCACTGTTGAAGACGCTCGCCACGGTGACATACGATGACGCCAGACATCTAAATAATTAAGGAGCTACAACTAAACAGGCGTCACTTAAAAATAAAAATTACGCACCGCGCCATGATACAGCAGAGCACAGGTTACAGGCTTTGTTTTCGCAAGTGCTGCAATTTCCGCACCAAACGTTTCCAGTTTCCCCACTTGGATTAAAAACTGGAAGTCGGTGAAGTTTCATTTTATGTGGTTTGGCGGGTTTTTTTTTACTTTGTCCGCACGAAAACGCGTTATTCATGACTTGTGATCCACGCATTCTTAGGTATGATTGCCTCATGAATGCAGCGTCCTGGATACAGGACGCTGCATTCCGCTGCATACAGGACACTTCATTCAGCTGCATTCCAGGACGCTGCGTCCTGGATACAGGATGCTGGTAACATACATTGTGGTAACATACTGGTAACATTTCCTTTAATCAGTGCAAATATTTATTGACAGTGCCAACTTTCAACACCCCTTGCGTGCATCCGCGAAACAAGGCTGCGGCTTCGTACAAGCGTCTCATGTCCAATGGATAACTTATTTTGGATATAGCGTTAATTTATGATCCACAAACAATAAAACTTGACCCTTCCCCCTAAAAACAAAAAAAGAACGTTCTGTTTTTTTAGCTGCTTACTCCTCTAGTGTTTCAAATGTGGACTTCAGAAGTAAGTTGATAACAATATTGTCCACTCTAAGGCAAGCGTTTTGTTATACGCCTAAACCGGGGAAAGAACCGTGCGCACTTGCGCCTTCATTTGAATGCCGACAGCCAAAGGCAGGCTCGTTGTGCCAGCAAGTCTTAAGACACCGACTGTGCAACGCAAATGAGCACCAAAGCTCGTCTCCTCTTTTCGCAAGCCCTGACGAATTTCGTTTTTGTGAACCATTTATATGCCCATGCACAGTTTTGAAAAAGGTTTTTTTTTCTTTCCTTTCACCCATGGTCGGCTGAATCCAAGGCAGGGGTACTAGTTTTGTACATTATTCCAGAATTTCGCTCGTTTGCCCGAAGAACTGTTTTTCTTCTGCCGCAACCTAATCTTCAATAAAGAAGCACGCGTCAGCCAGCTTTTGGGCACCATCTAAGTACCCAGAAGGAGTCTAACGAATATATTCGCGAAGGAAGTTCATGAAGAAACTTAAGTACGCAAGCGCTCTCGCTTTTCGGAACCGGTCAGTGCGGTTACAGTGGGAGATTTTCCTTAGTTAACTGACTGGACAAGAAACGACTTCCTTGTCGGGTTACTTAGTTCTTCGCCCACCTTCCTTTCTTTTGAAGTGTTACGCGAACGCTATACCCTTAGAATTGGCTACTGAGTCGTGCGGAATGAGTGAATCCCT
This sequence comes from Haemaphysalis longicornis, assembly GCF_048455015.1. Classification (NCBI taxonomy): domain Eukaryota; kingdom Metazoa; phylum Arthropoda; class Arachnida; order Ixodida; family Ixodidae; genus Haemaphysalis; species Haemaphysalis longicornis. The sequence goes on along the minus strand of NW_027526335.1, from coordinate 102,939,230 downwards.
GTGTTTTTTTTTTTAAAGCGGAGCTTTACGCCTCTCACTGATGGCGTCTGTAACGAGAAAACGCCATGCGGGGAAGCCAAGTTTCTCTGATGATGATGAATAATCGTCGGTGAAGTGAACGAAAAAAAACGCTTCACTGGCCGAAATGGAACCTGGGTCATTTCATTCGCGTTATAAATCCAGCGTCTATCCCATTGCTCCATTTCTTTTTCTTGTTGTTGTTTTCCAGATGGTATTTATTGCACTACATGTCAATGTGGGAAACGATTATCACGACACACATTTACAACTATTTACACATTCAAATTAGCTGATTACAAGCTGAAAAACGAAACTAAAAACAATGTTCAATTATGCCCTCTTAGTTTAAAACGGCGGCAACAGTGAACAACTAATGAAGAGGGGTTACTAATCAGTGCGAGAATCATTTTGGTCATAGACGTCTATAAGATAAATGGTCATTTGGCAGACGTGTTTTCTGGAAGAAACCATAGACTCAGGGTGCCTAACCAGCATTCGTGTTTTCCATAAACTATGCAGAGCGATTAGAAAAAACAATCACATGTCACATCACCCACTGTGGGTGATAGGAGATACCGTATACCATGTGGAGTCAATTCAAAATCCTTCTTAAGGGTTCTTTGGAGAACATCCCATTATAAATGGCATCCTTGCAATTTATGAAGCAGGGCTCAATAGTTTCCGGTAAACCGCACAGGCTGTAGTTCACAGAAGACACAAAAATGTTCCGGTTGTGCACCAACGTCTCAACAGGCACCGTTTCGCTGTGCAGTTTGAAGAAAACAATTTTGGTGAGGGATAAAGCGGCATTTTACGGACACGGCAGAAGTGTTTATTATATCTTGGCCAGGCAAGTTATAATAAACACTTCTATATCGTGGTGCCGGTAAAAGCATGGAAATGAGGTCCTTGTAGAGATTAACATGAGGCACAGAGAACATATAATCTGGGGAAAACCGAACCGCCAAAAACCGTATTCAAGTGCACTTTTTATAAATAAACCCCCATAAACAAGGTCATATATACCCCCCCCCCTCCCCCCCGCCTCCCAAACAAGGTCGTGTACAGAATGACGATGAGACAACAATATGAGGCAAAACCTCGGGGAGGTTAACTTGCAAAAAAAAGCGCGAATTATAGGGGGGATGAAGTCCCGAAAAAAGAACAACTCTTTTGACGGCAAATAGTTGCATTGCTCCATTTCGACATGGTCCAAGCTCAGTCCAAGCTCAGACGACAACCAAAGAATCCGTCACAAGAAAGCTTCGCGTTCAACCATCGTCGTCATTACACGGAGGGGTGCATGATTTTTTTTTGTATTCTTCTTGTAGCGTGACCTAAAAACCTTACAGACACATATATAATCAGCTTTACGCATTGTCAAGAGAACGTTTTCGTAATGCCTTCAGTTCATGCTGACGGCATTAGTTTACAGCTCCGGTCTTTCTGACTATAATCTTAAAAAGAGGAAGACGGTGCAAAAAGGCGAAGAAAGACACCGTACGAAGGCTGACTTGGGGCTGCTCCGCCGCAAACACTTGAGTAAGCGCGAGAGAAGGGTGAGATTTTAAGTCTATCTGAAACGAGCACCGGTGGCTTACATTTTTGCTGCTAATGAGGGCCTTACGGGGCAATAAGAAATAAATACGTACGTACGCACGTACGTACCTACGTAAGTACACGTGTGTGCGTGCTTGCGTGTAGGAAACGCGTTCGGTAAAGAAACGGGTAGGCAATGGGTTAGTCAGCGTCCTGTTGACTAGAAAAGGTACTGAGCAAGGGGAATTAGTTCTAATGCTCCATTGCATACCTTTAGAGTGACCCCTTCGTGTTAATACGCTATGACGTTTTGTAAAGACAAATGTAGAAGTATATTGTCTTTTTGTCGCGTCCCCTTGTCTTGCCGTATCTTAGCCGCTGCCCACATACGGCCTTCTCACCCGCTTCGCAGGCTCCCATTCGCGGCACCACTTATCAACTCACCGAACACCACCAGCTCAGCGGTGTGGTTCGTGATGCCGCCGTCGTTCTCGGCCACGCAGGTGTAGCGGCCGTTGTGTGCCCTGCCGACCTCGTTGAAGACCAGGTTCGAGCCCAGGTCCCCCAGCGACGACTCGTGGATGTTCAGCTGCGTCTTGCTGAAGGGCACGCCGTCCTTCAGCCACCAGATCTTGATGGGCGTGTCGCCGGAGCGCACCGAACACGTGATCACCACCTGCATTCCTTCGGCCAGCGTCTTCGGGAAGCTGAACGGGTTCAGCACCGTCTTCTCTGCAATCGGTGACAAAGCAGTGGATTAGACTCCTCCATTACGAGTGTCTCGGTTAACATCTGTACCCAATTTGCTGATGCAATAAACGCATGCAGTCAAGAAGGGAAGTCGTGAGACCTGGACACTTGTAGCAATGGCCCTGTCAGCTTCAAAATGAAAATTGTGCAAAGCGATTGTTGTTGGTAAGTGTAACCTGCAGGCGTTGATTAAGCGGTATCCACTCAATCTACGTGGAGGCTGAGATGTTCGAGGGTTGACGACCCCAGAGGTGAACCCGTCCATTCCAGGGCAGACACTCTCTTAGATTTCATAAAAAAAAATTGCAGACAGCCTTAGACCTTTGCCTCCCTTTTGAATCGCACGCGCATGAATGTTGCTTCTGCTCTCCGCTTCTTGCACCGCGTCTGACGGTGTCTATTTCGGATCGCAGTTATTGCTGTTTTGTAGATGTCGCTGTGGAGAATATTGTGATTCAATTCCCTCGCGATGGCCACTCGCTCGCACATTTTCCTCGCTACCTGAAGGTTCTCTAAAGGCGGGTAATCAGCATGAGACGTGATCCTGGGCCCCGGTTATCTTGCAAATACAAATGAAAAGACGGCGACTTCCTTGGCGAGATTTAGATGCCTTTGATACTACAATCCGGCCTAATTATTTTGCGCCGTCATTTCCTCACGCTCGCGGCAGTTTTCTAGGAACAGTCTAACTTGTTCTTGCGTAAACTCCTGCTCTCGTTTAGCCGTGTTGTTATTTCAATTGTGCGAGTGTTATCATCATGCTCGACGTGCTGGTTCGTGGTTCGGTTCTATAAACGTGGTGCTTCGTTGGTCAACAAAAAAGCACCGGATTCACTCACTTATAATCTTCACGTTGAGGTCTTTGCTATCCTCTTGCTTAGAAGCGGTTGTAGCCTTGCAGGTGTAGACACCTTCATCCGCTTCGCGAGTGACGTCGGTGATGACGATGGTTCCGTTTTCGAAGGCCCGTTGCCTCTCGTTGTGGGGAAGATCTCTCCCTCCTGTAGCAATTCCGGGAGGGAGGAGGGGACACAGGGGGCAATTGGTTTGGGGAAATTTCTACCGACAATTTCAATAAAGCTTCCGATGAAAGCAACTCGTATATTGAAACGCGAGAGCATATAATCCGTCAAAAGTATGTTGGCGACTTGTATACTATCAAGGTGCAGTCCAGCAATTGATTACGACGAAAAACGCAAATTAGTGCGTTCAAGGTCATCGTCGTCTAAACTGTCAGACGGAAGTTTTGAAGCTGAACCAGTTTGTGCAAGCTCATTTTAGAATTACAAAGTAGTTAAAAACCGGTGCCGATGGGAGAGACTCTGACTTGCTTCTTTGTCTGCGTCCTTTCGTCTTAGCTGTTCCAGGCCTCCCACGAGATAAATCTTCGGAGTGCTGCTTCCGGTGATCTCATTGCAGTTTCTATTTCTCTGTAAGCCGACCCCCCCCCCCCCCCCCCGAAATCTTCGAAGAGAACAGCCACCTCTATATCTACCAGAAGGGCGCCAATGCTGACCTTCACGACTCTAACGAACTTCAGTAAAAGAAGAACATAATCTAACCGCCACGGGGTTTCAACAGAAACTGCAAAAAAAAGCCGCCACGACTATCACCATCATTACTCACCTCTACTCCACGTGACTCTAGGCGCTGGATGGCCCGTATAAGGGCAGTGGTAGACAAGCGTCGTTCCCGAGGTCACGGTCAGGTTGGCCATAGGCCTCACCCGCGGAGGACCGCGGACGTCGATGCGGTCGTCGTGCCACACCGTGCCGAGGTCGTTAGAAGCCTCGCAGCGGTACAGCCCGCCGTCGTCCCGCGTGGCCGACGTCACATTCACGTAACTGATGACGTCGCCGGCAGAGCTGACGAAGTCGCCGTAGTGCACGCGATGGCTCTCGCCCACCACTCCCCCGTCCAGCGCCCACGTGACCCGTGGCAGCGGGTTCCCCGACGCCACGCAACGCAGGGAGAAACGCTCACCCGGGTCCACCAGCTTGCGGGTGAACACGGCTTTCAGTTCCGGAGACGTCTCTGTAAAGAGAAAAGTTACGGGTGGGTTCGAACCCTCCAATAAAATCTTCCCCTAGCGAACACTCTACTCACAAGCTCTGTGTCGGAGTTCTTCAATATACTCTAGTTGCGAAACCCTGCATCCCAATCCGGGCTGTGCGAGCATCTCTGCGTCGCTGAAGCTGAGGGGCTAGCGTATTGACGCGCCACCTAGGGGATAAAAACTGGACTTTGCAAGGATTTACTTAACAACGCAACTTAATAAAATAAAGCTTGCTTTTGAAATTAGGAAACAATAAATTATGTAATTTTCACCTATGTTTCCACGGTTTTACTTCTAAGACATACGGCAGCAGCCGCCGCACTTCAGTACTACTAATACTACTTTTTGTCAAGAGATGGCAGGCTCATCAACTTGCCCCTCTTTGCCCGCAGGGGCGGGGGCCAATCGCGGACGGGTTTTTAATACATGTGGCCTATGGGTAGTTTCGCAACTGGTGTATATTGAGCAGCTCTGCGTCTGTGTAACGTGGGTAAGGCGCAGGCATCTTGTCATCAAGACTAAAAGCTTTTAGGCAGAAGAAAATGGGCCTCGCTAAAAGGTTTGTTGTACACCTGACGGCGTTCCGTGTCATTCTCTTAACAGCAATGCCGTACACCATACTCACCTAAAGACGCACCCTTGCTACTTTCCCATCTGCGAAGCTAGCCAACATTTATGCTACTTCTGGTAACGATCCCGAGTGTAAAAGTTGCGGGTTACATCGGTCAGCCAACCGATGGAACGTATGTACACTCTTTACTGACGGCTTCCACGTGTGAGTACCCCATTACGTTTGGCAGATTGCTTACTCTAGAAAAAAAAACTCGTTATTGCGGCGGTGACATCTAGCTAAAGTGCAGCCGTTAGACGGCAATGAGCCAGCAAGCAGGATGGAAGATTGTTACAAACCAAATAACCTTTCGACAGAGTTCATGAGAGAACAAGCAAGGCAAGCGAACCGAATTTCCCTTTCTGGGAAAGCACGGCACTTCTGTGATAAAATCCCAGTGCCGTTGACCTAAAAGAGGGCTCTGTGAGAACAACCTTTGCATGGGTGCTTTAAGAGACCACAGCCCGACAGACAATACCCAAGGCAGACATAGGAATTACCCGCCGCGGTGGCTCAGTGGCTAAGGCGTTGCGCTGCTGAGCACGAGGTCGCGG
>NW_027526335.1:102691200-102928700 GCF_048455015.1 Haemaphysalis longicornis | reverse complement strand
AGTCGGAATCGAACCTCGATCCGCAATGAACGTTTCGCAGGTTAAATATGAGCTTTTTGTAGTGCAATAGTGCCAACCAACGCGTAAACCACAACCGCATCATTACTTCAAATGTAAAAAAAAATGCTCATGTTGTCTTTAGGGTATGGTTGCAGCGTTTACCGCATTGTTTTTGCTCCGCTTGTTAGAACGTTTATTCATTCCGCTTCGTCTGATCGACACATTTTCGAAAAATTATCTGCGAAGGCCGCTCAATTCCTGCCGCTACATACAGCTATAAATTATTTCTCACAAATCCTAACTTGGTACTTTAAATAATTTGTTGCACTGCATACCTTACATAACCGTTCAGATGTTCAGATGAACGTACGGCAGCCATTGCGTGTTTGCTTACTGTCATTTATCCGGCCATTATTTACAACGACATACCATTTTCTTGACAAACTAAGCCGAAACTTTTAGCAAGCTTAATTTCATTGAGAATTGTTTATGCTCCTTTGATTTGACATCGTCAGAATAGTATGGAATGAATGTTGTGCTGGCTGACACTTTTAGCATCTATAATGAACTTCAGGCACAAAATCATAATACTCAGCTGTCCCACAACTCCATACCATAAGCATGACTCCCAAGTTCGTGGTTTATTCTTTTTGACGTCAAGTGAACGTTTCGAATCATCCTTTCGACATCGGCGCTCTCGTCTATTGGGGGTGAGCGCGAACACAGGTGGCGCTGCGAAGCGCGCCTCCATGACGTCAGCTTAGGGATTCTCGCATTTGTCGTCTGCTTCACTCAGGATCGCTCTCCCTGCTGTTTCTTTGCGCTCGGTCAGCGTCTGATGCTTGTCCGCACCAGAATTGGCGTGTGGGTAACTTTTTATCATAATAATAGGTTTATTGAGGAAAACGAGTCACGTCTTCGTTAAATTTATAGTAACACATATATGTTTGTTAAGACCTGGAGGGATATTTCGGAACATTTTGTAGAGCCATATCTTCCCGATATTCGGATATGCGTTATAGGAAAACTGCACTCAAGAGGAGGAGGAGGAGTAAGGGAAGGAGGGCAAAACTTTGTTTAACAATTAAATCGATCTGGTTAGTGGGCCAGGTCCTCAGTCCAAGAAAAGAGAGTAAAAGTAATTTTCTTCAAATCATAGAACGCCATCCCGAGTAGAATAGGATTTGTTCTCCGCGCCTGGAAGGGTTGAAAAGCAATAAAGAGCCACTTGGAATTCTTCTTCGGTTTCGAGTCTTGTAATGTATGCAGGTATACTATTTATTACGTTAGTTAGCGAGTATATCATGCCTTCAACACCGTATTCATGTCATCATTGTTCGAGTTGAGAGTCAGTTCGTTATGATAACGATATAATTACGATAGAAATTTGGAGCACAAAAGCCGCCTTCGAGTACTGTGGACCACGTTGTTTAGGGCGCGATCGCAGTGGCGTAGCACAAACCTTCTCATTGTATTTGCATGTGAATAAACAAAGCACGCTGCGAATATGCACCTTCTTGCACGCAGCCGTAATGAAAGCCAATTTGTCAAGAAGGGAATGTATGCCATACAAAATGAAGGAAATATCCACACGACCTTTGTGAGGCTCCCAAACATCCCGAAACCTCCTAATAAGAAGTTGGTGACGGCGTAGAAAAATTAATGCGTTGGGCAGAAAAAAAAGCAAGAAACATTAATCCGACACAAGACAACAACGAAAGAAACAGAAGAAAGCCGCTTTATTTCCTGCTGTGCGATGAGCGTGTAGAGGCCGCTGCTTGGTACGTAGTATTAGACTGTTGAGTCTTCATAGGGGCATCTCAAAAATACTGCAGGGAAGCCTGCGCATTTTGAATACTTATCGAGAAGCTCTGATAGCTGATCCTCGCAAATAAGCAAGAAAGGACAAGTTACAGACGATCTTCTGACCGATACTCTGAAGAAAGTTGTTCTCTATCTCTTCGTGTGTTGCAAACTTGTGGGGGATACAGCTTCAAATTATTCAGATGCGTCAGAAGCTGGCAAAATAACTGAGTCACTAGAAATACACTTTTTAACGCACTACAGCAACGAAGCGGGCGATTTCTAGCCCAGGCACTCTTGCCCCTCACAAGCGGAGTGTAGCAGACGACAGCGGCGCAAATCCCTAAGCCGACGTCAGAGCCAGGGGGCGCCACTCAAAGATCTCACCGCCAATAATGCAAAACATGATGTAGCGCCTGTTTCGGTCCCAAACAGGTCAATGACGAAATACAATAAACCCTTATTGTTACTATGCACGTTTGCAGGCGCAGGTTACCGCTCGTAATTTTTAAATACCTAAATGGCGGGAGGAATAATTGAAAGGCCCCAAATGAGATCGGTCGGCGCATGGTAAACCTACGGATCCACCTGCCCGTTGGAAATGTCAGCCTCGCATAACTTCGAACACAAGTGGTATATACGTACGGCAGCGCATAAATGTCTACATTCCCATCACATCGCACTCAGTTCTTGTTGTTGTTTTTCGAATCCCCGCACACTTGTAAAAGCGGTTTGTAACTACATGTCTTTAATCGTTTCCTTACGCCGCAACACAGTATTGTGTGTTTGAGCAGGTACGCTTGCAGCAAGCAAAAAATTTATAGCACGCTTATTCGGTGGAGCGTTCATTAATGCAGCGCTCATTTGTGAATAAGAAAAATAGAAAAAGCTCAGTTCTGCCAACAGAAACTTCCCGTCTCGAGTGCTTCATGGAACGATCAACAAAATTAAATTGCTACGTCGCTGACGATGCGAAATTCACTCCGCGCGCAAATCGACGAGCCCCTCGGAACGACGGTGTCAGTGACGCGGAGAGATACATAGCAAGGGCAGCAAACGAGCCGCCAAACGGTACAGAACGAGGTGGAAAAAAGAAAGAAAGAAATGCAGGGGAAGAGAGACGAGGAAACGGCAGAGGGCGATTCGCAGACGATAAACAGAAGAGCTGCAAAGGAGCAGCCGGAGAAGATGGATGAAGAAGATGGGGAGAAATCGGCGCTGCGGGAGAGGAGGAGGAGGAGAAGGAAGACGCTGGAAAAGAAGGAAGGAGGCAGGAATAAGCGGCTCCCTTGCCGGGCGTCTGGAGCCGCGCGCCGCGACATGTCAAAAGGTAATGCAAGGCGACGCGAGTCCATAGCGCTCAAAAGAAGTCGCGAGCGCTCCTCAGAGGCGCCCGTAATGAGGTTGAACAAACTCGATTTTCAATCGGGACCGCTTGTGCACGGCCGCCGCACCGCCGCCGACTCTACCCCTGCCGAGCTCCATCCACCCCTTCCTCCGCCCCGACCATCGCCGTCTATGTACGTGAAGCCGCTTCGTCGCCGACGGCGGAGCGAAAAAAACTTGCCTCCTCCCCAGACACGCGTTACCGTCGCGCACCGCTCGCCGTCGTCGAAAAGCGGTCCTCATTTTTCTGGACAAACGCCACGCCGAGCCGCCGCTTTGCGTGTCGCAAGGCCGCAGGTTCAACGCTGTTTTCATCGAAATTGACAAACCCTTATTTTTTCGGGCCCTCTTTCCAATTTTTTAAACCTCGGTCGTTCAGATGTTCATGCGTTTCGTCAGTACTTACTCCAGTTCCCATCTTGGAGGGGGGGTAAACAGGTCGATGTGCCGGAACGGAGCGCTTTGATGAACTGTTTAATGCGAAAAGGCAGCCCCGGAATGCCTGGATAAGCGGGCCATTGAACGGGGGCAGACGACGAACATGTTTGCGCACGGTACGCATTGCTTGGTAGGTGTACACAGCTACTCCCGAGGGACGGAAAGAGGAAATCGTTACCTTTTCTCGACTTGAGGTAGCCGTTCTGGCCGTTCCAACGACGACTGACTCGATTTTGCACGCTGCGTTTGGAGTGAACCTCTGAAAAAAGAGAAGAAAAAAAAAACGGCTCTCTTTTGTGTATTTACTCTTTCCTGCTGCGCCGAAAAGGCATTATAGGATTTATAGGAGTGGAAAAATGCTGAAGTAATTATAATACTTGTAGAAGGCAGACTAAGAACACGTCAGTAATACCGTTACACAAATACACACGCGCACACACAAAAAAAATAAAAAATACAGGTCTGGCGGAAATTTGCTGAAGAGAGTATCCGAGGGGCAGTCGACTACGCCACTTGGCGCTTATTCCATATGCTAAAGGAATGGGCAACAAAAAGAGTCCTTAAAAACGCTTGTACGACAAGGTATTTTGCGAATTACTCAACACAAAAACACTCGATATTGCTCGTTAACTGAAGCGTCGCTGTTTGTAAACATAACTTCGAAAGTAGTCAGGATGATTGCCTGATTAGATTGAAAATATGATTTGAACTATCCGGCCTGTAGCGCTCAGCCTACAAAAAAATGTGAGCCCTCGATGAGTCTTTTTTCGAAATGCGTATCGCAGTTGTCCTCATTTTTAGAGAAAGCTATACGGTTTGAAGTAAAATTTGGTATTTCGCTCCGCTAACACAGCAACTGGTATCATTAACCTTACGTTTCAAAGGATATCATAGATATTTTAATATTTCTGGGTAGGTTTCTTTTCGCGCCGCCTATGAAATCTTTACAGCTTGACCTCAGGGCTTCACGCTGAAGTCAGCTACTGAATGATCTAGGGTTACGGCGTAAAGGTACGACCCCGTAAATTGTACCCCTCCCGAAGCAATTTTCTGTTTGGGTACTAATGACTTGTGACAGATTCCGCGTAACAGATTTACAACACGTCAGTGCTTGGCGCCATTTTCAAGTAAATGAATGAATGAATCTGAGAAGGAAAAGATGTAGGGAGGGAGAGAGAAAGGGAGAGAGAAAGAAAGTAAGAAGAAAGGAAGAAAAAAACGACGGAAAGAGGGAAGGAACGAAACAATGAAAATAAAGAACGAAAGGCAAAAAGCAAGCAAGCAAGCAAGCAAGCAAGCAAGAAAGGAAGGAAGAAAGGAAGGAGGGTGGGAATGAAGGAGGGAAGGAATGAAAGAAGTGAAAAAAATCAAAGGAAAGAAGGAATTAATGCAGGAAGTAAATTAAAAAAAAAAACCAAGTGAGCAAGCAAACAAGCAAGCCAGCCAGCCAGCCAGCAATCAAGAAGGAAAGTAAGCGAATAACTAAGATCGCCATTCAAAGCATGAACGCTCGTCAGGTATTGTCGCTGTCCTCGAATCCACTGCGTTAAGCCTCCTCCTGCAATCACGAACCAATTCACGCAGCAATACAGTCAACCGCTCTACTGATGCTCTCGGTCAACTCACCCCTGAGCCTGAGCTGGGCGCTGGCCTGCGCAGTGGCGTCTCCGTAGCGGACAAAGCACTGGTAGACGCCGGCGTCCTCCCTGACCACGCTGGAGATGTGCAGCCGCTGGTCGTCGAGGCGCAGCACCAGGCGGGGCGGACTGGCCTTGACGGGGGCGCCGTCGTGCATCCACCAAGTGGCGCTCACCGAGCCCCGAAAGCCCCGCGCCGAGCAGTTGAACGTCACCGGCCGACCAAGGTCCACCCTTGCCTCCTCGGGGCTCACGCTCACGCTTGCGTTCGCTTTGGGAAGGACCAGGGAAAGGTGGAAAGAACGCGTGTTTTACACTACTGCTCCTACTCCTTCTTGCCCAGCTCCAGACACTTTGAAACATCCATTCTCATCTTCTCCGAACAGAATTACAGCAATCCAAGCCCCAACAACCACAGAAAAAAATATAAGCCCCCGTTACCGAGCCACCTTTGATGAAAGTAAAGGTTTCTCCTTAGAAATGTACCCAGGTACCCAGGTAGTGACATTAAGTTCCGAGTTACGTACAAGCAGGCCACTTCTGGTGTGACACAGGCGTTTAAAAAACGGGTTGACATATGCAGCGTTCAGCCCCTAAACCAACTTAAAAGGTACCACGCCCGTTATTTACGAAAATAAAGCGTACAATTGGACTGAGAGAATGCATTACAGTAGAAATAATTACGGGTCTTGGAAAAAGAACTTGGCTGCTCGGGCTGGAGCCGAGACCTCTCGCTCGAAAACTCTCGATTCTGCCCCTAGGCTACCAAAGCGGAGTAGCGGTGTTCCTTTAGCAGCCGCTCAAAAGAACATAAGAAGTGTTCCTAGCAAACCAGTACATGGCGCTGGCTGCGTACAGGGAGCGTTTGGCTTGTACCTACCTGGGAACAGAATATCGCACCTAGGTGATGGATAACCTACATTACCCTGTTATTAGCGGTGGAATGTGTACAAGCGAACAAAAAATTGTGGAATTAGGGATGGTCACGGAAAGCGCCGTATAGATTGAATGGCATGCGCCTCTCAAGCTGTAATTAAAGCACATAGGAATTGAATTTGTGCGTGCAAAACCTTAGAAAAAAATGAACATAAATTAAATGACGCACTGTTGTGTGGAATGCAAGGTGAAAATGGCTGCCTTGCGACTACCTAATTACCAGCGTTATTTTGAACGTAATTGGGAGCAAGTAAAGCCTTCCTGCCGGCCCTTTATTCCACTGTATGGCAACACGCAACGTGAAAACATGCATCCGGAAAAATCGTGTACGACGTTCGTTATTTCTTGCCGCAACTGCTATTATTCAGACCCAGAGCGCACCTTTAACGATGAACATGAAGTAGCAACATTTTATTTTTGCTTTTTACAAGGTCTCATAATTTCCAGGCACTTTATTCTGGCGCACGTTCATTAAGACAGGTGTAATTGCTCTGAGGCACGCTCAGAGCTTGGAAGAAGTACTCTGAAGCCTCGCAGCGCTAGTTTGTTTGTCTCTCACGCGATCACAGGATAATTGATCCACAGCTCCCAAAGTTCACCCCCGTAAGTTACAACCGAGCGCACCGCGATTATTTATTGCGGGGAATGAAAGCACACCAGGAACAAAAAAACCTTAAAACAACTCGACATTTTGGCGAAGCATATTGTGGGAAGCGTTGCTGAAACGTACGGCAATTGCGGTGGAGAAAGATTGTCCCCATACGTCTCCACCTTCGCTTCGTTGTGCTAACATAATTTGGGAACATCAGGGAGGTCTAGCGAAGGGGTATGGCAGCAGAAGTACGATGAAAGCAACTGAAACAAAAGGGTTGGCAGTCAAGAAAACCTCGGAAAGCAAAGGGGAGTATGCAGTACGTCATAGAAACAGATGAAGAATTTTTTTGAGACAGAAAGAAAGTGGTGAAAAAATGCTCGCCGGGTGGGATCCGAACCCACGACCTCCAGAATACCGGTGTGGTGCGATGACCACTACGCTACCGACGGGGCAATTTCCCCCTCCACTTTCTGGGGTATTTATGTTAAGGTATTTTTGATTTCTGGCGCTTGGGGGTGGTAGCCAGCGCCACTCGGACTACTCGGGGTGAAGGGGACCTTCTTTTTAACCCCCGGGCCGTGACTCGAGTGTCTACGACATGTCGAGAGTGGTCGACCAGCGTTGAACCCTCTTTAGCTCCCAATTGCACCAAGACTGCCAGAGCAGAGGCCCTCGCTATGCATGTAGCGAGTCAGAATAAGAAGCAAGTTTTACCCTCTGTACCTTTCTGGAGCAATCATTGTGTTATTTTTACAATGTTTTTTATCGTTCAGTTGTTACTAATATTTCTTGTTACTTCCACATGATGCAACTTCGCCAAAGTTTTAGTTAAAAGTTTGCACTTGTGTTGTCACCTTATCTTAGTCTTTGTCTTTTCGCTCTCGCCATAACTAAGTGCTCAACATGTACCTTCCGGGCGCATCGCAAGCAATTAGTGCCGCTGAAAGAGTAGAGAGCTACGGGAACCTTCTCTTACACTACCCTGCAAAGTCGCTCTCCCTCGGTTTTTATTGTCGTTGCGAAATTGGTGCCATCACATGTATTCCGGGCTGCGTGAAAATGTGCGTGACAGCGAGTGAGGCGCGGTTTCCAAAATTGGGCCTTCGAATGTGAAAATGCATTTTTAATCTTTCAAACCTCGGGCCGCCCCAGCGGTTTTCACGCAGGAACAGAGAGGGGAGCGTCTGCGCTCGTTGTTCACCGCCATACGAACGAAAGTGCATTTTGGGGCGCACGTGGGTAGATTCCCAGATGCGGTTGTTAATTGAACGGATTAACCAGTCGCGCAGGCTCCGAACACCGTAATGGCGCCGCTGTAATACCTGCAGGCGTCGAGGGCTCGAACTCTGAATTCTGCATGAAAGCCTCGCGTTGATAATGGTCGCTTGCTCCCTAATTCCGCGAGTTTTTCGCGCAAGGATTCTTTTTTGCTGTTGCTTTTCTTTCTCTTTTCAGCTCCATCTTTCTATTTTTGTCTCTCCTTCTTCTCTATTTCCGTTGTATTTCCTTTTTCTTCCTAACTTGAGTTGCTGCTTTCAGTTCATGTTTCAGTACTTGGGTTGTTCTTGCTTCCTTTCCTTTTCGTTCCCATAGTTTTGTCTTTGCATTTTCCCTACTTTAATTGTTCTTAGCTTTTTCTTTTTTCTCATTTGCCGACACTATTTCATCTTTGTTGTCCAACTTCTACGTTCTATGTGCATTTTTATTCTGGGGTATAGTAGTAACGCGCTGAGCGTTTTCGCCACGTTTTACTTGCAGGTATACATTTAAATGTCGCGCCATAGAGAGGATAGCGCATAGCAGTTAAAGATGACTTCGACATTCTTTTTTTTTTACTAGTTTATCAAGTATTTCTCGCAAAATGGTCAAACGACAAATCTTCAAATATCATGCGAGTTGTCGAAAGGCTTCATCGACTAAAATTACAATTACTCTTATTTCCATGATGAAACGCATGGTGGGAAACGACTCACTCTGAAAACTAACCATTTTATGTCCTAAAAGTAGTACGTGTGACAACAATGCACACGTTCAGTCTAAGCTTGAAATTGACACCGACGCGTGCATTTTTTTCTCAGTGTTCAGAGTTTTACTAGATAAGTTTGAGACTGAAAGACTACGTCGTATGAGCTCGCGAACTTTATAAATTTCAATGCCAAAAAAAAAAAAACAGGCTTGCGCCTGCTACTCGGTAACCATTTTCTTGTTGAGTATGTCCTCTAGAAGCCTTCGAACAATGCAGTAATTACATGAAGACTTTTTACTATTATTTTCAACGGCGATTTGGCTTTCCTGATAATGAAAGCGTCCTAGCAGCATTGTTCTCGTCCGTGCAGTATTTAACACTGCAATTATTCAATAGCAGGCAAATGCTACCGGGTTTATTAATTTGGTACGCTTAAGTATTATTTAAAAGTGCAAACTACGACGTTGTAAGCATCTATCGATGTCCTGCGAAGCTACAAAGGGTGATGAATGACAGTGTCGGATGTGGTTCACTTCTGAATACGACTGCGGACAAAAGTTCAGCCCGCAGGGCGGCTTCCATCAGCATTAATTTTCAAGCCCTTAATTCCAAAGTACTCTTGGGATTCAGCCGGAAGAGCGAATAAAATAATAATAAACGAGTCGAAACGAACGAGATTTGTTCCCCCGTACCGGGACTATAGGGCGGCGTCCTTCACGAGTTCGTGGGTCGCATTTTGACGGGACACTTCTTTCTAGACTAAATTGGCCGCATTAATGGGGCCACCGGACGGTGCAAAGCGAACAAGCAGGGAAGCCGCCTCGGCTGCCCGCGCCGCGCTGCCGCCGCCGCTGCTGCCAGGGAAGGTTGCGACCCGGGGAGCAATTACGGCTCGCGAAATTAAACCGGCGACTCCCCCACTTGTACCCCCGTTCCCTTCGCCTCGGTTAGTTGCTAGCACGCGCGGAGTTCAGAGAGTTTTGCGAGCGAAAGTACACGAAAACAGGGACGCGCAGGATTTGCTTTGGAACGACGTGCTCAAGACCGTCTCGCGCTTTTGTAGCCTTCTCCCCCTCTTTGCTTTCGCTGGGAGAGAGAGAGGGAGTGAGAAAGTTCATGCCTCGTTGTATGACACGCTCAGGAAATGATTTTTTTTTTCGTTATCCCTTTTTTTCTGCTTTATCACGTGCAACACCATGTACCATTCGTCGTGGTTCGTACTTCGTGCGTTCCGCAGAACCAAAAAGCACGTACCGCCTCACAGCTCTTATTGGGAACGTCTAAGAGAGAAGGAAAGGCAGAGGGAGAGGGTGACAGTGAAGGCTTTGCATTTTTCATCTCACCGAGGCTTTCATCTCAAAACTACGCCATTCGCTCGCCTTTCCGGGCACACCCTCAACTCGCGGGTTTGAACACGGGCCGCTGCGAAAGCAGCCCGTTTTCTAACCGTTACCCGCGCAAGCTAGCCCTGGGCGTGCGCGCCCGATTCGCACCTACCGAAGCGGTCGCTAGCCTAGCCGCCGAAAAACCTCGAGTTCTAAAGGGAACCAATCCTAACACCGTCTACATGAAAGGTCAATGCCGCATCGCTTCATTTCCTTTCCTTTTCTCGTCAGGTAACTGACACAGCCAACTTCCATTTCATGAGCAGTGATGTGTTTTCTTTTCTAAAACTTCCGCCAACAGGAGCCGGAAAAGGATGGTCCTTGAGCTCACGGCGATTGTAACGCGAGGTGAAAGGGCTTTATAGCGTATCTAGGTGGCGTTTGTCGGATACGCTGCTCCTGCGTTTTTGGCGGTTCCTTCCCACAATTTCGCGCGCCTGCGCATCGCGTTTTTCCCGCCAGTTTCCTTCATTTGCGCGGGACGCCCGCGAACAGCGAGTTTGTTTTTTTGAAACGGGCGCGATGAAAAGCTGCGCCCCGGCGTAAATTAAGCGCGCTCAAGGCAACCAGGGCTAAGTCGTACACTCCCGGTGCGCTGGAAAGTATTTGTGAGGGGGATCGGAAAGGAGGGGAGAAGGGTTGAGGAGAGGGTTCGCACGGCACAGTTCCTGTTTTAATTAGCCCGCAAGGCCTCTCCCCCGACTTCCGCAAATGGTTTTCAGTTTTCCCTGTATTCACCTCGAGAGTGAATTTCTGTTTTTAGCCATTACTCATCCCTGTAAAGGGGAAGAGAAAGAGAGAGGGAAAAAAGGAGGACTCTTGGAAGCCCGCAAAATCCGGACGCCAAGACTGCGACTCTTGAAGGCTTTCGCCCCCGTTGTTTAAAGCCGCGCAATAGCGAACTCCGAGGGCTGGTGTGTGCGTCAGCGAAACGCATGCGTAACGAGGCCGACTCAACTATGCATGCGTAACGAAGACGACTCAAACTTAATATTCTGGCTTCCGTCTAGGTACAACTGAGTAGAGTCGTTTGTCGGAGGTACACGCGCCGCTGGTGGTTTTACACGTAAGCCACAACCCAGTGCACTGAAGGGGAACGAAAATTAGATGAAATCCAGTGTTTCCGGAAGGTTATGCGGAATTGGGGAAACGAGAGGATAGGCGTATGCTCTGTGAGTAGGCGGAAAAATGCGAAGCGTTGCCAGCTCCTAAACCCCTCCCCCCCCCCCCATCCCCTTTCTCGCCCTCGTTAAGCCTTCGTTGTCTGACTTAACCACTGAAGTTTTAAAGCGCAACGGTATCAAATCACTGGCGAAGATCTGTAGGTCGTATCTCAAAACCCGTGGCCCAGGTGTGCTAAAATCGGAAAGAAAAGGTTTGAGGACACGCGCAGGGTTCGTTGTTTAAGCTTTGGATACGGGAATTGAGAGCCAATACTGGGACGTTAGATAAGATATCTGTGATAAACGTTCTGGAATAAGATATCTAGGAGCAAAGTTTTGAACTAGTCAAAAGGTACGTCTCGATGGTGAATGCCTACACTTCATGACTTTTGACTAGCTTAAAGCTTTGTTCTTAGATACTTGATTTCATGTCACAACATTCAGACAGCTCCTTTAACGACACCTTCCGTATATATCTCCGGAATTCAGATTAACCTATTTCTCGCCTAATGTTTGGCGGCGTCGATTTCTGTGCTTTTTTTCTTCATGATAGAATTCTAAGTCTTGCGGAAACTGTGGTAAAGAGGAGGGGTTATTGTTTCCGCTGGCGTATATGATCGTGCCGCGCCAGTATTGCTGCTAACGGCATGCTAACGGCAGGGGCGTAGACAAGGGGAGGGGGGGGGGGGGGGGGTTCGGTGCCAGAACACCCCCCGAAATTTTATTAATGCAGAGAAGGACGAAGATAATGAGAGGAGAGGGGGGGGGAGCCTCTCTTTCTTTTTTTTTTTTCCATTGGGTATAACGCCCCCAGAAAAATATTTCTGGCTACGCCACTGCCTTCCCGTCTGAATACTGGTCAACGGAGCTGCGTGTCAGCGTGGCGTAAGCTCGCAACGGCTCTCGCCAGTACTGCCGATACATACCCGGATTCGACGCCCGCAAGAGTCGCCAGACCTCCACCTCCCCTCCTCACCATAGCTGACTTCCTAAGCACATGCCGCATGTTCCCTCCGGAAGCTCGTCAGCCAGCCATTAACTGCACAGGCTGTTTTACGTCTCAGGCGCTGCCTATCGCAGTCCCAAAAGGCCACGAAAGCTTTACATCGTTTTTTCAAGGCCACAGGCTTGTCTGAACGACTGTATGGACGCCTTGTACCGTGTTCGATTTGCCAAATTTCGCCAGATTACCAGTTCTGCTTTAAGCATTATCATCGACCCTGGTTTTGTGTTTGCCAGTATCTTTACTCTTTTTCCAACTCCTCAAACTCCACTCCCCAACTTTTTATATAACGCTTGTTTTTCTTCAATAGTTTCTGTTACGCTTCCCATGTGCAGGGTAGACAACCAGACTCTGCTGTGATCGACGTCCCTGCCTTTTATGTACTGTCTTATCCTTCCGTTCTCACCCTTCCTATCCATGCCGGGCTTACCCTCCGCGAGCACGTAGTCATTCGGCAGGTACAAACATATGCACTCTATACCATGCGCGCACACGTCCACTCAGCTACATTTAATAAAGCGCAGCTTTCTACGTCTTACTGATGGCTATGTCGTGTCAAAACACTTTGCAAGAAAGCCGACTCGGTCTAAGCAGTTTGGATTTGGAGAGGGATGCGTGGGCGGGCAAAATTAGAAAAATCATGTAATTCTCCGTTTAACAACGACAATGGGTGAACTCGAAGTATCATCGTGCGAAAGTAAATGGCGAAGGGTCAAAGTCAAAACCGTTGTGATCAAAAGTCGAAACTTCGTGCGGGGCATAGTCAGAGCTCAATGAGTCAAAGTCCAAATTCAGACGACAACTAAGGAATGCCTCCCGAGAAACCCCCGCGTTCAACCATCGTCATCGTTAGACGGACGGATACAAGATTTTTTCAAAGCACGCCAGGAACCCCTTTCCTACTCTGCCCCCACTGCCTTTCTTCATTCACCCGCCGCGGTGGTTCAGTGGCTAAGGCGTTGCGCTGCTGAGCACGAGGTCGCGGGTTCGATTCCCGGCCGCGGCGGCCGCTTTTCTGATGGAGGCGAAAAGCAAAAACGCCCGTGTGTGCGAGATTTCGGCGCACGTTAAAGATCCCCAGGTGGTCGAAATTAATCCGGAGCCCTCCACTACTGCGCGCCTCATCGCCTGCGTTGCGTCGGCGCGTTAAACCCTACAATCAATCAATCAATCAAGCCTTTCTTCATTCACCGAGGACCACTGTACGTGGTAGTGGGCGCGCTACCCTACACAATCACACAGTTTCAGCAGAGAAAGGCTGGCTGTTGCAACGAGTCCCCAAGAACGACGAGAACTGGCGTGGCACTTCATAAGGACCGTCAGCGGCTGATTCCTTTCCACCGTCCGTAGCTTATATGTTCACCTATCTGTCTAAGTTCGCGATCGGTCTCCCTTAAGTATCGACACGTTTGGAATAGGCTGCAAAGGGGGAAACGACTGCCTTCGCAACGACCGAATCGCCCTAACACGTTGCAGTAATTCTGCACAGTTTTTTTTTTCTTTTCTTTGCAGAGTAACTCTTACTGTTCGTTTATCTGCACCCTCGACCTCATGTTGTTCAGTTACCTCGTTCTATACATTTTTCTTTTGTGACACCGGCTTTGCCGCTCTATTCTCTTATCCTTTGAGTTTCTTTTTGTGGCACAGGAGGAGGAGGAGGAGGAGGAATAAACTGTATTGCAATATGCCCTTCAGGGGCGGGTGGTGAGCACTTGTCGCGACCCAGCGGTGACCTCGGTAACACGTTCCACCAAGTCTTTCTGGACCCCGCGGTCGCAGCCGCCAGTATATCCTTGCTTTGTTACAGCTGATGTTTAGGAATCTTTTCCGCGTTGGGTCATTTTCGGGTTTGCCCATAATAACGCTCTCAAAGTGCACAGTAAGCAGCAGATGGTCACTTCCTATGCTGCCGTCTCCGCTTCATATCTCTTCCTTGTCCGCAGAAGCACTGGTTCATATTGTGCACCACAGTCTTCGCTGAACTACCAGTTATCGCTGCCCCATGTTAACTTATTGCAACTCATTCATTCTCCAAGTTACCCGCCGCGGTAGCTCGGCGTCTAAGGCGCTGTGCTGCTGAGCCCAAGGATGCGTGCTCGATCGCCACCTCAGTGGCTGCTTTTCTGATAAAGGCGAAAAGCGATAACGCCCGTGTGTCAAGATTTCCAGGTGTTCAAAATTAATCCGGAGCCCTCAACCACGGCGCGCCTAAGAGCTCAGGTGTAGCTTCGACGCGCGTTAAATCCCGAAATCCGAATCTGAATCATCCTCCATGCTCTTGCACAACAGCAATGTTTAGAAAACAGTGTGAGTCTGACTGCAACGTCGAATGTCTTCGCGATGTTATCTGTTCATTCATTATTTTATACTCGACGGTATTTCTGTGCAGAAAATACAAAGTAAATCAGGCTAAACGTTTTTTTCTTAATGAGCAAAAGTTCGAGATTTTCTTCAGCTCATTCGCATGAAGGCGTTTTATTGACACTACGTGTCAGCAACGACTGTAGTCGGAATAACATACACCTTTATAAAACACTGTTTCGTTTCCTTTTATTTTGAGGTAAAGAAGTGAGAAAAGCAGACAGGAGAGGAAAAAAAAAAGCACTCGGAGCAGAACAAACCGCTCGGTGGCGCGGCTTGAAAATGTCGATTGAAAAGGCTATCCGAGCGGAACGAACGGGCTTCGTAATAAACGATCTCCCGTGGTGACATTTCGGCGAAAGGCGGCAGATCGCAGTTTAAGGTTCCGCGCGAGCTTTGCGAATTAATGGTTCCCGCGAGAATAATTAGGAGGTGCGGCCGTAAGATAAACATTGAAAGTACGCTCTCCCTCCCTCTCTCTCTCTCTCTCCCGCTCATTATTACGCTACGTATTGTGTTCGCCAAAAGCGCCGGAATCTGCCGTTCCGCAGCGCAGACAACCAAAGTTTGTTAAGCGATGTGCAGAAAACGGTTCGTGATTTGTGAATAAAAATTTGGGGATAAAATTAATGCCCGTGGCACTTTGTCTCGTACCACGAGTATAGCATTCTTCTGTGGCGCAAAAAAACGAACCGTGACATGTTTACAGTACCGTTTTCTCTGTTTGCAACTATTTAGGTGTTTTTAAAAGAGGGCAGTGTGTTGCACATTTCTGTCCCTGTCAGTGTTCGCTCCCGTCATCGCTGCGATTCGTTGGCCGTTGAGGAAACAATGCGGCGTGTTTTACGGTCGCGAGGCTTATTTCGCAATTATTGTTCTTTGGGACTGCTGGGTGATCCACTCGGCCAACGAAGTGTGCGCCTGAAAGGTGTTTACTCCTCATTAGCCCGGCTATCTGCGTTAGAGACATTTCCGTAGTTTGATTTTAAATGCAGTGATCTTCTATAGTGAAATGTTTCGGTTGCTCCGTACTATCTATACAAAATTTTCACCTTATGGCACAATGTTTTATTTTAGCCTAGATTGTAATTAGCATTATTATTATTTGGCGCTATTAAACATCTCAAACAGCCCCTTTTTTGCGGGTTTGATTTAATTACTCCTACAATGCTAAACGTGTAAGGGAAGATTGGAATTCGTATTCTGACTGCTATATTTAGAAGTTCAATTCAAACTGGTATATGTTTTGATCATTCGAATAACTTTTTGTGGTATAAGAGTGATGGCAAGTTTGCATAAACTTCAAGCAAGTAATCCGTACATTAAAGAAGGAAGAATACACAGTAACAGCTCACCAGCCACTTCCGCGACCGGCTCTTCTGACTTTACAGGTATTCGTTTGTGTCACTGGCGCTGCCCACCAAGCTACCGCCAAGAACGTGACTGGGTGGTCGCATATTGCCTCTACTTCCGATTGATAGTACCCCTTCAATGCTATGGTGCAGCTGATACACTGATAACTCTCATTTTAGTGTCTCAACTAGTACTTCATCACTGCTGATGTTGTTTAACGCGAAGTTTCTAAGTTTCCGTCTTTGACCGGAACAATTTTGTTCCGGTCAAGAACAACTTCTTTCGGGGCTTTAATTAAGTTCAGTAACTTCATCGTCAGTCTCTCTACGCCTACTGCAGGGCAAAGGCCTCTCCCATAGATCTCCAATTACCCCGTTTTTATCCCCGCAAACTTCTTGATCTCATCTGCCCGTCTAACTTTCTGCCACGCCCTGTCATGCTTGCCTTCTCTAGGGATCCACTCTATTACCCTTAATGACGGTTCTCTTGTCTTCAATTAACAAAGCGTAATTTAATTTAACAAAGCCATGTCCTTTGTCAGGCTAGCTGTATCTTGTATTCAGGCATTGTCCTCTTAAATGTAACATGCATTGCTCCTGTCCTTACAAGTGGTGCTAAAGGTGGTGTTCCCAAAGGATTCTCGTAGATTTCGCGGCCTAGGAATTGCAGGTATTTTGAAATGGATGTGTATGCTGTTAATCATTAATGGAGCGAAAGAGAGGTCGAAAGTATCGAGCTTAGTTAAGTTTGCGTCGACATGATTTGTTTTGAAAATTGCGTGTACACGGCGCGTCGACCGAATTTAACTTTGCCTACTAGTTCTAGAATTCAGCCTGAAGGTAATAAGACCGTGTTTACAATGACAGCGCAGTGTAAAGTCAGGACGTGCGCTGAGAAATTAGTCCAGTCCGCACTGCGGTGTGATTATGAACCTACACCACCCCGTCCGATTGCCAACACCGCTGCAGTGAGAAACTGGTTATAAGTATGTTCAGTGCCCCCCATAAGACTGTTCTGTAAAATCACGATAGTATGCAGCCATTTCCGGTGTTGCTATTCGGGCCACTGCAAATCGTGTTCGAAACTCGCATGATGTAATTCTGACATGCTAACGTATGCGCATAATCAATCACAGCGCGACACAGACGGGGAACCGAAAAAGGAGACGCAAAACGCCGTTATTCAACAAGAGCTTATGGTAAGCATCACATGCCCATACACAATAGAAAACAACCGGACGAGTGGCTTATCTTTAGAATGTTAACAAAGTTACAACAAACTACACAAGGAGCGCGAGAGTCGTCCGCTACCGGCATCGAAGAAGAACACTTCTTTATTATCAAGTGGGACTGGCAGATAGCCTGCACACGTCTCGCGTCCCTTAAAGGGGCCATAGAGACGAACTATAAGTTTCGTTCTTGAAAAAGATAGCGTTGTCCCGATAACAATGATACTATGTTATGGGGAACTCAGAAAAATAATGGAGATATTAGGGAAAACAGATGAAGCAGTGGCGACTCGCCTGACAATTTCCGGCAATGTCTCCATGGCTTAACTAGGCCTATGATCCCTACGGCCTAGTGAAGCGTCACTACAGCCTCTGATCAAAGCCACCGCCAAGAAATATCACTGGGCAATAGGAGAGGGGCCCCACATTTCGTTTGGTCGTACAAGTTGAACGTTAACGTGCAGTTAAAACTGATAACTATGGTTTAGTGCTAGCCTATATTACGTTACTCCGGTGCATAACACGTTACTGTAGCGCGAAAGTTTAGTTTTTTAATATTTGTTGCACTTTTCGGTTCAAAAAAGCCTCTTTTGTGACTGGAATCGAGTTTTGTGAGGTACCAAAGACGACTACTTTCAAATTTAACTATGCTGTTTTGACTGCGCAGGTTTTGTAGGTCGACTATTTTCGTCCGTCTGCTGTAGGTCGTGCGTCACTCAAGGGTAGGAGCAGGTTCTCGGACCCGCCGGTGGCCCCTATTGGTGGATCTGGGAATAGCCTGGCCGGCGGTTCTCAGACACATCTATTGAGGGCGCAGTGGTCTCGAAAGGCCGGGTTCTTCTCCCTCCCGCTAAGGGAGGGAGAAAAGAGGGATCCATCTGCCGCTTACGTTTAGCGCCCGATTCCTCTGCGCGAACCGTGGAATTCCCGGGGCGACGGTGCTGCCGTTATTCGGGCGAGCACCCGTTTACGTTCGAGCTGACATATGAGAACCACAACCGCTGTTTCAGCAGATTTCACACTGGATGGAACTGGGTTGAATTCTTCTTTTGTCTGCATGGCCCTTCCGGGCCCTTCGATGTAATGATTTTTTTCTGTTATCTCAAGACCTCTCGTAGTGGAAAGCGCCCATTATGACACACATAGGGCCGTATTATGAGTGCCTCCTCCCCACCATTTCCTCCCTCCACTCGTCTGAGAAGAGGATTCCGCAATGCTTATGCATGGGGAAATTTATTTCAAGGATCCCCTCCACTGTAGGCTCGAGTGGACGAAGGACTCAGAATACAAGGGATGGACTCTCGACGGTACGATGGACACTTACGCCTGACCAGCAGCTCGGTGTCGGTGCGGTCTTCGCCGACGCTGTTGTTGGCGAGGCACGTGTACCGGCCCTGGTCGGACTCTCTCACCGAGCGCAGGAGTAGCGCGCCGGGTAGGTGCAGGGACCCGGCGCGGACGGGGCTCAGGGTGCCCCGGGGGGAGCGACGGAACCACCGTGTGCTGGGCGCCGGGTGGCCGCGCGCCAGGCACGGCATCTCGGCGTCTTCGCCCAGCGCCGCCTCCACGGACGCCTGGCCCTTCATGATACGGGGCGCCAGCTTGCCGTTCGGCTCTGCGAACACAAGAAACGGTTGACATAACACATACGAGAACAGGGGTGAATGCTGAGCTGAACGCGTGAAACCGGTCAATAATACTGCAAGAAGTCCTGTCGTTACCAAGTGAGATATCCTCGAAGTAGGCTCCAAAAAGCCCACCCTTGAAGATATTGTCGTCGCAATAACCAAACACGACATTTTTCAACCTTAAACAATATAACGGCAAGAAAATGTCAAGACGCGGGAAAAGTAATCAAGGTTAAACCGTGTCACTCGTAGCGTTAGACAATCTTCGGCTGGAAACACTTAACAAACTACTTGTTGCCACCGCACATGGGGAACCTAATGCGACGCTGCATATTTATTTATTTATTTAAAAATACCTTACAGACCCTTATTGCAGGGCATTGTGTAAGGGGGGTAACAAAGCGTGAGTGTCGTGACAGAATTGTAAGGTAACATCAAACTTCGAATGAACCAAAAGCGGAACAACAAATAACACGCTTATGTATCAGTAAAAAGGCAAAGACGAGAACGTACAACAAAAATGGCATTTGAAGTTGCACATGGGAACATTGCTGGTGGGAAGAAATACATATATGCGTAATACAACTTAGTAGAAAACATCTTGTACACACGTAGCCAAAAATGATCTTTAACAGAGCGCCGAAAGCAAGTTGTTGTTGGTTTGAAAACAGAGTGCAACAATAAATTAGCGTCTACAAAAAAAGATTTCTGTGTTAACCGCTCTTGTTCAGGATCAAATTTTACTCGAAGGCAGCGTGCTACGATCCTGGCTTGAAAAAGCATCGTCTGCCGATGAAAAACGTTTTACACACACATGAAAATGTTCCTAACGGCCCAGCTTGCTTTGTTTAGAAATATGTCAATGCTTTACTAAAATGAAAAAAATAAACAAGAAATCCGTTTTACTTCATTTAGTTTTCATTAGATGGCGCTAGCTGTACCAGCAAGCGAGAGTTTTATTTCTCAATTTCAGTACAAAAGTGACATATTTTGGAAATGAGCAAGCTATGCCGCCTGAAGCCCTTTCGATTGATTGACTGATTTTGTGGTTTAACGCGCCGACGCAACGCAGGCGATGAGGCGCGCCGTAGTGGAGAGCTCCGGATTAATTTTTACCACCTGGGGATCTTTAACGTGCGCCAAGATCTCTTACACACGGGTGGTTTTGCTCTCCGCCTCCACCAGAAAAGTGGCCGCCGCGGCCGGGAATCGAACCCGCGACCTCGTGCTCAGCAGCGCAACGCCTTAGCCACTGAGCTACCGCGACGGATGCCTGGAGCCTGTTCTAGGATCGGCAAAACTTTTCGTATAGACGCACGATGGTTTTTAAGGCCGTGGATCATGAAGCAGTAAATCCCATTGGAACGTTAACAAGTGAATCCCCCTTAACACCAATACTTGCTGCTGCTCTTCTTTGCTTATTAGGAATTTAACAAACACAATGTTCGCCCATTGGAAAGCCGGCGTCAATCTAGCGAAAATTAGCACCTTAGAACGGTGGCGACATTTGGTATTTCCGAAAAAACGCACGAAGCCGGTTCGCGGTAGGGCGCGGCCGATGCGGCCGAAGGCCCAAAACATTTTTTCGTTTTTTCGTCACTCGTTTAGCGTGACCACGCAGACTCGATACGGACCTGTAATAAAATATTCCACCCTCTTTCGAACCGCTTCGTTAGGGTCCCTTAATATATGCCATGAATTGCGAGGAAGGGATTTCCGAACGACATCTATTGCCGCTGAAGCAAATGTCAGACACGCAGACAGCAAATGCTCAAATGCAATCAATGAGAGCGTACATCGGAGGAGTGTTTTTCTATCTCACTATTTTTTTCTCCTGGGCCACGTTATTGCTTTTGCCTGCTCCATGCTTATTACACAGATTCCGATTACTCTAGCGCAATTAATTAACCCCCATGTTTTTACACGAGGTGCTCCCGGAACCCGACCGTTTTCTGTTGCAGGCATCGCTATGCAACATCTGGGTGCCTAGGAGGTGGCAACGAAGCAGCGCTTATGTGAAGTTCTCCCAACGCTACCTAGAGGAAAGTTGGTTCTCCTCGTTTGACACGTAAGTTTCCTAGCTTGAAGCTGTGAGTGAGTGAGTGAGTGAGTGAGTGAGTGAGTGAGTGAGTGAGTGAGTGAGTGAGTGAGTGAGTGAGTGAGTGAGTGAGTGAGTGAGTGAGTGAGTGAGTGAGTGAGTGACGTGCTAAACAGAGGAGACTTGAATTGCCGGGATGACGTGATGATTCGTTTGGCTATTGAAGGAGAACAAGTTTAAACTCAAAACATTTTGCCGAGAAGTAGCAGCAGTGCCACATGGGCTAGTCCGAATTCACCCAAAATGGTAAAACTAATCTTGAAAGCTGTGTTTTAAGTGAAAGATCGATATGAATGTTGTGTCGTATTCCATAATGACACGCACGGAAAATAGTGGCAAAAATGCATCGGTAAGGAGAAAACCAACTTTGCAGCGATGCAAGAAATGTCGGCTGGTTCAAATTATGTAACGGACATGACCCTACCCGTGCGTTCATAACCGATTTGCACCTGACCCCATAGAGTTCAGCAATGAAGGCAATATAATCCGGGCCACCGCACGTAATTGGTGCAAATTGTTTCGTGGCAAAGCGAGAAAGGTGTACCTATGCAAACAGTCAGCCGCAGGTAAACATGAAAACAAACCCGGACATGACATTGTTCTTGGTGACATTTATTCGTCATTATTGTTGTAGATCAATTCGATTTGATTTTGTCCAGCCCATGAAAGGCGTTTTTTTTCGCAGTCCAGCAGCTGAATAGACTGCAACCTCAGTTTACAGCCATTGAACGCACGTAAATCTCTGATATCCGAAAATGTAATGATGCAAGGAATGTGGCCCTGGTAATGTACGGTGCACCTAGTTGAACATGAAACAAATCGGAACTTAGAAAACTTGCACCCGGGTGATGCCTTACCTTAAAACAAAACACGCGTGAACACAATGCGTACAACATTCGTCGGTTTCTGCGGGTATCCCTACCGGGGATACCTGCACTATACCTGCATTAGGGGTACCTGCTCTCTAATAGGAAACTACATCCCTGCGGGTATAGCTCTCTACTAGGGAGCTATACCCGCAGGGGTACCCGCAGAGGCAGTACTTCCTTTGCGTAACAATCACTGCACCCCTGGAAAAGCTTTACCTGCGTCTCACAAGAATTCCTACCATTGTGCCACTCAAGTAATTCCATCTTCAGGCTGTTCCTTCACCTTTCAGCAAGCTGTAACTTTGCATCCAGCCGTAACCATAGGGGCTGGACACACGAATTCCTATACATTAATTTGCTGCGACAAACTTTTCACTACACCAGGGGAACGTTAGCTGCCAGTTCACGCTTTCTTTTATAAGTTTCGATGTACACAGTCCACGGTGACGATGTTACAGCTCGGGCTGTTTACGGATGAAAGAGCGTCCTGTTATCCTCCCATAGGAATCGTTGGCAGAAGAGCCCCATTTCGTTTCAAATTAGTTTAGCCTCCCTAACAAATTACAGGACAAGTAACGCATAGCCACCGGAAGCAACTTCGTCCTTAATGGCGAAACACAGAAGCTGCGCCCCTTTGGGGGTCGTCAGTGTTTTTGTCGAACATTTTGCATTCACGAAAACGTGGAGCCGTGTTAGTCGATGCTAGTTGTCCCCCTTGGACCATCGGGAAAAATCTCGTGTGTCTTGGCCCGCCGATGCCATTTAGGTTGTGTAGGACCGGGTATTTTAAACTCAAACAGACGTTTCATACTGCTACTGCTTCTAGAAAACAAGATACTATAAAATCTTCACTACTGAACTGCGTATTGTAATTCGAAACTGGCGTTTGGTCATCGCGCTATCTTCAGCTCACGGTTCGTAAACGATGAATGGAACGCTTCCATTAAAGAAACCTGAGCCGTCTTTGTGCGGACGTGATGGGGGGGAAGTCTTTAGCGCGCGCTTCATTCACTAGAATTGAACAAACGTATATATATATCGGCATGGTTATTGGTTATATGACTACAAAACAAAATCCTAACTTTGTTCGTTCAATTACGCAGCACGAAATGTTTGAAAGGCCACATGGGTATTTGCCGAAGTTCGCTGTTGAAACGCGGTAATGCACCAGACGAGCGCTTTCGTGTGCGGCCAGTTCTTGTTCCTAGCGATACGAAGACAAAGAGTGATAGGCGGCCAATGGGTGTTCGCAAATTTCTCCCTGCGAGTAATCACATTAGGCCTCGCACTGGCGATACAGACGATAACTCGGGTCCCAAAATGAAAGCAGTGTTGAAAATACGGCCCGAGTAATGGGCTTTAAATTAAACGGCGTCGCTCCTCACAAGCTTTATGGCAGCCATAAGTTTTCATTTAGCACGACCTGCGGCGAAGTTTACGGCCCTGGGGCTTCACAGCGAACGCAGCAGGACAGGGGCCACGTCGAGAGGGAATCCAGGCACGAGATTTAAGACATAACTAGTTACTGAGTTTTAGTTTTACGTCAGTTGCCTCATCTATAGGCGAGAAAAAAAAAGAAATTGTACAAGTTTTTTTTAACACGAAAGTGTTTTATTCCGGGTGGCCCCAACATTTCACTGACGTCATATCCGTCACGGAAGTGACGCCAGTAAAACGAAGCAATCGGCCTGTAAAGGGTGCACCTTTGCACACAGGGTCTTCTTGACAACGTAAACAGAGAACTGCTGTAGAGAATGCTGAAACTCCGGGGATTAGAGGACGAGTTAATACAGTTTCTTATAGCAATCTATAAAGACAATAGAGTGCACCTTACATGGGATGGACAGAAATGCGCCCAGCAGGTCAATACCCATCGGGGACTGAAACAGGGATGCCCTTTTAGCCCAATACTGTTTATGCTTTACATGGCATGGTTAGAAAAGAAACGGGAAGAAAGTCAAGTACGGTTCAGCCTAACCCATATGCTGCAAGGCGAAGTGGTACAACGGCGCATCCCGGGAATGTTATACGCAGACGACATTGTTCTTTTAGCTGATAACCAGACCGATATGCAACGGCTATTGCTATTAAATATTAGCAGCCAGGAAGCCACCAGCCTCGGGTTAAATTTTAGCGCTGAAAAATCGAAAATAATGGTTTTCAATGACGCTACTACTGACTCAGTATCTATCCAGCAAGGCGAATTACCAAGAGTGAAGGAATATAAATATTTGGGTGTGTGGATAAACGAAGGGGATAACTACTTAAGAACTCACGAGGATCAACTTAGGGGTAAGGGAAAGCGAAACGCAGCTGTAATCAAGCATGGAGCTCTGTGGGGGTATAACAAATATGAAGTAGGGAGAGGAATGTGGAAAGGAGTAATGGTTACGGGTCTCACATTTGCAAATGCTGCTCTCTGCTTAAAATCAGATGTTCTATCAGGCCTTGAAGTGAACCAGAGGACGGTAGGCCGTTTGGCCTTAGGCGCGCATGGAAAAACAACTAACGAAGCGATACAGGGGGATATGGGCTGGGCGTCGTTTGAAGTTCGAGAAGCAGAGTAAAATATGTTTTGAGATGAGGTTGAGAGCAATTGATCAACGAAGGTGGGCAGCTAAGGTTTATAGGTACCTATACTTGAAAAGCGTGGCCATGCAATGGTTAAGGAAGACTAGAAGGCTAACGATGAAATACGGAAAGAAAAGGGGAGAATCCAAAATAGCCAAGGTAACCAAAAAAGAGGCAAGGCAGATTGAAACCAATAAATGGAGAGAAAAAATGGAAGCTGAAACATCGTTAGAGATGTACAGGGCTGAGAAATTGAGCATCAGAAAGGAAAATTTCTACGATAATTAATTCCCAGGGCAGTGCTTTGCTTTCTGTGGCTAGAGCAGGTTCTTGCGAACTGAGAGCTTTGTGAGGAAGTATTTACAAAATGATGGGGTATGCGTGGTCTGCGGGAAGGAAACAGAAACTATGCGGCACGTAGTGTCAGAATGTGAGGGTATCCATCCAAATCTACATGAGGGAAATATTCGGCTTCCAGAAGCCCTAGGATCTAAGGGTAGCACAGAGGAAGTTAACTTCGAGGCTGTCGAGGCGACGAAAAGAAGATTGGAATGCTGGTGGACGAAAAGCAGAGGGGATAATATTGCCTAGGACAGTTACCACCTGTAAGAGAAAAAAAAAGTATTTTGTGCCTAATAAGCTTTTTGTGCCTGCCCTAAGAGCAGCGCTAGTATTAAACAAAGAGTATAAAACATAGGTATATTAGTCCTTTTCGGTACGATAACATGTCATCCCCCCGCTACAAAGGGGAAACCAATAGCAATCATGTTCATCATCATCAGTACATATACGTGGGGTTTTCGCGTTTTATATTTTAACATGAAGGTGTTTTATGCCTGGATACACCAAGATTCCACGGAAACGACGGTAGTACACCTTTACTGAAGTGACCCGCCACCAGGACGTCGCTCGCCAAGCGCCCCCACAAGATCAGCCGCCGACCCGAAAATCATGCTCAGCTGAAGATTTCAGTGCACATTTCACTTTCGTGTTTTACCGATTACCATGACAGAGGAATCAACCACATTTTTTTTAAGAATGAGAAACGCTGTACGAAAATAAGTGAGAAGTTAGAACTTTGATACAGACATTTATTTTTATTTTTTTAAGCTTCTTATTTAAAATGATACCTGAATGGTAATGGACCTTTTCTACGACCTCTATCTGCGAATGCGCTTGCGGGCGATGCCATTACTTTTGGTGGCTCGCACTTATCTCAGATAGCGCTTCTAACGAATGCGATGGGGACGACGAGCTCTGCTCCAAACAGATACTGGTTGGCACTCGCGGGTCGCTACAGACGCGCTAAATCATCGAACGCTCAATTACCGGCATGTGAAAATGTACTAAATTTTGTCAACAGCGTACTCAAAGAGCAACTTTCGCGCATAAAGTTGAAAAAAGTGGAGAGCCATGTGGCTGCAAACTAAGCCTCTTGGCTATCACCACGGGCGTCCTTCATGATTCACTGTATACTGGACGGAGCTTTAACGGCAACCATGGCTGATATAGTTACCAATTGTTCTTTTTGTATTCCCCTATACGAGTGCTCTCCTTGGCCTGGAAAAGGTCCATTACGGAGCCATCGTTTCACCTGTGGCCTCAACAAAAGGCGGATGACTCGGACTTGAGGCGTGTTTGTGTCGCCTTTGTAGTGTCATTTTTGCCGTTTATGGGGCCAAGAGAAAGAGAAAGAGAACAAAGGGGGATTTTTATTTGCTATTTTTATCCCAGAAATTGGTTACTAGAAACCGAGCTTTGGGAAAATGCGCAATGTCTTTGTACCTTGTCACGGAATTTTTATATACGATAAAGAATTAGAAGTTGAGAATACATTTAATACTGCTTTTATAGTGTGTTAAAAATGTCTGTTTTTTTTTCTTTAGTTCCTGTTTATGTTTATTTCCGGGGCTGATGCCTAAAAGTGCTATATTGTCGCGGGACACATAAACGAACAATGTCCCATACTGCCATGGCTGAAGACAGATCGTGACGATGACGACGAAGAAGTGGCTGTGTCCGTGCGCGCGCTACCTTATAGCCGTCCTGTTCGTTCTGTAAATACGTCCATCGCATCTGTTTGTAAATAGGCACCCTTATCACGTCATCTCTTGTGCTGCCACGTAAAATTTTGGTAAGGTGCGGGACGATCATCCCCATCCTGGTCAAAGCTTCGTGCCGTTTCGGCCTGGACCCGCCTCTTCACCAGTGTAGTGTACAGCAAATACGTGCTCCGGGTGGTGGGGGGGGGCTTGTAGTTTAATGATGCCCAAAAACCAAGAGCGACAGCGAAGGGTATGACCTAAAAGCTCTCAAGCAACGAGAACGAGGCACCAGCACGCGCGATCCGAAGAGGATGATTTCGTTTCTTCTTCCTCGTCGTCGATCACCATTGTGTATCTCCTACACAAGAGTGTCCTTTTTTATAAAACACGTGACAATATTTTGTCAAGTGAGTGACTGAGTGAGTGAATGACTATTTTCCCCGAGGGAATGGTGGGCGAAGAAGGCAGGGGGAGTCCGTTTTAGTCCTCCCCTCAGACGGCGCCCAGGAGTCGGCCATCTGAACGGCCCGGAGTTGAATTTGCGGTTCTCAATTGAGCACCACGATCTCCCACTGGTCCGAGCAAGTGATTTCTAGTGCTTGAGATGTGATGGTTTTAAAGGGGCAGGCCCATAGAATGTGTTCAAGGTCAGCCCTTGCATAACATACTGTGCGCTCGTGCTCATAGAGCCCCGGGCAACA
This sequence comes from Haemaphysalis longicornis, assembly GCF_048455015.1. Lineage (NCBI taxonomy): Eukaryota > Metazoa > Arthropoda > Arachnida > Ixodida > Ixodidae > Haemaphysalis > Haemaphysalis longicornis. Next base: position 102,901,534 of record NW_027526335.1, on the reverse strand, counting down.
ATGTATGTCACTCGGTTCTGGGATAGGTGCAAGACTGTAGTAGATGCCACGTTACTGACTGCCACTTTCCCAAGTTGCGATGAGCTGCTGGATACCTGGCTCTCCCCAGTCGGTAATGATTAATTTCTCGAAAACAGTAATGAAAATACAGTGGCGTTACACTTTGGAATTTCATTCGCTTCCTGGTTAGTTCGGTTATGAGTACCCATATGGCCCTGTAAAATGACAGGCATGGTGCATAATGCACATGTCTTTGCGCGATCATAATCGCTGCTCCCGTAGTGCTTGCGTTTAAATCATGTAGTACGTTTCCGGAGCCTTTTAACGGCATTTCAATTTCCCGCCAAACGAGTTCCACGAGAAAAAAGCACAAATGCTTAGTTGATCACGCTTTCAAATATTTCACCCTGCTTACGTTGGTACAATACTGATTTTAAAGCCTTTTAGCAAGGTAGTGTTCTTTTTGTCTCTGATGTTTTTGCAAAACGGTGTCTCCTGGCACACCCCGATTATAATGCACGGAACCAGGTAAATTTGCAACACCAGCCTGCCAGGACGGTGAAAATCGTTTTCTACGCTTATATTTGCGAGATCTAAGTGGTTTGAAACAAAGCTTTAAACCCATTGAATGTTTTGAAGTCCAAACACTCTCCGATAACATTCTCCTCTCTACTTTTTTTTTTCCCGCCTACAAACTTTTTATGAGCAAAAAGGAAGCATCGCAAACTTAGAGCCTCTCAATTACGAGACAAATGGTGCCTGTGTGCTATTACAGTGATTTCTACGTGAGTGATATTTATCATCGCCCTCCTAACACATATGCAGGCTCGTGGCAGCCTACATTAATTTCTACGCAGTCTCTAGAGTGCCGTCCGACGGGGCTCCGGCTTTGCGCTGGAGCCATGGCCAAAGCACCGTCCCACGAAGTTAGAGTTTTTGTGACTGGGAAGACGCAAGGACGCAGGGCCGAGCGTGTACCGTTGTGATGGCGTACAATAAAGAAAAAAAAAATGCCGCTGAGGTGCAGATTTTCCGTCAGTTCTTATTTTTGGGTTTCCGCAGGAGAAGGGCCTTCGCGAACCCTTATAATCCCATCTTTATGATCCCAGGGGCGGCAAGTGGAGTCCGCCCTTGTGCGCTTTATTTTTTTTTGCACCTTTTACATGAACATAGAACTTTACTTCATGCGATACCATCGCCTCAGCCACCCTGGCAGGCCATGCTGTTTAACTCGACCCTGGATGTCCAACTCTGTCTAACAACCTGGGCGGTGCGGGCAGCTGAAAACCACGGCTTCTCGTAGTGATAAAGCCGACCAGAACTGCAATAACCGTTTTCAATAAACGTTCATTCAATAAATCAATCTTTAGTTTCAATTATAATTTTAATCACTTCAATATTGTGAATTAACGTGTTTTTTTTCTCCTTGTTCAGTTATGTTAGGTCACGCTATGTTAGGCTACATTATGTTAAGCAGAGAGATGTATGGGGCCATACACGGGGATTTTTACTGCAAAGCGGTATATGTCTCAGCCCCCAGTTTTCATTCCGGTGTAGACGATTTACTCGGCGCCACTTCTGTGCTCCTCCTCTCCACCGCTGACCCCTTTTCACAACTGTTATACCCCACGCCACCACCGCTGCCTCTTTCATAAGTTGCGCATACGGCCGATAACGGAAGTAGCGCCTTTACCAGATGATTGCGGATAATCAACATAAGCACGAATGGGCGTCAAAACGACATAGCCGCTGCCGCCGAACGTTTCGCCGCCGTTGCTGCCAGAAATGTCACCCCGTGTTGCGAATTTCGCTCGGGTGTAGCAGCTTGCCCGCTTGGATCGCCAAAGTGAGCTCATAACTGTTCTTCAGATTGAAAGGCTTTCCGAAGGACATTTTCGCCGGTGTATTTCGCGCCTAAGCACACTGGTTACCGGTTTACGCGCGCACTGTTTGGCGGTGGAAGGAGGGGAGTGCACACGCAGTTACGCTTCATGTACGTACCAACAATACGCCCTTCGTGCTCGTGAGAGATTTAAACATGGAAGTCTCACGGCTCAATGAAACCTGTCAGCTGTCCTCCGTGGTCGAGCGTTTTGGGTTTGTGTCCGTTACACCATCCCTAAGATGCCTGCGGCGCGATTGAAGGAAACGGAAATGTTTGAGCGATCGAATGAAGCTCGAGCCCTTCCACGTTTTAAGTCGCTATGGAACGAAAGCGTGTCACTTTCTCGGAGGAAGAAGAGCGGGAATTGAAGGAGCGTCGGCCGCAGAGAAGGGTGAATGGGCGCGACAACAAACAAAAGCTGCTGCCACTGCCATTTCCACCGCAAGTTCCTGCTCGCCGAGTAGCTGCGAAGCCCTCCAGGATAGACAGCAACCGGATCGCTTGGATCATCGACGTGAGCCAATATTTCATGTTTAGCTTGAATGGCTTTCAGAGCAAACACTTGGCTGTGTCTTTCCCTTTAGGCATGCGCACATTACCGATTGCCAGTTGATGCATGCAAGGTTGGGAAGTTAAAGGGGGTGGGCGTGCACGTACAATTGTATGCTTCAGGCATTTACTGATGGCATGATCATTCTGCTGGCGAGACATTTAAGCTTGGACGTCAAACGGCCCATCTGGCGCCCTTCTTGGTCGAGCGCAGTGGTTTGGGGTGATACACAGACAGTAAGATGCCTACGACGCGGGATGGAAACAGACAGCCCTATGTTTGTGTGCTAAAGAAATGCTGAGTCCTTTCAAATTTCCTTCGTCTAATTTGCTCGGTAGTGTGCTGAATCGCAAATTACAACTAAACATGTTTTTATTTGTGCACTCCGTGCACTGCGCCCAGCTTTGCAGGTCTTCATTCTTCACAGAGTGGAAGGGGGCTTGATTTTTTTTATACTTTGCGAAACGCTGGTGGATGTAACTTTAGTGAAGTGCTTATAGTACCGTCGGGTGGAACTCTAGACACAGCCTCATATTTACCAGCTTACTCAGCGTCCATTCTCGCATGTCTGGGTTTATGCTGTCCGGACTGATCTAAAAGGCAAGCATAGAAGCTGGTGTGGCTGGACAAACCAACTACAAAGCAAAGTGGCAGCCTTGTAAAAGCGTCGTGCTGAACCATTGTGTGGGAATAGCAGATACGTTTTGTAGTTTTCCTATATTTAGAAATGAGAATCTTTAGCTCATATGCAGCTGAGACGTTTGGAGCAATTTAAAGGGGTCCTGAAATACCTTCCGCCGATGCATGGATGTACACGTAACCAAATAAGACAATGTATTAGCAATCTCCTCCCGCAAGAATTTTGTTAAAGCGATGAGTATTAGCTGAGAAATCGTAAATCAAAAACCGCGCATTATCGTCGCGCCGCGTTTCCTCCTCTTTTCAACTGTTGACGGCGCGCGAGCACTCCCTCCCATGATGCTGCGCTAGTCAGCGGTGACGTGCTTCCGCATTACGCTCCTCCGACTGCCGTCTGCTACGGGCAAGTTTTGTTGACACCATGAATTCCGCACTCCGCTCAAGGATAGATAAGCGAACGAAAAATCTGGCCGCATGTGTGCGGTGGCCTGGCCTTGCCCTTTCGCGGTGTGCGTTGCTGCAGTGCAGCACGTGACTTTTAATCGGCGGCGAACTCGCAGCCGCTCGGGGTGGATCGTGTGCTCGGTCCCTTTCATGCACCGCGCACTGTTTATCCAAAAAGCGCCGTATCAGATGTGGCCCCGCTGGTGCCGGGTCTTATTTTGCGGTGGTGGTAATTCCTGCCGGCGCCATGTGAAAAAGACATTTTAAACCGTTACAGAACCCGTGCGCAAGACGCTTCAATCATGTGACCAGTTCAGCTTGGGGCGACGCGTGGTGGAGAGCGGCAACGTTGGCAAAACATGCTCCGACGCGGCTCTGAGCTTTCTAGCGCTGGAGCGAGCGCCTTTCTTTGACGATCTCAAACATCGGTTGCCTTGGCAACAAGGCACAAACCGCCCCAGAGGTCAGTTACGCTTGCGTGATCCCGGTTCAGCTCGGGGCCCCACCTCGCGACATGTGGGCACTGCAGTCGTACCACTCACTCTCATTAGGAAGTGTGAGATGCGTTTGGCATTACAGGAGGCGATGGTGTGTGCGTTGTGGACACCTTTGTTTCGCGATGAAATGCGACGTTGTGCTTCTGCGGGTGGATAGTGCTTCCCATGGTCTGGATTATCTTTCTCGAGCGACGTACGACTCAACCTCGCATGGGGTATGTGCAGTGTGCGTGGCTAAAAGCCATCTCGGCTTGCGCGCCAGAGTTAAGTGACTTGCTGTTCGTCCCCGCAAACCGCGAGCGAGGTGAGTGCCGAATTTACGACGGGTAGGAGGAGGCAACCCATCATCTGTCAATCGCGGTTCAGACTTGCAACGCATGTTGTGACGTTGTGTTCGTTCGAAACGCATCTCTGGATTGTTTTGAAGTGGGAAAAAAATGTATCCGTCAACCCCGGGCATTCGGCCCAGGGCGTTCTCTGCGATTGCACGAAAGAAGTGCCACGGGGCTTCAACGCTTTCTTTATGGAACGTACTCCGGTAAGAGAATATCCATGTCGTGTTATGGCCGTGTTGCATTCAATACGAACGGTTAAGCGTTTGTTTACACTTGTTTCGTTTGTCGTAAAATGTCCAAGCACTCCGGCACTACGCTGGCAGATCAGCCGGCGAGTCGACGCTGAGCAGACGACTCATCTCTTTGCCGGAAGTGCGTGAAAAAGCCGCCCAATAGCAGGATGTCTAGCTCATGACAAACATCGGGGAATCGATGATGTAGACATGTGAAGATGGCGGCGTCCAAAAACACGAAGGAAAGGGTGAGAAAAAAGCGACAAACTTTGCAACAAAAGTGTGAGCTTTCCGCTGCTCGTAAAAGAGTAATACTTGGCCCAGATGACCTTGACGACCCAATCTAACGATTGCGCTACTTCATTTAGTGTGCTCAAAATGCCTTTCAGGGTCCCTTTAATTGAGGAAATTCTGCAATAAAATGCCTCCTATAGATTCTTTCATTGTTCGGTTGTAGATTTGTGCCACGCGTGGCCTATTTTCTGGTGCTCAGCATAAAAACTCCTACTTCAAAAGGTTTTCAGCAATTTTACTTGCGATATATTTCTTGTTTTCAAGCTTGTCGGAAAAGCTTATAAAAGGTAGGTCTCGTAACACCCTTTCCTTAAAGTATTGCTCGCAGGCAGAAAGCAACCACCCTGTTTTGCCGGCTGAAAAGTGGAAACCGATATCATATATGTCGCGTAACAGCAATGTAAAGCGGCATTCCGTTCCTCTGTGGGTACTGGCCGACTTTCTTGCAGACATATTGCTCGCATCATTTCTTAAGATGAGGGCTCCCCGTGTTATTTTTTTGCTCGCATCATTTCTTAAGATGAGGGCTCCCCGTGCTATTTTTTTCTCAGCATGCATTCACGCTCTGTTCTGAATTAGCAGGCCCAAGGCTCGGTGCAAGATCTAATTTTTAGCAATATTGGGCATTTAGTGCCACAATAGCATGTTTCAGAAGAAACACCAACAGTGTGAAGACGCGACATCAACTTAATTTCGTTGTTGGATTATATCTTTAAAAAACGCAATAAACAGCGGTCGCAAGCAAATATTCTTGAAAGAAGGATATTTCCGCCTTTTGGTTACTTCGAAACGCGGCGTGGGTAAGCGACAGCAAGCTACTCGAATTAAACTTTATGAATTGTTAAAACGTCGCGGTAGGGACAAAACTGAGCTAACGTTTCCAAAAGGAAGAACAAAAGTGGAAATGCCAGAGTTGCGGCCGCAAAGGGTTATTATAGCCTTATCTGTCTGAACTCCTCTCTTTGCTTCGGATTCACCTTTATACACTGTTTACGACACACTGGCGTTATCGTGAACGGCAGGCCCAAAATCCGGGGAGCTCTGCCATCACCCAAAAGCTTCCGTTCTGTAGACGTGGCAGCATGGCTAGTCAGAGGCACATCCAGAACTTCCCTTCTTTTATCGTTAGGACAGGACGAGGCATGAGCCTGTCTAGCAGCTTCCTTTCGCCGGCCAACGCAGGGTGTGATTTTGGGAGGAGGGATGAAAGAGCTCTTTTCCAACCCGGTAGTCTTGGTTGCCAGGCTGTAGGGACGCGACCCGAACCGAGACGCAGAAGTTTCATGACTCCTTTTTTGTTACGAACAAGAAGCCACTCCTGCTGCCGGTACTAGACGGAAGTTCGGGCATGGCGAAGTGGCGATCTTTCTGGGCCACGCGACTTATAAAAGCCGCAGTACGTGAGGAAAAGATAGCAAAGCTCTCGCGCGTGCTGCGAGCTTTTGTTAAGTTCGCGTTTGTCCGTCAACTCACCCGCTTCCTTCCCAGTACGGCAACTTCGTACATGTCCCCAAGGTGGTAATGCCTCCGAACGCCCTCATCTTCGGTAGCGTGTTCACCAAGGCTTATTCACTTGACAGAAGGATCTCTAAACATAAGTGGACAATTAAAAATAAATACAGTGTGGCGAATTATTTCAAGGAACTGAGAAAGCAGAGCGTACTGAGCGCTAGTAGCAGGTCTTGTTTCCTAGGTGGTGGCCTAACACGGCTCACTACTCGTGAAGGGCTCGCACGATGGACAACCACGACAAAAGGAAGCAGATCTCCCCGGAACGGCAGACTCTGTTTATCGCATTCGTCGTGGCAGGCGGCCTTGGCTCGCGTTGAATGACACCTCTGGGACGCTTCGCCACCGCCAGCTCTAGATGACCGAGTACAAGACATCCTGTCTATCAGCGCGTGACAACAGCTTGAGCGAAGAGCGAATGTAAGCGCTGTATTCTGCGGAAAGGAATGGCGGTTGCAGGAAGTGGTACTCGTGCTGCGTACGTTTCTATATTCGTCCGGTAAACTATACGGCGCGTTCGAAGAGATAAGTGGCAAGTTGCTTAGTGCTTGTCAAAAATTATTCCCCTAACTTTTTGCTTAAGCCTCATCATAGAAGTTTTCGCACTCTTCAAGACTAGCAATCGCTTCGAAGGTATTGGACGCGGGTGCTGTTTAGCACGAGAGGGTTAGTTGTTGCTTGTTATTGTAAGCTATAGAAGTTTGCGTTTTTAGAGCGAAAGCTTTACTGCACTATGCCTCGCAAGGTCATTCATTGGGTCGCAATGACCTTGAGCCACCGGAGAGCAAGCGTAACAGGTGTGAAGTCCCGTCACGTGACCCGCAGCGGAGAGGTGCCGTAGCTGCGCTCGCTCGGAGCCTCGCCGCAGCAATACCACGTGACTAGGCAAAAGTATAAATGCTGCTCCACCGGCTTTTTGTCTCTCAGTCTCGCCATAGATGGCACTGGCTGCGCCATCTGTGCGTGCTTGTTCATCTTGCGCCAGAGTTTTTTACACTTTTACAACTGTTAAGTCTGATACTTTTTTTTGTCCTATGAGTGAGTACGTCGCTAGGAACTGGCAACGCTTCGTGCTGCCATATTTATTCGCGCTATTCTTCATCTTTGTGGGTCATGAACTGATGGCAGCGAGTGCTATAAACTTGACGATTACTTGGTGGATACGTGAGGCGGTGGATACGGTGGATACGTGAGACTCCACAGGTATTCCTTGTTGTTGGCCGGGGACGGCAATATCCGGGATCACGGTGATAAGGTACCGGAAAAAAAAAATGGTCCCAGACAATTCGCATGGGTCACGCCCTATAGGAGGCGCGCAAAGCGATCCAAGATGGCTGTCCTAAGGGGGATCGGGGGGTTCCCTCTACGGACCGCCGCTTATGTGCGCGTTGAAAGCAAAGGGGTTAGCTCTACTTTTTAACGTCGTTAGGTGGCGGTGACGTCATATTTTAACGGCTGTCCTTAACTTGGATGGTACGCGCCACATTAGAACTAAAGACGAACATTTCGGCCCACTAGCGAAGGTGAAGAGATATGCCAAAAGCCACTCACGTCGCTTGCTGCGGCGGTAGGGCGGCCAGCGCTCGATCTCTGACGCTAGAAAGTTTCTGCCTGAAAATATCGCTAGTTCACTAGCAACCACCACAATTAGTAGAGTTCGCTCATTAGCGGTTCGGACTTATCAGAGTACGCGAGCTTACTAGGCGTTTTATTAACGCCCGATTACTTGGCACATTCTGCCTGTGTAAGGCATTTTCATAGTATACCGCTCGGTAGTACGTTGTGTCGCTCCGTGCAGAACACGCAAGTCAGTGGCCTGACCAGCGTGAACAGTATAGTTTCCCACTTGGTCTGTTTTACCACCAGCGAAGGCGAGGATATAAACGTTTTCGATCAAACTACCTAAGCGTGACGTTTTCTTTTTGTTTAAAAGAATATCGACCGGTCGACACCGTGGCAGTCGTAGTCGCATTGCCCCCTACTAAAACCAATATTTGATAAGATGCTGCTTATAAAGAACAAAAAATAAAAAAAACACATCTAAACCAGCCAAAACAATTTTGTGGCTCCAGATTGGAGCTGATTAAACGCTTGAAACTTCTAGGCAGAATGTTAACCTGCAAACAAGCTTGAGCTGCTTTCTTACTATCACCTAACTTTTAATGCATTGCTAGAAGCGGCTCCCTGAAACAAGGAAATCTAAAGGAGAAACACAACGCTCTTCGAACGTAAACCATTAATTGTAATGCTGGTTCTAAACTAGCGCGCCTGGGCAAGGCTGTTTGTGAAATCTGATGTGATGGCCAAGGTGTCCCCAAATCACAAACTGCCCTCTCGGTGTCGTGCGTTTAAACAGCTTTGTTAATATGTGCCTATGGAGAGTTTTAGCTGACCGTTTTTCACGGTCCGCTCTGCTCCGATAGCAAGCGGGAGCGCCATTGCGCATGCGTGCCGCGCTTGGCCGCGAAAGGCATTGGCTCCGGTTGCGCTGAGTGTGCCGCCGATACCGGAGCGGACCGTCGAACACGGTTAGCTAAAACTCTCTCTGAAAACGCGTCCGCACAACGCACGATGCGCAAAGCACAGAAACGGTCGACAGCCGTAGGTTTTGTAAACAGATTATGGCTCAGCGTGACATCTCACTACTAAAATGTGTTATGCCTGCGCTCTCACACCCTTGCTTTGCTATGTAAGAACATGAGCACGCAGAAACTGAAATTATAGAACCGAATCGTTATCGTTCCTTGCACGATTAGGGCGACGGACATCTGCGACCTGGATCAAACTTGTCATACGCATAAACGTCGAGTAAGGGCGACGGAAACTAAAGGCGTCCACCCTGTAATAGCACAGTTGTTGTTTAGACGAGTTGGTACATAATTGCAAGGATTTAAAAGCATTGCACGAAGACGAGGGACTAAAACATCACAATACACACCATGCGCACTGTGTTCGGTTCGTGTTTCGGTTCCTAGTTTTCGTGCAGCGCTCTGCAATCTCTTGCACGCGGTGTACCAAGCACGAGACCGTTTAGAACCTCACATGCATCCGGTGAATGTTGTGCTTTTTATCACGTGAAACGGCGTCAAAATCCCCGTGATACTACGGGCGAACGCTGCCGGCCAACGCGCGGGCGTGCGGGCTCCGACGTTTCCGTTGCTCGCCGATCCTCCATGGAGTGATTTCTCCTCCTGCCACCGCGCGGCGCCACCATCTGCGCGCCTTGCGAATATGGTTCCGGCCGCAATGGTCGCGGACAAAATGGTCCCAGGTGGAAACATGGACGAAATGGTCTTAAGTCAGCTTGAAGCGTGCAAAGAATTTTGGTGCAAATTATCGCGAGTAATCGGTTGGCCATATTGTTTGGCGACTGATGGCATGTTTCCTTCTTTTATTCTGTTTTTTTTTCTTTTTTTACTATTTTTTTTTCTTGCAAACTGCCTTAGCCTAGTGCGGCCGTTTTGTCATGTTGCTTTGGCATAGGCCTGTGGGTGTGAAGGTTGGAGTGAAGAAAGAATCAACAAGAGAAGGAAGCGGGAAGCTGGGCATGTGAAATTACAGAATTTGGTGATGATAACAGGTAAACTGCTGGAAGAGAGATGAGGATTGCTCCCCGTGCCCCCTTGTTTAGCCTGGCTGATTTCTCACTTGCTCATATGAAGGAATTCTGATTTTACTTTTAGCCTGGCAAAGTGCTGCGTTGCATAAAAAGATGTCATTTTTGTGTGTGATTTTACTCTTGATATTGACTTCGAATTAATAACCGCCAACAGAACTAACGCTATGCTCCGGCACAACATTTATTCCTACACTCGCACAAAAGTTAACGAATAGACGCTGCATTGAGCCTGCAGGAAAAGAGGAGTTCGCAAGACGAAAGTTACAATTTTGACTAATAAAGACTTTTTTCGAAGTGCAGTCATGAGCCATTCCGCGTTCGTTTATGAGAAGTGTTCACATTAATTAACAAAACTGCAGTAGTAGTTATAAATACAAAATATTTTCTCTAGCAAATAGTACATGCCAGCACAGTGTAACCGAATATGAGCGACGTCGGGTCGCTGCTCATTGTGCTTCACTGCAGACTATATTCGCACTTCTCAAAACAAATCAAATAAAAATGGACAGGAAATAAAAGCCAGATTTGTTTTCCAGCCCTATGACGAAGTTTTCTATGTGAATGGCCCTATGTGAGCAAATGGCCTATTACAAATCGGCCAATGAAAAAAAAAAAAAAAACGACATGTGACGACCGGTCCTACACCCTTATAATAAGATGCGGAATGTACAAGATGAATGACTTGTCATTTTTCTACAGCTTCATTTAACATCTTGAAATTTCAAAAAGAAGGCTGAAACATACGCAAGATTTCGCTATATCCATCACTTGCCTAAAACGTAATCGTTACAGACATCAACGACTTTTCACGAGGTCGAGGGATTTACTTAGGACCATTTCTCCGGGTTTCCACTTGGCCCCATATTGTCCAGGACCGTTTTGCCCAGGGCCATTTTGTCCGGGACCATAATGTCCGCTACCAAATTACTCGGGATCCTATTGCCCTACGCCCGCATTATCCAGCTATTGCCGGAAGTCCATGAGGGAACGGAAGCTGCTAGCTACGGTGATGGCATGCGGCACGTATTCGTATCAGATGAAGGTCGGGAGCCGTTTTTTTGCCCTAATGAGGAAGCACTGAATGCCCCATAACTCGAAAATCTGGCACCCCATCCATCTTGGCGAGTGATTGTTCCAAAAATGACCGATGGCGCGAAGAGAATACGAGCAAAAAAGTAAACAGGAAAATTTGGGAGATTGTAAATCTGAGATTCGGACCCAGTGCCTACGTAATGCAAGCCAGTCCCGCCTCGCCTAGACCATGACCGATGGCTGACCGTAGCATGATGAGAACGCAGTAAATGCGTTGCGGCCTTAGACATGTAAATGTATACGTTGGAGACGGGCACTGAGCTCTCAATTAATTTAAAAATGCTGTTTACAGAATTAGCAAATCACGTGTACGGTAATAGCGGATATATACGGTTAACAAGGGCGAGGAATTCGGAAGCGAGGAAAGAGGAAAGCGACGCAAAGGTAAAAGCGTACAAACGAGGGTAAGCAGGGGACACAATCGCACCACTGGAGTCTTACAGGAGTAATTTAGTTATGCTAATTGCAATATTAGCAAAGCACGTTTACATTAATAGTGTATGTGTACGGATAAAAAGGGCGATTGGCCGAGCCTCTCGGTTATAGTAACAGGGCCTTGCACAGAGACAGGCTAACAGCGTCCTCCATCTTCCTTGATCAGCTCAGATTTTGGTAACCCACATCAAGGATAGGCTGGTCCCCCGCATCCCATGCGAAGGAAGCCTGGACGTGCAGTCCTGACAACGACCATCCGTTCATTTATTAAAGTTATTCTCTACTTTCGTTTATTAAGTAAGGAATTGGCCCAGGCTTATTATCCTGTTATTTTTGCAATCCTTAGCTTGAGTTTGTGTCAGCTTCGGCACAAAACGGTATACTTTTTGCTGTCCCTTTGGTTTGCTCTGGAATGTTGAAAACGTGAGAGATATTTTCTCTCCCTGTGCACCTTATAACGCTCTAGATTTCGTGCGCAAGAAACTTCGGGGAAATACTTCTTATCAGGGTGACATCGTGCTCGGATGGTTGAATGCACATTGATTTCCGAACGTACCAACTCGGCGATGCTTTTTATTCTTTAAAGAAGGGCTAATGGTTCCCACTCCCAGAGGCGCGCCCTCACGCGCGCAAAACATTTTGTAGAAGGTTTGGGCAGGGCTAAAGGCATGTTATGCCGACAACAACAAACAAAACTTTTCCACGATCCTAGGAGCCACTGATGTTGACGTCCGTAACAGCAAAACCTACAAAGGCATCACTTTTACTCAATTTTATATTGCACTTTCGAGCATTGAAGGATGCTTGAAAACTTTGAGCGCGTTTTCCCTTCAAAAAACGATAACGATCGCCTTTCGACTACCTCCCTTCTTTCCAACAAAAAGTAAACGCATCACTCAACAACCGTAGCAGTGAAAGAGGCAAGAATACAACAGAGGGCTGCGGCTTCTCCGTTAGGATAAGCGGCCAAAGTGGGAGTGCGGGACGGCGGGTGGTGGAAGGAGACTCACCGGTGACGAAGAGGCTCCCCGCGCTGACGCTGGGTCGGATGTCCCCCGTCAGCCGGTGTCGAACGTGACAGCGATAGCGATGCCGCGCGTCAGACACGTCCGTCGCGCCGAACACGCACAGGTCGCCGTCTGAAGTGACCCGGTACTTGGGGCCCAGCTCGGTCGCTGGAAGAAGAGAAAATGACGAAAATGTGACGGCATATCACTCGAGCCCTGCTAACGCTGCAACTCTAGCAGTAACTTTGGTTACCGTAACTTTTGTTTCGTTGATTCGCATTTTCCCGAGCAACATGGTCGCTGGAAAAATTGTTTTAAAGCGAAGCTTTTTATGGATAGGCGAAGGAAAAATCCAGTGGTTCCGTGTACGAGCACAACACCACCTTGTGCATGTGCGGAACGCAAAAAATTGTACAGAAATTCAAAGAATTTTCTAGTATTGCGTAGCATTCTTATGTCGCTCGTCTTGAGTGTTAGTTCTTCACAGTCATTTTTTTTTGTTTTTTTTTCTAAATCCTGTCCGACCAGTTATCTCCATTTACGCTAATTACAGGTGGAACTTTCGCGAAATCTGCATTTTGTCGAAATGAAGGGCGCTGCACGGTTCGCCATTTCCCGTAATTTTTTATGTTTTTTTATTATATTTAGTTTTTCCAATTTCGTTTGACCAATTGTCTCCATTAACTCTATTATAACGATTACATTTGGAAATTCTGAGAAATCTGCATTATTGTGAGAATGCAGCGCGTTACACGGTCCTGGCTTTGGGGGTACTCCGCAAACAATGTCACGCATTAAAACCGGTTGGAAAGGAGTTAAAACTAAGGGAAGAGAGCTTTGCTAGGTTTATAAGAGACATAGCTGCACTGTCGCATCTACCGACACTGGTGAGTGGGAACGGTGCATCGGAGGGAGCGAAAAAGAATCGCTCTCGCAGCAGAGCGCGTGCGCAGCGAGCTATTGCGTCAAGAGTGATGGCGGCGGGCAGAGGCAGTTGGCGATGCGGGCGGAGAAGCCTCCATGTCTTTGAACACAGAGTAGAAGGACATTAATTTTTTTTTGCAAATATTATAATATTTGTGGTGGCGGTTGAAGAAGCAACAACACAGAAGAGCAGACAGCTTTTGTTTTACAGCCAGGATGTATACCACTGCCACCACCCAAATGACTGAATCATATCAGCTGGCCGCAGACCAAAACAGTTTGCGGCAAAGCCCACTTTTCTCGCAAATAGTCTCTAGCTTTTAATTAATGTGGACATAATGAAAAATGACACATTGTAACTGATCACTAAGAAGACTCTGTCATTACACCTAGTTTCATCTAGTTCTAATTATTTGTTAGTTCCCTGTGGAGCTGTAAACAACTATGGATTCCGGTCTGTTGTCAATCCGTAAGCTTTACTGGAAGGGGCATAATTATGTAACAAGGATCTGACTCGTGTCTGTCGGTAATATCCCGCAACTAATTATATGACGCTGGGCTGCTTAAAATATTATGATGCCAGTGAAAGCTTTATCTGTCATAACGAAGCCCTCCCTCCTCCCCCCCCCCCAAAAAAAAAAAAAAAAAAAAACTTGAGGGATGCCAAACTGAGCGGAACTGGTCACATGATGGCGTTTTCTCTGATCACCGCATTTTTATTTTGACGTACCGTTTGGTTCTGCGAACAGATGTGCTTGCATGCATTTGAAATCGCGCGTAATGGCATTGCCAATGCGGCTGAGCACGTTTGCTCAGACTTTTCGTACAACCAGTGGCGCCATGCGAAAATATATTTTCTGCTTCACCGCAGCCAAGCGTGACTGAAAATTCACACTTGCGTTATTTATTACCACGTTGGCGTCAGACAGCGATCATGTAGAGGGGCCATTAAGACAAAGTACCAGCTTGGTTCATTAAAAGCTGCTCTGCCCCGATAATGTCAATGTTACCGCGCACTTGAAACAAACAATGCAAATGTATTAGGAAAAACAGATAAAGCAATGGCGACTTCCTGTCAGCGGATAGGAAGTCGCCATCGCATTATTGCTCTGGTGACGTTAGTGTGACGTCACAGAAACTTGTTTCCGCGATTGGAAGCCGCCGACCGAAGGCATCGCTGAGAAACATGACTGGGCGTCTGGTCGATCTACTGAAGCCTCTACTTCCGTTCGATCGTATCACTTTAAAGGGGCACTGACACAAAAATTTTGCATCTTGTTTTTTTTTTTTTTTTTGCGATAAGTAGCTAGTGACCTACTTATAACCTGTAGAAACCTCATTTGCTTCAGCGTGCGACGGTTGTTTAATTAGAGGCATTTTCAATGCGGCCAGTCGCAGTTTCGGTTTCAGCGAGTGCCGCGAAACGATGGATTTTGTGGATTTTGTGTGAACAAATCTGACCACGTGACCGTCGAAGGGATATCACACAGCAGAGCACTGTCGAATCCGCATCGACGGCAGTTTCTGCGAATGCCCCCACGTACTGATCTCGCGAGGCGCTTAATTAAAAAGCGACCGTGGATGTGACGCAGGCGCTGCGAGTGCAAATGCTACCGCGGCTAAAGAACGACGCGCGACGCTCGAGACGGTGGGTGGCAGGACGCGCGCTGGGAGCAGCTGGCCGATCTGCCTACAGGTCCACCTACAGATGTGTTCGGCTTAGCACTGCGGCGGATATTCGAGTGCCGCTCTCGTAAGCGGTGCAGATGACAATTTTTAATGCAACCCGCCATCACATATGTAAGCCACCATGGTCGGGACTTAGGGACAATTTCGTGCAGCGGTAACAAGCTATCACTCGAGCTACCTGCGCCGGCCTGGGCCACTTCGCGGCCGTGGCCGCCGCCTGCACAGCGACCGTGCGGCTAGCTCAGCGGGCTTTTCGTGCCTCCGGTGCGTTTTCGCATCCAATGGTAATACACAGTAATAGAAACAGAGTGCCTGGAATCGCTGTATAGAACTTTGGTCGCGGCCAGCTGCCCGATGAGCTGACGAAATCACGGCGCCTTCGCCGCCAACGATCGGGTCGTTCGTTCTCGAGAGCAGAAGCTCCGCCCTCCGGCCCTCCGATTGGAGCGGCGAGCCGGGCAAGCCGCCGAAAAACGCCGCCAGTACGGAAGCGGCAAACACAAACTCGTGACGTGTTTGGATGTTGTTTATTTACACGATATCCTCGGGATGTCGATTGCGCGTGGTTCTCTGCTGGCTGCTCGGTTGCGTTTCGCACACTTTAAAATTGATTTTAAATATGTTCTAGGCTGTATTCGCCACTGATATTTTGCAGATGATGTATGTGTGTTCCCACCAATCTATCTCCGAAGTTATCTCGCCTTCGAAATTTTGTGTCAGTGCCCCTTTAATATTAAAGTGCTATCAACACTCTACTACGTTTTAGTGCTGTCCTCTACAGTGCCATTCCTGGTCATATTGCGTCACGTTGGGCGACATGTGGAATTTCCCCACGACATTGTTTTATGCCGGGGTACACAAACCTCACCGGTGTCATATCCGTCACGAAAATGACATCACCAGAAAAAGTTTCATTGGCGCGGCGGCGATAGGTTTCGAACCCGCGATCACTCTGGCCGCAGCGGGAGGTGCGAAACGCTCTACCGACTGAGCCATGAAGTCATGCCCGGGTCGATGTACGAACGCGACTTATGTCCTTCCCTCTAGCTTGTCCATTCAGATGGTGCTGCCATCTAGGAGAGGTGAAGCGAGGTAATGCGTCATGACGCTAATGAGCGCCGATAGTTGGCGTCTCGATACGACAGCGTGCAGCAGCGGAAGCTGCTGTGCTTACCCGGCCGCCGCCTATGTGGAACGCCGCCGCCGCGTTCCACAAGCTGATGTCGCATCGCAAGCGTCGCACCTTTGCATAAGAGACCCGCCAGCATGACGTCGCTCGCCAAGCACACCCACAAGACTGCTGCCGACCCGCAAATCATGCTCGTTTCGCTGTAGCGTACTGTGACTTCACCAAACGATTCACTGACAACCCGTTCGGTTTCGTTCGCACAGTTTGCGAGCGCCTCGGGTTTCAATCGGATTTACTTAATGCTTCGGCGCCTGTAATCCAGTGTCTAATGTTGATGCGTCTAGCGGTTCCATACCACCGAAATATAAATAGCGATGTGCAAGTTCATATCGATGCACAATAAACATTCAAATGCTCCTGTTAAGGCACATTTAGCTTTTGCGTTTTACAAATGAATATGAAAGAAGGATCAACCACATTTTTTTCGCTATTTCATACGTTTTTCCAGTTTAAAGAAACAAAAACATCCTTTGTGGTTGGAATGGAGCTGACCGAGTTAACGAAGGCCAGTTCTTTCCAACTGTGCAAAGCTGTAATTTGTTTTCGTGACGCCTTTAAAACAAAGTTTATACGCCAGAAATCGAGATGGTTTCCCCGTGTCTCCGCAAGAAAGAAGAAAGTAGGAAGGAGGAAAAAGAATGACAGGAACGCTAACCAGGTTATAGCTTAGTTTGTTATTCGGCGCGTGTGAAATGGGAAGGTGGGCAAAAATTAGAAAACGAA
This sequence comes from Haemaphysalis longicornis, assembly GCF_048455015.1. Classification (NCBI taxonomy): domain Eukaryota; kingdom Metazoa; phylum Arthropoda; class Arachnida; order Ixodida; family Ixodidae; genus Haemaphysalis; species Haemaphysalis longicornis. The sequence continues at coordinate 102,884,470 of NW_027526335.1, read as the reverse complement.
AAAAAAGGAAGGTGAAAGCTGCAGAGAGTAGAAAGGTGCGCCCAGCGTCAGAACTCGAAATGTCGACTGCAGTGTTTCCCCAAATAAAAGAAACAGTAAATGAGATATCCCAGTATTCCACGCCCGCCGCCATTTCGAAGCAGCTTGGTGTTTGTGGCCTGGTTCGCGGAACGACTTTGAAAAGTCAAATTGCTCATGCAAAATGGTGACCCGGTCTGCATTGAAAACGGCCTGCGCAGTTCGCCGGCGGCAAACGCGAGCCCCGAATGCTTATTGACGCATGCCAACGCAGCTGCCAGGGCCATTCCTTTAGCGCAAGTATAGCTCGGCGTGCCAAAATGATGCGAAAAACTTCGTTCAATGGCGTAGAGGCGACGACCAACGGTGCACGGAAGCTACTTTTGTTTGGGCATTGTGTTCATAAAATTGCACGGCAATTAGATTTCGCCTCCTACACACGCAATATCGGCTGAAGGTTTTAGTGCGGAAGTTGTGACGGCGTGTCATGAACAAGAATGAGGAAAAACCTACACGCGACTCTGTAATGGTATAACAGGGTAGGTAAAAATCGTGGCGTTTTCGTATTTAGAAGAAAGGTAATTAATTATACAGAAAACGCCTGGAAAACAGTCGGTCTTGGTTTATGTCCATTAGTAGAATTGACGTGCAGTCCGCGGAAAAGCAGTCACGTGCAATAACGTCAGCAAGCGTGCATGTGGCAACTGCATTACTGCTCTGTTGCACCCGGAAGCATACAGTACTCACAAACGAATTCGGTTTTAAAATGTGTTTTTGAACTTAAAGAGACCGTTCTCCTGCATTGGTCGGTTATACACAAGGGAAGGCAACTCACCCCTGTACGTTTACCTGGAGTCTCATTCTCGATTTAACAAATGTTTCGTCAATTCGCAATATCCAACAAAAATGTTTTCTGACCGGCACTTGGTTGTGCCAGCTTCATCCGGCGGGCCAAACAGCTGTGTTTGCAGTCGCAATATCATCGTTTTACGATGTCGAAGGACAACAGTTTAAAGTCCTACTTGTTTTATTTTTTCGCTTCCGATCGGGTCCTATTAACGGCTGGAAAACAAGGCAATACGCAAAGAGGAAGGCGGCGTGCTTTTCGGTTGCTCTTCCATTAAAATACCACTTGCGCAAAGTTTGGCTGTAACGTGGACGTGTTTTAAAACTTGGCTGGCAAGAATACGTAACCCGTCAGCAACTTTACGTCCCGCAAATGCGACTGGGTTTTGTTTTGAAGACGACGTGCGTTTGTTACTGCATTCTGGCCACAAGAATGATACTTTGACCGCGTTTAAGTTCGAAAGAGGTAAGCATAAAAGCAACATTTTATGGTTTGTTTTCACGAGACGCAGTAAAATTGTTGTTACTGCCCTAGCGTAACAGCATCACAATAGGATAGTACATGCTGTTGTGCCAAAGTGCCCGACACAAATTCGCTGGGCTGGCGACCCGCCGACGGCTGGGCCGAATCACGCCTCGGTCAAACGGCCCGCGGCAAGCGTGCACGCACCGACAGGCCAGGAAGCGGCGCCGCAGAGTCGCCTCCCCTTTTCCCGTCGCTGGTATCGTCTGACGGAATCCCTTCGCCTCAATTCGTCGAATTCAAACTACGGCCAGCGGAGAGGGCTGATTGGACGGATTCGAACTGCTCGCGGTGTCAACGGACCCCAGGTGGTTTAAAAACGGCCCGGAAAAGGCGGCGAGTGCGGCATTAAGCCGAGGCACTTAGTTAAGACGTGCTCTCGCCTCTGTGCGAGCCATGTAGGGCCCTTGTTACCCTTATACATACTGTATATAATGCTGGTGCAACTCACCGTCGGCTCGACAGCTCCGAAGCTCAGCTCTGCCCCGCGCTTCGCAACAACGTAACAAGGCAACTTCGCCACAACGTCTTTCCTTTAAAACGATCCCAAAGCGTTCCATTCGTTCTCTCTCTTCACAGACTTGTAGGACGCAGAAATGAAGAACAGGAAAAATTACAAAAATTAAAGCCGTTCCACTCAACGTGGAAGCTGACTGAAGTGCAGAGAAAGTTATTCGCCGTAACGGGCTGTGGCGGTGTTATCCGCTCACTGCTACCACCCCAAGCAATTCAAGTGCCCGCCTCCGTAATATATACCTGTAGTTTCTTTTTTTTTTTTTTGCGCTAAACATTGGGTGATGTATGACAAGCGCCAGCGTTTCACAAGTTTCGAACGGTTATCAATATTTAAACCGCTTGGTTTTCCAAGCATCTACGGGATGCCCCACGACGAAATGCCGGGCTATACTTGGGTCCGTTATCTCGCGGCACCGCCCGATTCCGGCAGTCGTTTGACATCGACCGTTACAGCGAGCTACGACGACATTGCGAGCCCCTAAAGTGCGCTGCAATTAAATAAAAGCAACACGATGTTAGTTAATCTGCGGCATAAGCATGGTTTTAGGTTGTTGGGTAAAGCTTTCAGCTGTCACGGCTTCGAATAACCGATAGTGATCACATAAACTGCATGCGCCATGTAGCCAACGAAAGCGGGACGAATGTAAGGATGTCCATAAAAGCGGTAACACAAATACGAGTTGCATATTGGCGTTAAAACTGACGACTAACTTCTGTTACTGAAGAAGGTGAAAATAAATAGATACGAATGAATGAAAAGACTATGTAAGGATCAAAATTTAAGCACACGCCTTTCGCTCGCCTTTCGGCGAACTAGATCGTTTTGGGATGATTTAAACTGTGATTGAAACTATAACAATCTGCCTATTTCATTTGGATTAGCCGCCGTTTTTCTTGTGCAAACATTTACCAAGTGTTTGTTCGCCTTCTCGACGAAATCTCAGAACTTGGTTGGGATTTCCGTACGCTGAGCGCCAAAGTACGGGTAATTTTGCCAGATCTTTATTTCCAGACGTCGCTGATCTTTTGCGGAAAACAACATGGCGAGTTGATGGGAACTTCACGAAGTGGAAAATAAGGCCCCCGCTATAAATTTGAGAAAAGTGCATAATACGCATGAATTACAGCCTACGAAAAAGTGTGCCTAAAAATGAGGCCCCCAAATCCTGCGTCAATTTATTCTCACCCGCTTACTTGCATAACGGCCAACTTCTTGAATATCGCTCTTCGCCCATCACGCAGAATTATTTATAGACTAAGATTACGAAAAAAATCCCGGGCTATATCCACTAGCCTGAAACCTGGTAGGGGGTGGAGCATGCAGTGTATATGTGTATTCTTGGCGCCTTGGTGTTTTTCCCAACAGAGATGGAACCATTGGGGTGGGGGGGGGGGGGGGGGGGTACAGGTATAGAGCTTTGCTGTAAAAGTCCACTGTCTTTGCAGCACGAAGCTCTCTAGCACGAGGCGTAAACGAGTGTCCCGGTGTTTTTTTAGTTAGCGTTACGATCTAGCGCGAGGCATAAAACGAGTTTTCCGATGTTTTAGTACCGTGACTACATGAGATGAACGACGATTACGACGACGACAGGAGATGCCGACAGCCCCAGCCCTTAAGGGGCTTCGCCCCTAAGAAATGTCAATATACCGCTGGGATAAAAGAAAAATAAGGGGCAAGGAGATCCTGCGGAACATAATGCCAAATCAATAATTGGGAAACAACGTGAGGAGCACAATGAACGCTGAGAGGCTATTCCAGTTTAGCGCAATGAAGATTAGCTTAGGTTATCTTAGCTTTGCTTAGCTTAGCAAGAGCACTGCGAGGCCGCCTTTCTCAATTCTCACCCCGACTCAGAGCAACAGCACGTCTAAGTGGCGTAAGAGGCCGCTAGGACCGACGGCCCCATGGCCGCCATCTAACGGGGAAGGCCAGGTGACTTCCTCCCTTACGCCCCTTCAATGTACTAGTATGGGCTCGAATAAAGTTTCTTCTCTCTCTACAGGTTAGCCGTTTGATAGTACTACCTTACATCGGGAGCGGTAGCGGTGAAAGAAGTAACCGCAGCGGCTACAGCAATATTTGTGAAAGCGGAAAGACTAACGAAGCTGGTTAGCACAGGTTGTGCGGAAGTTCCCGCTCAAGTACTCCGTCGCAAGCTTCCCAGCTGACTTCCGGAAGCCCGCTACAACAATGCGTCTCTTGCTGCCGGCGAAAAGCTGGACACGTATCAAGCTCGCATAACAGTTGCAAGGGACCTTTGTGCTCTACTTCCACGCCTCGCACCGAACTTTTTTCTGTGGAAAGCGTGCAGACGCCTCGTGTGCGAACGGTAGTGCGTACTCTAGCGGTCGGCAAAACGTTTCCCAGTCACCCCAAAGACCACCCTCGTCGTTTGCCGTTTTATCCCTCAGCTGCCAGCTTATCCCGTATTTATACGAAGGACAATATCATTATGACATATTCAACCACTCCGCAGAAACTTCTATAGACAGGAGGGTGGCCCTTTTACTCTGAAGCTACTCTACCTTGCCCGTTCGTCGCTGACAGGCAAATTTTTTTTGCCATCAACAAACCTGTTCCCTCTCCCTCCAGGCTCCTAGTAGACCGCAACGTCTACCGCCGTTGTATCTTTTCAAGGCATTACGCAATATTACCGTACCAACGGACAACGCTTCCCTCCTGAACTCTCCAAAGCAGAAGAATCGTTTTTCGGTACAGTGGAAACCAATCCCTTTTCTCACCCAGTCCGGCTCAATCGTGTGTTCCCCACCCAATGCCCAGCTCCATACAAGTTCCGTTTTGTTCATTCGGAAGTCTACGTTGTATTATAACAGAGTGCAAACAGAACCCAAACCTATCGCCTCTCCCATCCCAACTTCCCCAACCGTGAACTTTGCGAGGCCTGATGACCAGGATCCACCTGGACGTCCAGCGACTTCTTGCCCACATTGCGAAGGCTTCTCGCTCATCTCATGGGTTCTTGGAACGGGAAACAACTACCACATTTTAACGACTCAATAAAACGTTTTTACTACAACTTCTACTGCTACTACTACGGGTGCTACGACTTTTGCAAGTACTGCTGTTACTTCTATTGCCGTGAAGGTGCCCACGGCGCCGTTATCACCAACCCTTGTTGAGAAGAGGGCACCCGGTGTTTTTTTCTCGAATCCAACGGCTCCTCCAAGCCATACGTGCGTCTCTTTTGAAGCCAGAATTTCCACTGCCAGTTCGGCAATAAAAAGGACATTTTTGTTGCTATTTTGTGGGGCACGTATATATGGCATGCACTTAGATGACCCAAAAAATGTACACGCACTAAACAAAACAAAAAAAACATGGTGAACTACTTTTACTCCACGCAGAAAAAAAACCAAAAGTGGAATGTGCTCATTACTTTGTAAAGCCTCCGCTTATATAAAATTTAAGTTTTGGAAAAATTACTATCGCGTAAATGGTGGAATGCCAGTCATTAAAACTCACTTCAGTTCAACCCCCTAACTTCAAGAAAAATTATGTCGCAGTACAACGCTAGTAACGATGTACACCCAAAATAGGGTTTAATTATGGGTGGACCCTGACTAGAAACTTTAAACTACAGATTTCGCCTCATCCTAGCGGTGTGCTTTTTGTTCTTCTCGCTTCTTTTGTAACCGAGACCCGGATTGGAATAATTTTCTTGCATTGAGGCTGAAGAATTAGCATAACATACTATAAAGCTTTTTGTTTGCCCTGTGTGAGGCTACCGTGGTAGAGACCTGACCTTCAAGAAACTTGAGAAATCCGGGAAAAAGAATCCCGTTACAAGCATGTGGGAAAATGTGCAACTTGAACGCGTGAGCTCGTCCCATCCCACTCTATCAGCGAGAACAACAAAAAAAAGTATAGCTAAGGGTGCGCATGCGAAACTTTTCAGCACAACTAAAAACCTTGAAGACAGAGGCTTGGAAGAAGGTGTCCGCTACTTCCTTACTATAGTTTTTGCGGGTGACGATGCCTGGGCGTCCCGCATCTGCTAAGGTGAAAGACGAACCGTCCTGCCGCGCTAATTACATCATACACGTAGAGAAGAAATGATTTAGTAGTTCGCCTAACGACACTGTGATGACGGCAATTATTGTACATTTGAGCCACCCTGACTGCCCATGTGATTACAGAGGACCGGTGTCATTTGTCCGCGAGCAGAAAGAAACGTTAGCCGGGAGACAGCACGCCGAAGAATGCAGCAGGCTTTTTTGCAGAGCCCCCGTCAACGAAGAAGCGCAAATGGAGACCGACTAAGCCTTATTCGTCTGGTAATCTTGTTTCTGCTAATGCTAATTAGCCTCCATTTTAATGAGGACGTCCACCCACTTGCCAAAAAAAGAAGCCCCCCCCCTAAAAAAAGCAGTTGCCGCTCCAATGAACATGTTGGAATATTTGCGAAGAAAAACTTCGTTATTGTGTTTGTGCTTGAGTTTATCTAGATTCGCGCTCCGTTGGCGCACATGCTAATGAGATGAGTGCGGGAGTTGCCTATGTAACTCGTTTTATCCTCGTTGCCGCTTCGGTCGCAGGACACGCACACACTATCAAACACTTCCTCACAACGCCGAGTTTGATTACGTGGGCACAGGTGTTTTCTTATGGCCACGTGCCCGTAATGCCTAAGGTAAGACCGCAAACCCAAGCAAAGCTATTTAAAAGTGTAGGCTCTGCAATATATCCGCGTAGGCTCCACGGTTTCGTTTCCTTCCTTTTCCGCGATGCCCGCGTTACGATAGATATTCTTGGCGATCCTGTGATTCACTGGGCAAGGAAGCAACGACCAGCCTGAAATCTCGAGGGAGAGCCAACAAAACCATCGCTTTAATTTTTTTTGTTCTGTTTTCACAGAGTACGTACCTTGACAAGATATGGCGCACATATCTATGCTAGAGAATGAAGTGACCCGTTGTGCCTCCCGGGCAACGGAACACAGAATTGGACGCTAAAAATTGTTATAACACATGAACAGATTTGTGTGGCTTTCTGGAGCGACTAATTTGGTGCTGCAGGTTCGAATGAAATCTAGGTTTTCGTTGCAACATGTTTTAGGCAGTTAACCAAACATTTTCTTCGTAATTAAAAATCCGCAACGAAGTGTGAAATTGATGATGATGATGATGTTTTGCGGCTTCCCTTTGTAACTGGGTGGTGTTTCACAGCGACCTTAGTCGTAACGCCAGTACAATAACCACTCCGTGAAAAAAATACCCTTTAAGGTATTTTTGTGGTAGTCTGACTTCTTTGTTCGAATGCCTCGCTAGCTACTTCTCCCCTCTTTTCCCACCAACATTATAACCTTCTTTTACTAACCTCTACTGCGTTCCAAATCACTTTTCCTTTAACCTTAAAGGGACCGTGCAGACAAAATACAAGTTTGTTTTATTCGAAAGATTTGGTGTTTTATAGTGCCCTCAGCGCTTTTCCGGCAGCAAACGATGCTTTATTCATTGAGAAATTAAAAAAAAATTAAGTTATAATTTTGATTCTCCCGCCAAATCGTGTGTGTCGTTGCGTCTGCAATGGCGTAACCAGGACCGGTCTTCAAACGAGCGTTAATGCGCTGTTTAGTAAGCAGCGTACTGCGGACCGCCTTCTTTATTAGCAGTCCTCCTACACCTTGGTTCTGGTGAAGTAAACCTTGTCCCTAACAGGGCTGACCTCACCAGCACCAGTTAACATTAAAGAGCATTATCTGTCTCTCTCTCCTATACCTTCGTGGTACGGAAGGGTCTCTGTGCATGAGCCCGTTTAAACAGTAAAAGTCCTTCTAGATGGCGCCACCTTACTATGCGGGACCGTTTTCCGCCTTTGTTTTGTTTCTGACCGTATTTGCACCTGGCCTGCTCTTGTCACGGTAGTAATCGTTTCGTGAAACAAGGGGTATGCTCGACAAACAGGGTCATGTAAGACATTGTCGCTTACGCCAATAGACCAGCGTCGTGTGAAACAACCCCGACGCACTAAACGGCTGGGCAGCTATAGCAAGCACAGTGCGCCCAGTACCGACAGCACCAAGCAGTGCTACTTCTATGTTTACATGCACTTCGTAACTTCTATTGTTTACCCCATCATTCTTACTGCTATAAAATGGATATACATCACATTTAACCGAAAATAGCTGGTTCTGCAAGCTTATAATGCCTTCCTGAGTTGCGTCTGATTTTGCTGGCTTCAGACTATCGCACAGCTGCGCATAACACGTCATAGTTTATTGTGCGGGAAATGGGCTCGTGAGACACATGGCCATTCCCATTTTTCTTAATTATAAAGCTTATTTGAACGAAGTTTACGTTAAAAGTGGTGTCAGTATGATTCTAGGGAGGCAATGTTTCTAATGAAAAAAAATTGTGTTTTGACTGCATGGCCCCTTTAAAGATGTACTGACACGAAATTTCAAAGCTGAGATAACTGTGTGGAAAGCTTCCTTTGTATATGGAGATAACTTCGCGAAATGTCAACCATAACCGTTGTTACGAATCAGCCCGCCGCAGTGATTTGTGCAACACTCCTCGTCTGTGTGGCGAAGCCTCCACTACGTGCGCCTTTCAAGCAGGCCCCCCTGTCGGTGACTCACGCTTGCAGTCAACGGATTCAAACGCGTCGTAACATGTCTGGATCGCTGGCGCCTCGGTATCGGCGTGATTCAAACTTCGGCGTTGGCAGACGAGGCATGCTTCAACTTGTCCGAAGGACACGGAAGCCGATGCGGAGACCTCCTCTCTCCCCTCTCTCGGACTCAGCGTGCGCCGCTATACTCGGTTACAACCAAGGAGGTTAAAAGAAATTCCAATTTTTTTTAACCTCCTTGGTTACAACTCAAGAACGGCACCACCTCATGTAGTGTATCACTCCGCCAAAGCGCCGGACCCGTGACGTCACTGCGCGCGCGTTTTGAAAGGGGTTTGCTATGAATGCGTGATATCGTCTGCCTTGTCTCACGCAGTTTGTTTGTCGTCACTGGAGTCGTTTATAAGTATATTAAGTCCAGAAAATCACGGGAACGGCCCACGCCATGTTCAAAATATTCCCAGTAAGGCCCTACTTACGCCGCGCGGAGATACATCCGGCTACGGTGATAAGGCACAGTGGCAACTTCCGGTGCCGTTCTTAAGTTGTCACCGAGTATAGTACCGAACGCTCACGAACTCGGGAAAGAGTGTTGGGTGTGTCTGTGCCGTTCGTGTCGTGTGCACAACCTAGAGGGAACGCTTGTTTGACCGTTAGCGCTTTGGGTATAAATAAGACCCCTCCCCATGCGCTGTAGTTCATCACTCCGCTCGAGTCCTGTGCTGTAACCTTGCCCGTCGGGGCATTGCTCTTGTCTGGCTTGGGCCCATCTCTCGCCATGAAGTAAACAACTTAAGTTCGTTTTCGGCTTCGGGTCTTCTTCAAGGCAGCAACATTGGCTGGCCGCTCGCTTCACCACGCTACCACACGCATTTCAGAGGCGACGGAGCTCGGCTCGGGTACGCCCTCCCGTATGCAGCAACGGGTTGTCAGCGGTGGGATGACAACGTTGCAATACCGTTAATTAGAAAATACTTTAAATGAATTTTAAACTTTGCACGCCGCAGAACGGATACCCTTTCGACATCGGCATCAGCATGACGCCATCTGCTCCTCGCCCCAAACTGCCGACGTCAGTGCTCCAGTGAGGCAGCAAAGCCTTGGCTGCTGTTGTTGCATTCTTCATCACCTTGTGCATTACGTCACAGTTTTAGGAAGGTCGTCATGCGGCCCGGGCAGTTGCGACCACGGTCGCCTGGACACGTGCGTGCGCGCGCGTCCAGGCCGGCCTTGGTGCGATGGGAACAGTAACGTCAAGTGCGCCTTCCTGTCATGGGGGCCGCCTTGGTATTGTTTAATCGAAGCCGAAACTACGCCACCTCCGAGGCATTCAGACAAACACATTTGCCCACCCCACTAGAGCCCACATTCTGGCCCCCACCCTGTACTCCTCGCAATGCCGCTTCTGCGAGGCTCCGGGAACCCTCTTCTATATCATGTGGGGCTGTGATAAGAACCCCCACCTACCCCTCCTGCCTTTCCCCTCCCCTGAGCACTGGGAGAGAGCACTGTCCAGCTCGGACCCTGACGACCAGCTTTGGCTGGTGCAGCGAGCCCAAGAAGCCGGACAGACTCAAGGGGTCCTGGAATGAGGACTCTTCCCCAGAGCTGACAGCTTCAGATACACGTTTATTCCTCCTCCTCCTCCTGACGTGAATAAACGGGGCTTTCAAGAAGTATGTACGTTGTGATCCACCACCTCATGTGTCATTCTATATTAGCGGGCTGGTAGGCACCCATAGCAGAGAAAAAAATTTAACACGAAAATTTTGTATCCGTACTCCTTTAACGCCAAGGGCTTCGGCAAGCTGGATGTCTCCCTCACTGAGAACTGAACATATACTTTTGCACTCAGTTACAATATGTCGACTGGTATGTGACTCCCTGCTGCAACGTGCGCACAGTTCGTCCTGTGCCTGCTCGCAGATAAGCGTCATCTACGCCAGATCACGCCCATATGCAAAGCCGCCCTCACAACTTCCTTTCCCGTAGGGTACAGGGCAGGTGCGATTCTTTGACCCTGAACACTGGGCACTGAACAATGGGTTAAAAAATTGCCGAAGCCACGACTCCAGTACCTGACATTTACAACGTAATAAATATCTGTGAAGACAAAAAAAAAAAAAAGAACACGAAGCTAAGCGTTTCGAGAAAATTCTCCAGAAAAAAATGCCGCTATCCGGCATTGAACCGCCCGACAAGGATCCAATACCGGCTATTACTTGTATAGTCCACACACTGCATCTGTTCATCTGTTCCCAAAAAAATCAGTTTGCATTAGCTTTATAGACAAACAAACAAAAAATTTGTGGCACGATGAGGTCCTCTTGAAAACTGGAGGTTATTCATCTCGAATAAAAACATACGTGATTGGCTTCAAAGCTCTTACCTTTACCAATAAAGCCCTCGCAAGTGATAAAGCACTCGCAAGAGCTACGCTGTGATATCCCGACAACGTAGGGCGGTGTAAGCAGCTGCATTGTAAAAAAAAAAAAAAAAAAGAGCGCCGCATGCTCTTATCACAAAACAATAAAATCTGCTTTCAAGTACCGTGCGCGGGCTGAATCTCAACATTTCTCGCAGCGGACAACTTTCTATGAGCAACGTTTACCTTAAGTGCACTCACAGGAGATGTTCCTTCCTTGCATACGAGGATGCATTAATCAATCCCCGTGAGCGTAGAGTTTGTGAAGCACCCACCTCATCAATATCAGCGCTGGCAGAAGCATGTTTAAATGCTCAGAGCATAAATATCTGCTTCGCAAAAGTTTCAGAGAGTTGTCTGCTTGTCGCAGAGGGTGGCCTCATACACCGCCAAGCTCGCACGTGTATGACCCCCTTGCGGCATGATAGCATATTGCCGTGTGAAACACCATTCTCCAATTTTATAAAGCGGTTTGCGCGAGGGTCAGCGATGGCTTTTGCGATCACATGAGCTGTAGAACTTTGGCACACTGCATCTTAAATGGATGGTCGGCGCTTTCCCGATTTTAAACGAGGCAGAATTCGTATTAGTCACTCTCCCCCCTCCCAAAAAAAATGGAATTATAAAACTTTACGGCACCGCAGCGTAATCGATCCTACCTTCTCGATCAAGAAATGAACCACCCAAAAGAACGATTTTCATCAGTACACTCGCGATTTTGTTCTGCGCCACGTGTCCTCATAATGGTTTTCTATCAGCCGTTGTTCCTGTACTTTGCTGTTGTTTCTCAATACTACAAAAAAAAGCTCCCCCTAATCTAACGTGCTCAAACAAAATGATCGTATAATGAACAGAGGTGGTCGTTCTTGGTGCCATTACCATCGGCGTCTTGAAGAGTAAAAATTTAAAGAAAAATAGGCCGATTCTTAAACTCTCTAAGAATGTGGAGGGGAAAGCCTACTAGGCCCTTCAAATGATCTGCTCTTGAACGTACTATTGAAGCTTGCGGCTGCATCCGCCACTAATCCGACCCCTGGACAGCTTACGTCTGCTTACTCGCCATAAACACCAGACCCCCCATCCGTTGGCACTTCTACCGCTCGAGACGGCTCGTATCACATTTGCGGAAGCAGCCTACCTTACTGCGGTGCTGCTGCTTCCCTCTCCGGGCCCAAGCTGTGTCGACCTTTCTCAGATCCCTCCTCCGATACTCCTCCCACACATCTGCTCCTCTTTCCAGGAAGGCGATCCCCGGCTCTCGCTCGCTGTGATCAAAACCTTTTTTGTACCGCCGACTTTCTGCACCTCACAACGCGTGTGCTTGAACCCGAAAAGTGTGCCGCCGTTGCCTTCACTGGGCGTGATGTATCCCAGAAATACCAGAAATACCATACGCCCACAACCATAAATTTCTTGGAGTAACATTACATCAATCACTATCTTGGGCCGCCCATATTCGCCGCTTCAGAGAACCCGTGCACTCAGTTTTGCCCCATTTTCCGGATGATCGCAGGAAAAACATGGGGCTGCTCAGCGCCTTTACTATTGCGACTTTATGAGGCACTTTTTCTTGGCTTTCTGTGCTGCAGCCTACTAGCCCTGATTGATTTCTCAAAGACAAACTTCAGAGCGCTAGAGAGTGCACAGGCTCAAATTCAACGCATCTGCTTTTGCCTTCAAATGAGTACATCTACGGATAGAGCTCTCTGCGAAGCACGGTGCATGCCAGCCCAAACACTCCTCTCTCAAGAGCTCCTTCACACCAGCCTCCGTAATGTAACCCGGTGTGCTGACCATCCTCTAGTACAGGTGTTTTCCTGTCATGTGCAAAGCCTCCTACCGGCCAACTTTCAAATCCCAAGCAAGCCTGCCTTTCCGCCATGGAAGTTTTCACCGTGGGATAGATGCGTCACCATACCAGGTATAAGCACAAAATCATCTCTGCCTGAGCCGGCCTTGCGGTACTTAATGCTGGAGCACATCAACTCACGTTATCCTGGCCGCGTTCAGGTATTTACAGACGACCCCGTGACGTCTTACACGCCATCTATTGGAGTGTAAATTTCATCGGTGGGACTAACTGTAAAATATAATTGCGCCACAGGACGTCGTCCACCGTCACTGAGTTAACTGCTATTAGGGCGGGAGTCCTTCACATCACCAATAGTCTCGCTCGGCAATGGGTGATATTTGTCGACTCACGGCCTGTCTTACAAGCACTGAAGAAGACCGCTGGAGCCAACTTGTGCGTGAGTTTAACGCATTGCACGCACTTGGACTATGAGACGGGAACCGAATCTCGCTTCAGTAACTGCCAGGTCATTATGACATTTAGGGTAACGTCGTCTCTGACGCAGCAGCAAAAGAGGCGCACAATCTGCTTGTGTCTGTTGGAACCCCCTATCCCAGACAAAACGGGGGATGGAAACTGCAGCTGTCAGCTTGGCAGGACCCTGTTAGGATACCCTTGCATCTGCATTCAGTTGACCCTCAGTGCAATTTCCAGTTTCCGTGAGGCCTACCAAAGTAAACTGACGGTGTCCTTCACCGACTACGTCTGAACGTTGCCTTCACTCGCAGTTTTCTGTTCAAGATAGGCTGTGTGGACTCGCCATTGTGCTCCGTGTGCTCTTTGAAAGAAGACATACGGCATGGTACTTCCCGCAGCATGCAACTCAACGCGATACAGCGAAAAGAACTCTTGTGCGACTGCTATGCGGAAACTCTCTAAAACTGCATTCCTTTCTTCATCCGTGGCAAAATCATGTTGATGCGGCGGAGGGACCCAAGGTTGTTCTGACTTTTTTGTCAGACTCTGGATTATCCGAGGTTCTTTAACATTCAGGTATACTCATATTTTTTCTTGTAATGCTACGTTGTCAACTGATTCCATGTTCTTCTTCCTTTTATTCATTGTTACTGCGTACTTTTTCCTCATTTCTTTTTTTTTTTTTTTTGCGCCTGACTATGTTCACTCCATCTCAAGTAACAAGCTCCGCTGTTTGTGGGGCTAACCTCTTAGCTATTCTTTAAAGCTTTCTCTCTCTCTCTCTCTCTCTCTCTCTCTCTCTCTCTCTCTCTCTCTCTCTCTCTCTCTCTCTCTCTCTGAACCAAGAAGATCTACCGCTTTTATGATTAGGCATATGTCTACGAATAAAAAAAAAAACACTGCTAAATGGAATGGCGCTGGCGTCAACTAACGGCACAGCAGTAGCCAGCGGACAAGGGCTTCTGGGTGGCGCACCCTCGAATTCACTGCCAAGGCGTCCGCCAATTAAGTTCGATGGCAGAGCCCACAGTACCGAGATTTGTGTTCGACGACACGTCGGCCCAAGAGCGCAGAATTGAAGCCTAATGCCTTTGCACTCAAACCACAGTAAAACGCTTCGGTGTCCTTGGACTTTAAGCCTTCAAGTAAACGTTAATTTGATCGTTTACAGTAGCAGCTAACGTAATCACCATGTTAGAGCCAATCCGATGAGAAAACGAACCTAGTTGGGTTTCCCGGTTAGCGACGTCGCCGTCACACGCAATGAGCACAACGTGCCCTCAATGCACCACAGCTCGCGTTTTCGTTTACAGAAGCCCCAACTATTCAGTGAATATTCAACTGATGAGGCTGACGAACTGCCGTATATCACACTTCAGTCCTAAGCTAACGGTATCAAACCAGAGGCGGCCATTTTTCCGCCGAAATCCCCAGCCAACAAGACCAATGGTACGTATTGCGGAGTGTTAAGGGCCCATGCGGCGGAAATACGTCGTTTACCTTGTGCATAAAATCCCGTATGGCGCTGCCCAAACAGGTGGCGTTCGAGTATACGGGGGGGGTTCAGCCTCTTGGGCAGCGTGAAGGGGTACGATGACGTCAGCGCTAGGGTATAACACTCGCAGCGCAAGCTCACTCTTAATGAATGTGTAACGAATGCGCTGTCGTATATCAGTGCCAGACGCACTACAGTCTTCCTCATCGCCGAATGCGCTTACTCCATGGGTTCAACGCTTAAAGGCGAAGCTAAAGCGTCCATTAATTTTTAAATCTCATCTGTATCTGAGCTCTCCCCATTATACGGAAAAGGTCAGTGCATGTACTTGTGACGTAATAGAAATCCTTGCTTACGGGACTGCGTTTCGTGTCTGCCGATGACGAGGCCGTCCTCTGTTGTCCACGAAGACACGCTGAGATACTGCCGTTGGGTACTGGGCACGTGGCAGCGGAACAGCGCCGTGTTTCCTCGTGGCACGTAGTCGTCGTGCACGTGGGCCTCGAACTCTTCCAGGATGACTGCGGAAAAGAAAGACGAAATGGAAGAGAGGGGTGCGTCAGGTTTTGTTACAGAGCTCATCTGCTTACGCTTTTGCTGAAGATGTCTACCTGCTCGGGGCTATCTAATAATCTTTTAACTGAGACGATCCACACTTGTCCCCCAAAAGTAAAGAACTTAAAATAACCACCGTTAAGGCCTCCTGGTGTGCTTGAAATTACATCAATATGCACAACAATGCCTATTTTAGGGATGAAATCAACGAACAAAATGAAGCCCGAATAGAGGACGGCACATGACCCGGTTCCTTTACAGTCTCTGACCTTGGGTCCTCATTATGCGTCAAAGCCCAATATAAATATTTTAGAAACGTGATTGATTGATTGATTGATTGATTGATTGATTGATTGATTGATTGATTGATTGATTGATTGATTGATTGATTGATTGATTGATTGATTGATTGATTGATTGATTGATTGATTGACACTCTGCAGGAACACCGCCCATGTAATCCTTGTAACTTCCTCCGTGCTTCAACCAGCTTGTGAGAAACAGTGTAGATCGGTATAGCAGACATTCCGTTATTTAACCTCGAAAAAGAGAAACCAAACAAACAAGCAGAGGCAAGGACAATACCACTGAGTGCACGGTCCCGTTTCACAGCGAGTTTTTCAGCTGCGTGTTTCTCACTAAATTGTTGCGAGACTGTTGGAAATGAATCCGCTTTGGAACAGATGAGACCCCGAACTTATTTATAAATAAGCTCTTCATTTAAACAAGGTTGATGCGCTGCTATACTACTACGGTTTAATGTAAACCCCCTTTTAAATTCTCTCTTTTGCCCCGCGAACCGGACAAATAGAGCTCAAATCCAACTGCGTGTCCGCAATTGGCTAAGAAACTTCCATGAGGACCCTATTCCGTACCTCGTTAATTCGGTTGAAAGCAGAGCGTTAGCATGACAGCTGAAACCATGGCTCAGAGAAACCTTTACTTTAAACTGCGCTTTTATGCATCGAATCTGCCCCTCCAATTGGATAATTATTTCAGGAGGATTAGGAATTAGGTACTACAATTTCGGAATTTTTGATGCACATACGTCGAATTTATTCCACTGGTTGTGGAACGGTTACTGTGAAAGGGATCGTATGGTGCTGTTCCTCGCCCACGACTACTTCAGGAGCGGTATACCAGCAATAATTGCAGCAAGCCTTGCGCTTTAAAGCAGCCATGAAGAGAAAATGCAAGTTGGTTTTATTCGAAAGATTTCGTGTTTTATAGTGCCCCCAGCGCTTGTCCGGATATAAACGGTGCTTTATTCACTGAGAAATTAAACAATTTAGGTTAAAATTTTGATTTTCCTGCTCAATCGTGAGTTTTCGTGGTCCCAAATGACATCACAGGAACCGACCGCTCTGCAGCCTAGAGTACCTTCATTCACGCATCCGCCGTACAGGGTAGAGACACGTATACGCTGGCGCCGCCATTCTCGGTTGCTCGCTCGCCGCCGAAGCAAGTCATTGTGTCAAAACCGCGCTAAAATTATCGCCGCAACGCGGTTTACTGAAGAAGTTTGAATCATATTGTCTGTTTCGCGTTGCTAGGTCTCGTGGGAAACGAAAAGAATAACGCGTTGAGCCCGTTGGCCCAATTGAGGCGGCACGGGACCGTTCAAAGGTTGTCTCCACCCTGTACGGCGGTGTTGGTTTGTTCCCGCGTTTCTTTACGTTCCGTAACCTAGATGGCGCCACCATACCGTGGCAAGCGTTTGGTTTGTTTTTGCGCGCATTTAAAGGAGCCATGAAGAGAAAACACAAGTTTGGTTCATTCAAAAGATTGTGTCGTTAGAATCATACTGACACCACTTTTAACGTAAACTTCGATCAAATAAGCTACATAATTAGGAAAAACGGGAATGGTCATGCGACCCACCAGCTTATTTCCCGCAACAGAACCTGTGATGTCACATGGGCTAAGCTCTGCGATTGGCGGAGGCTGGCAGAAGCAGACGCAAATTAGGTAGAGCTTACAAACTAGACGAACGAGCGATTTGCGCTTAAATTTAGGGCACATTCTTTACAAAGCAATAAGAATGATGGGACAAACAGTGGAAGTTACGAAAGTACATGTAAACATATAAGTACTGATGCGTTCTGCTGTTCGTACTGCGCACAGCATGCTTTGGTTTAGCTGCACAGCACTACGGGGCTTGGGGTTGTCTCAGACGACACTGGCCGATTGACGCAAGCAACGGTGTCTTACGTGACCCCATTTGTCGAGCGAGCACTGTTTCAGGGAACGAATATTTTCTCCCAGAACAAAAACAAGCCAGGTTTAAATGCGGGCAAAAACAAACCGAACGCTTGCCACGGTATGGTGGCGCCATCTAGGTTACGGAACGTAAAGAAACGCGGGAACAAACCAACACCGCTGTACAGGGTGGAGACAACCTTTGAACGGTCCCGTGCCGCCGCAATTGGGCCAACGGGTTCAACGCGTTATTCTTTTCGTTTCCCACGAGACCTAGCAACGCGAAACAGACAATATGATTCAAACGTCTTCAGTAAACCGCGTTGCGGCGATAATTTTAGCGCGGTTTTGACACAATGACTTGCTTCGGCGGCGAGCGAGCAACCGAACATGGCGGCGCCAGCGTTACGTGTCTCTACCCTGTACGGCGGATGCGTGAATGAAGGTACTCTAGGCTGCAGAGCGGTCGTTTCCCGTGATGTCACTTGGGACCACGAAAACGCACGATTGAGCGGGAAAATCAAAATTTTAACCTAAATTGTTTAATTTCTCAGTGAATAAAGCACCGTTTGTATCCGGACAAGCGCTGGGGGCACTATAAAACACGAAATCTTTCGAATAAAACCAACTTGCATTTTCTCTTCATGGCTCCTTTAAACCTGGCTTGTTTTTGTTCTGGGAGAAAATATTCGTTCCCTGAAACAGTGCTCGCTCGACAAATGCGGTCACGTAAGACGCCGTTGCTTGCGTCAATCGTCCAGTGTCGTCTGAGACAACCCCAAGCCCCGTAGTGATGTGCAGCTAAACCAAGCATGCTGTGCGCAGTACGAACAGCAGAACGCATCAGTACTTCTATGTTTACATGTGCTTTCGTAACTTCCACTGTTTGCCCCATCATTCTTATTGCTTTGTAAAGAATGTGCCCTAAATTTAAGCTCAAATCGCTCGTTCGTCTAGTTTGTAAGCTCTACCTAATTTGCGTCTGCTTCTGCCAGCCTCCGCCAATCGCAGAGCTTAGCTCATGTGACATCATAGGTTCTGTTGCGGGAAATGAGCTGGTGGGTCGCATGACCATTCCCGTTTTTCCTAATTATGTAGCTTATTTGAGCGAAGTTTACGTAAAAGTGGTGTCAGTATGATTCTAACGAGACAATCTTTTGAATGAACCAAACTTGTGTTTTCTCTTCATGGCTCCTTTAAACGGGAGGCTTTAAAATTAAACTGGAGCGCTAAAATTTGTTGGTTGAAGGGGGGCGGAATTCAGACCTGTTTAATTTTTTCGCGATTGAAAAAAAAGCATCCACAACCTGCGCAAAGCACTAGCCGCTGCAGAGATAGCTTATGTCTTATCTAGAGTCTTCCAGTTATATACCCCTCATTGTACCTTTTTAACACGTTTTGCAATATGTCACGGAGCAAAAGTTATCAGAACCATTTAAAGATAGGGGTGAATGGTGTTGGACGGAGGTTGTGGAAGCTTAAAGAAATGGGAGCTGGATATCTGTCTCCAAGCAGGTAGGTAGGCCAGATGAATGGACTGGGTTGGCGCGAAGCGCAGACAGCGCTAGACTGCTCTTGCAACAGCGTTCGTGATCAATTTTGAAATGAGCTTGAGGATAGGAGTGTCAAAAGTATGAAGGCTTGTGACAGGGCGGGCAGGGAGCGGGGTGGAGTTGTTGGATCATTTGTATGGGGAGTGAATGTGCGATAAAATGTAAACGGTGTGGGGAAGAACAAGATGAGGTGATAGAGGAGGAGGAAAAGAAAACGTGTTTCTGAAGAAGTCAGGCATTGCAAGAAGTCCTCATTCCAGGACCCCTTGAGTCCGTCCGGCTTCTCGGGCACTCTGCACGAGCCAAAGCTGGTCGTCAGGGTCCGAGCTTGACAGTGCTCTCTCCCAGTGCTCAGGGGAGGGGAAGGACCGGGGGTGGGGGAGTAGGTGGTGCATTGAGGCATTACGTTGGAGTTGACAGAGGAGCATACCAACTTATCAATGTGCTAAGGATGCATTTATTGAGGAAACATTTCGCAGGTCGAAGGATTTCCGGAAGGGACGGGACCCAATACTTTTGTGCTGAAGCATATCCGAAGGAATCTTATCCTGTAAATTACGTTCTCAGTAAGGTTCGTGTTTTGGTGCTAGGGTTAAATTCCTCCGTATTTATCTTTCATATATTCATCAAACTTACAAACCTCTAAGTGACGCCATTACCAACTGGGAACTCGATGACGCCGAAATTATTCAACCTCGAACGTTAGGCGCGTCTGCTCCAGATGCTTTGGCTAGTTCACCGAAAAACTCTGCCTGCCTGCCCGGCCACCAAAGGAACTCTGCCGTGGCTTTTAGATACCCAAAGTGTTAAACTCAAAAGAAACCTGGGCTTACTTTGGACAAAATATAAGTGCATAGCGCACAGTATCAGTGCTCTTTTATTAAACAACACACGCTATATTCGATTTTACCGTAGAAAATATTTAACGGAACGCAATAAAAAATGGCGCAGCTTGCACTAATGGTGCAAGGTTGGGGTAACAGCAGAGAAGCCTGCCCATCTCCCTTTGTCGGATACAAGGTCGTTTCACCTCACATGGATTTCCGAAGTTGCCGCCTTAAGTTCTCCATCACTGGCAGGCCCGAATCGTTTCGTCCGCAGGCTTTCGCACCTCTCCCAAAGTGGACCGCCTTAGCACGCGCTAGAGCCTGCGGCCAAGTCCAAAGCAAACGCGTGCGCTATGAACCCGAAGGAAATTCTGTGCGCCCGGAATGCGATGTAGCTCAATTAGATAGACGCCGGTTTTGTAACGCAACGAATATAGGTTCGATTTCGACCACGGGAAGCGTTGTTTTTAGATGCGAAGCATCTCATGCTCGGGGCTGTGTCCCTCCCTCCCTCCCTCGTTGTCGTTGCCGTTGTCCGCCGTCCGCACTCTACTGCGCATGCGCGTCTCTTCAGCCCCGTCAGCGTTGGGGCTGACGTCAGCGGAGTCCACTATAGAAAGAAATGGTTAGGCGGCGCCCGGTTTCGATCCCACGACTCTCTGGCCCCAACGGGAGGTACGTGGCGCTCTTCCCACTGCGCTACAAATCGAGACGGGAGCATATGCTACGAACGCGCTTTGTGTCCTTGACTCATTCAAACTACGTCAAGAAGCTACTGATACAACGAAGGCACGCGAAGCTGAACGTCAACGGAAACGACGAACTGAAACTAATGGTAACTTCAGTCGACTCCAATAACCCCCCAGGGCCATAGGCCTATTTTTAAATAAAGTCGTTCATTCATTCACCCCATGGCTACTTTGCATACTACTCAGGGTTCCCCTACGGGAAGATGGTGTAATTTCTTTTGTCTTCTTTCGAATTGGCTGCACATGTTATTGTTCCCCGTCTCCCCTCACCTCGCACCCCTCAGCCCTTTGTGGTGGTCCGGTGGTTAGGTTGTCGGTTTCGCTGCGTAAAGGTCCCGAGTTCGACTCCCGGGACCTCCCTAACCACATTTGTTTTTCTTGAGGCTTCAAGGCAGGTGCGACGCACGAAGCTCGGCCAGAACAGTGTCGAGATGCGCAGTAAAAGCGTACTGACCCAACAGATGGAGCGCCAACAGTCTGAACGCGTAAAACTTAAATTGATCGAACCCCCATTGCATTCATCATAAGTGCGAGATGAGGGGAAGAGCGTGATGAGTAGCAGGGGGCAGTATGCTATCGTTTTTCGATAACATTTGCAGCGAAATAAGCAGATACGCGGCCAATTTTTTCGATTGTCAAACCAGATTCATAAACGGACCTTGCCCGATTGTATCCTAGTCATGTTATTCGAGTTCAGTTCACATTCAGCGGCCGTTCATTAAGCGAGCGCCCACTAGCGCTCCGCTATAATCCAAGTACAGGTCAACATCCCCGTACCCCACCACCGCAAACAAGGGCGGCGCTGCATTAGAGGGAGATGCACGATTGGCCCAATGTTTGGAATAGGAGATGGGAGCAAATACGTTAGGGCAAAAGAGCCCGCTGCACTCGAACAGCCCGGCAGAGACGGGCTATTGAGCACGCACCCAAAGACCATCGGTTTTCGCTGCGTCGAGAGTATATCGGAAACCGATTGTACAACGTCCCGACGACGTGTGCCGTACTTGCCGTACCGAGCACTTATTGACTTTGCGATCCCCGAGCGACCTAAATCTCGATTTGCCTCCTCCGCTCGTGGCCTGATGAGCTGTCCCGGGGGACGACGCTGCTGCTCGACGCTCCCATGTCGCTTCCCCCGACGCTTGAGATAAGACCTCCGGTTTCGCTCACCCTTGCTATACTCGGGCCAGTCGTGTGTTTTGTAACACGATATGCCGTGTACTCTTTTCTTTTGCGTGGCCTGAGACACGCGATCATCAAATGGAACATTGCACGGTATTGTCCCTCGAGGGAGCTGGCCGGCATCTATGAAAAGCAACTGTGTGCAGGTGCGGGTAGTGCAGCAGTCACGCATGGGATGTTAGTTTTTTAGGAGGTTTCACGCTCGTATCTGGGGATTTGGGACTGTGTGCTTGAAGTGCCACGAGCACGCGATAGGGTCGCTCACCGTTAGGTTTGATGTAAGTAACGGAGACACGTGTGAGGCGGAGTCAGTGATGCCGGCGAGCAATGCGCACGATTAAAATAGTGTCTCTGCTTAGCTTCCCCTCTTTGACTTGTGGGGGCCATTTGGGGTGTGGTGAAACTTAAAAAGAAGAGCAACAAAGTTTACACGAGCTGTGGGTCACGCTCTTTTTTTAACAGCGAAGCTGTATAGCGAATTGTGATTTTTCGTGTCCGCAGTTAAAAATACCCAGAAATTGCCGAACGTGCGCACGTGAGGGCGGGGCTCGGGGCGACCGCTCGGCAGTTAACAAAGCCAAGAATATGCCGAGCGCTCGTGTGCGCGTGCCTCGCGACAGCCGCCCAGCGTCCCGGGCGCACTTTTGCAAGCCAAGCATACGCACTTGGAAGATTGGCCAAGATTCCCCCTTCATCAAAAAACTCCAGCTTTCGCCGTAATCGTGGCAACATTTGCTCGGAACGAGCAAACGAGCAAGACACGTCATAGCGTACTCCCCTCCAAGGTGATGTTCAATGACTATCACTTCCAAAAAATGAAGGAAGCTCACATTTGTAGAAACAATGGGGAGTAAAGGTCCTTGCGGCAGCTTAGAACAAGCAAATCGGCTGCAATCGTGTACTTGAGCCATCGTGATGGTCGTGATGGTTGAGTGAAGCTTCGCTACCTTCAAGTCTTACGCGTTAGTGGGAGCTTCCTTCATTTTCTGATCAGTTGAAATCAGTAAGATACAAAGAAAATGGTGTAAATATCACGCAAATGCAGCTGTTGCAAAGTTGCAAAGTTAGAGCGACTATATATATATATATATATATATATATATATATATATATATATATATATATATATATATATATATATATATATATATATATATATATATATAGAAAAAGAAGACGACGACGAAGCTAGTAGGAACAGGTCGGATGCGGGGGACCGTGTGGCGCTTGCTATCATCATTAGTGTTTTCCGAATGATGCTGGCCGCTGACATAATAAAGTGGCCCTTTATCGACGTCACCCGCTCCTATGGTTTCAAGAACTGCAACCTCACTAGCCTGTTACAAAAAATTCCCTCGCACCTCCCCGAAGGGAATCGTGCAGAAATGCGAATGCATTGGGTGCACCGATGAGTGTGTTGCGAGTAATGGCGTAATTAATGACGAGAATGTGAACGTAATCATTTATTCATCAGCACCTTTTTGTGTTATCGTTGTACCTGACGGCCACAATCACTGCCTTGTGATCGCTAAAGTGCATGGTCAAAGGGTCTTTGAGAGCGTGACGAGCACACATTTCAGGATCTTCGGCTCGTCGTTGGCGTTTCGCAGCCGCTTCCCGAGCACGAAGTTCCGCATCGGCAGCTCGCTTCAAGCGCATGCGTTCGGCATTACGCGCTCTTCGCTTCGCAGACTTGTCTTCTTCTTCTTCTCCAACCGATGATGATGACGTGGAAGCAACTGCAGTGACGTCACCGCCAGGGAGAGGCGTAATGCTCACGTTGCATTCTGTTACACTTCTTTCTGGTGGTATCGTTGCTGCGAGGGATTCGACTTCACCGACTTCCATCGCTATCAAGGCACCAGTCAGCAAGCAGTAATGGGAAGGTGCGCCGGACGAGGAGGGTACCGGTAGCCGAAACTCACGCTCATCGAAGGAACGCGCCCGTTGACCAGAGACTCGCGGCACGAGGCACACACCAGGTACGACCTGAACGGCGCCAGACGAGGGTTGTCGTCACAGACCGCGATGATGGCGTCACCGTTCTCATCACCTCCTCTTCCAAACTCGTTCCAAAGAACCCGAAGCGCGTTCAAACGACTAGACTCCTTCTTGATGTTCCCGAGCGCGTAACGCGTTCGGCATTACGCGCTCTTCGCTTCGCAGACTTGTCTTCTTCTTCTTCTCCAACCGATGATGATGACGTGGAAGCAACTGCAGTGACGTCACCGCCAGGGAGAGGCGTAATGCTCACGTTGCATTGTGTGAACCCCCGACTAAGAAATGCATTCGCATTTACGACGACGACGACGACGAAGGCAGAACTACGAGGCACGCGCTCACGTGCGCTCGCGCTGGAGGAATGCAGGCGCACGCCGGCCGACGGAGCAAGACAACCCCGGCTAATAAATGCATTTGCATTTAAAAAGCTATCGGTGTCCGTCTGTCCGGGGTCAACAAAAAAGCCTGCGTAATGCCTATATACGCCCTCATCAGTAGTTAAAAAATTAGTTACAGGCTACTGGGACGGAATTCAAGGACGATGTACGTGCCCCTTACTAACTTGCGGCGTGTGCAGAGAAGAATTGAACCTCGGTTTAGTCAATACCAATATCGATAACGCTCGTGAACGACTGGATGACCTCCACCGCCTGATGTGATTTGTCAATGTACGTAACTGGACAGTATCCATTTAGGGGGACTGGCCAATAATTATGGCAGCTGCAATAAAGAAGTTAAAGAAGTTAATACGGGACGCTGTAATTACATAAGATGTTCTTTTCCCAAGCACCAATGATTGGCCGATACCCCTATTGGGTCTGCACCCCTCACCAAGGTACAAGAACAACATCATGACCATCAACACCGTCATCATCATATTCATCCCCATCATTGTCGTCGTCATCATCGGAAGCAGTTCACGGCTTCCCAAGTTTCCCAGCGGTAACTCTAGAGGGGCGATGCCAATTCACACATTCGCCACAGTAGTGTGTGGCGGGTGAAGTGATGGCAGAGTGACCTCATCGCCTCTTCATTGCGACCATACAACGTAGGCGCATCAGCCAAGATTAGTGGCTAGGTATAATGGTGACGGTTCCGGAAGATTTCGGCTTCACGCAAGGTTACCATGATTCCCCAACTCTAAGGGGCTACTAGTAGTAGTACTAAAGAGCTGTACGTAGCAAAATGTTGATGTGATTCCTTAGCCCAGGATCCCAAGTGACGACTCGAGAGTCTCTGCTCTGGATAAGCGGGGGAATCATGCACACATGCTGTTTATTCGCGATTCAGTCTGCACATATACACGCGGACGGGATCGGGCAGTGGCCATGAAGCGATGGTGAGCTTCTCTGAAGCATTGTTTAATAAGTGACAGATATTAGTCCATATTTCTTGTTGGAAGTTTATTTAGGGAAAGCACAGATGGTAAAGAAATTGTGCAATAAAGTGAATGTTGAAAATCACAGATTACCTTTTAACGGAAATTTTTCGCCCGTGAGGTGACGCTTTTATTACTCCTGAGATTTAAAAATAGCGCTTCAGCTACCGGTCACTCGTAGCATCTGAGACGTTTTAGGGTATACAGTAAGGCAAGAGACATATCGGCGGTTGCTAGGGGTCTTAAACTATTTCTATAGGCATTTCACACGATTTGTGGGCATGGCGCAGTGTGGGCCTACAGCGTAGCTTTCTTCGAATGTGTACGGAATACGGAGAGACTTAACAGTGCCCGGAATCTCCCGAATTTATCTTGTGACTGTTTCAGTTCTAAGAGCAAAGCCAGCAATGAAGGAGGTGGTGGGAGAGGGTGGAAGTTATATCATTAAATCCTCTAAACTAGGTGGTGAAGGTGACCGGCAATGGCCCAGGAGATAGCCAACAGAAGGCTACATGGTGTTAATTTGATTACGCGAGCTAATCTGTGGCAGTCAAATATACTTTCGTCTTCAGCGTTTGCTACAGCCAGTATTTGCCCCACGCTTGAACTCTCAGTGGTTGCCAAAGTTTCGAAAAAGGCATGAAGATAGAAATAAATATTACTGAGCGCATAGAGAAACTGATGTGGGAGCGGATAGAGAGCTGTTGAAAAAATTAGCAGTGGCTTAGCTCGGCTATGCCAGGATATACGTAGCGTGAGCAAAGGTTCAGCTAGTTATTCTTAAGTTTTATCGTTCTCTAGGATTAGCTAATTATCCTGTTTACTGCTGCTAAAACAATTTGCAATCCAATCCAGTCCAATCCAATCTAATCCAGTCCAGTCCAGTCCAGTCCAGTCCAGTCGCGGCGGCGGAGACTCCAGCTCGCCGGCTGTGCGCCGTGAGACGTCACTGCTCCTCGCGCATGCGAAGCCACGCGAGCCACGTGAAACTGCTCCAGGAGCCACACGAAACTGCTCAACCTCGGCCAGTGTAGCTAAATCTACAAAACAAAACTCAATGTATGACTTATCAGGTGAACGGAGTGGAGCACAATCTAAGCGTAAGAAAACCGGACTAACTGATGCAGAAACAGGTAAACGAAAAGAAGAGAAAAGATAGGCTTCGTGAGAAAAAAGCAGAAGAGCCAAGTGAAAGTAGTAGTGGAGTGTTAAGTAAAAGACGATGACAAAGCACTAAACGCAAATCCCAGATCAGAAGCTCAGAAAACATCAGAAACATCCAGGTTAGTTAGGAAAAAAATAGCGCAGTACTTACTAACATCAGAGCAAGACATGCCAAAAACACCGGAAAGAATAATCTAGACAGAATAAAAAGAATAAAAACATAAATGATATTTAGAGGATACTCTAAATATCATTCGATAAATATCAGACGATACTAAGACTAAGGGAGATACGAAGGTCACGCAGAAGCAGGATACACATGGCTCATTAGAAACGTTCAGTTGTGTGCGCCCCAAGAATAAAAGGAAAATAGGGTACAGCAATCAGGCGAAAAAGACATCAGGCGGATTACAATTTTTCTCAGTACTTATAGAACTCGTACGCGGCAACCAAAAAAAAAGAACGGACTGACCGACCATGACAGAACCTAATGAGCAAATACACGAGCCTGCGTCAGACAGTATTTCTGAGGAGATCGATGGATCAAAAAAGTCGGCCTTCATTTTTTGTAATGAAGACATATAGTCGCCACATTCGCACCGCAAATCGATTCCTGAGCCACAAGGCCGCTGGTCATGGCACCGAAAATTGCCACGAGATGATTGCAAAAGACGACATTTTTCAAATACTTTATTACATCCTCATGCGTAACTGCTTCGTAAATGGCTGACATTATCATCCGGAACGAAAGTACAGGATCAAAGGCGGTAGAGAGAAGTAATTTCGCACAGGCGAGCGCAAGACATATCCGAGATATGCGTATGCTGCCTGGGTTGTAAGAGGTTGGTTGTAAGAGTTTCCTTCCAAATAACTCTACTCCTTTAGACGTCTTCCTTGACGTCCCACCGAAGACAATGCTCAATAAAACAGTTTCCTCCCTTCGGGGAACTTAAAGCTGCGCTAAACAAATTTCGCGCTCCACGGGCATTCAGGAAACCAGGCCAGTTTCTCAGCGTCATGCCATGCACTACCAGAACACACAAAAAAAATCAGGTTGTTGAATTCTCAAGTCGTGTTCATGTTCATTCATTAGTACTAAGAATGAAAATCAGCAGCAGTGGCTCCCTTTTCAAACTCGCGAAAATTCTGGGACTCCTAGAGTGTCTTCGCTAAGGTTTTCCAGATTAGTCGTTGTTCCTACAGAGGTTAAAATTTCGTTAGAAACAAATTTTTAATAAGAACAAACATTCTTGGTGCGACGAAAAAACCCGCCTGACAGACTTTAACGCATCCGAATGCCCGCAAACGACAAAAACAAGGGAGACGAGGAATTTTACAGAGGCTTTCATCGTATCGGTCGATACTTCTCGAATTATTCGTTCAGCTGAGCAAGCGTATTCGGCCGGTCAATTATTCGCGGGAAGGCAATTTACATTCAACCTTATTAAAAATAATGGCGCCGCTACCACTCCCAGGTCCGAAGATTTGTTTTATTGCGTACACGAACCTTGATCTGATTAGAATAAGTAGCATGAGCCTAGCGCCGGCTGCTGACCCTTGTAATTAAAAAGACTGCAAAATCAAGCTTCAAATGCGTTTAATTGTGTGTGCACATATATGTGTGTATATATCGGCCTTCTTAGTTGGCGTATTTTCTTTTTTGTTACACTCATGCAATGTATGTGCAAATGTAATATGTAATACTACATATGTATTACATGTATTACATGAATTACAAACGTAATATGTATTACTACAAATAATATGTAATACCCCTTCACTGGAGAATTTATGGGTATTGTGAATGAATAAATAAATAAATAAATAAATAAATAAATAAATAAATAAATAAATAAATAAATAAATAAATAAATTGCGCAAATGGGTCTTGGTGTTTTCATTGTGGTCTCAAAAAGACCGGAGCTCGAAGAGTAATAGCCTGAGGCATTTTGGGTGCCTGCGCTAATTAAGGCATGGTTTGCGACTATCCAAAGAGGATAGTGACGAAGCATGCTTTTTGTTAAACATTTCCCGGAAACCGATTTCGAAAATAACACGCCTACTACGTACAGTGTAATCAGGGGCAGCTGCCGTTGATTTAACAACAACGGAGGGGGGGGGGGGGGGGGGGGCGCAGGGCTGCTGCATTATGTAACGAGTAGCAATAAGCTTTGATAACAATGAACGCGTTTCTGCCGCCCTGACGCGTGCTGCATCGGCGTAGCTTTAGCATTAGCATGTCTGCTTTTAAAGCGACGCTTTCTAAGCCTCACTGATAGCGTTGACGTCTTAGTAAAACACACTGCAGGAAAGCCCACTTTGCACAACGGGTTTGACACAGGGTACATCAATCATACACCACATAAGATAAAAATGGGATGTCTTTGTGCACATAACGAACCTCTTGTAAGACGCAAAATGTAGTCTGGGAGTACACACGGATGGTGGTGGTGGTGGTGGTGGTGGTGGTGATGATGATGATGATGATGATGATGATGATGATGATGATGATGGGAAAGTTAATGCGTACGAATTGCTGCGTTTGTGTGTACACTGTGATCCTTCTGTGAATTCTAGACCTATGCTTTGTATAGTACACAGGAAATGTAGTGATGACTTTGCTTTGTGCTATTTTTCTATTACAATTGTGCTGTTATGCTTAAATTTGTCAACATCCCTGTTATTATATACGCTGTAAATCGGGTGGCTGAGGCCCCTGTCATGCCACGACCGCCTTTAGTCTCAGCCTCCGCTTGGTTTTGCCAAGAAATAAAAATCAAATACTCATGATAAGGCAATACATTCTCTAAGCAAGGTTGGAGTTTGGACTTTGATGGTGTTGGATTAGACGTTTGCTTTGGAGTTTGGCTGAATTTAAGTGGACTTGGGCCTTTGACTTTGGCATTGTGGAATTGGGACTTTGGGACGGCGGATTTTGGAATTCGGCTTGTACTCCCGTTTCATGGGAGAAAGCGTCGCGTTTAAACCGTATTTCTCTTAGGTAAGGGGTTTTGATTTTTTTTCCGAACGCTGGGACCGGATTGAAGCTCATAGCCTGTTCTTTTTCTCTGCCTATACTTGCTCCCCTCCGTTGAAAAAAATTCGGAAAGTTAATATTATAGTATGTTGATCGTTATTGAACCGAATTTTTTTATCGTTGGTACTGTTGAGGTAATATCAATATCCGCTGAAATCATTTCCATACTAATCAAATCTAGAGAACTATTAACACTCCATTAAAAGCATGCTCCTCAATATGCACGCTGGTGCCGTGGTGAAACCAACGCTCGCAGTTAATATTGAGGAAAGCTATTTCAGCGTTCCCTGATATTTATGGGTGTTTATGCTAACTGCCTCATATTATGTGCTGCTTAACAGTTTTTGTGTCGCTGAAGAAGATTCTGCCAGGTCAGCCAACGGATAATAACCTACTGATATCGTTACGTAACAAGAGGACAAAGAACAAGGAATCAAGGTGAATGTGGAGTGATATATTTCGTGACGTCTCTATTACAGCACCAAGCCACGCCTCCCATCACGCACACAGCTTCGTCCTATTCGTTTTTACTGCAAAGCAGTATACGTCTAACCCCCCGCGTTTTCAATCCGGTGTCATCGATTTACTCGGCGCCGCTCCGGGGCTCCTCCTCACCACGCTGACACCTCTTTCACAATTATTTTCCTCCTCGCTTCCACCGATGCCCCTTTCGCAAGTTGCGCACTCGGCAGCTGACAGTGGTAGTGGAGTTATCAGGTGATTGCGAAAGATAAACAGAAGCGCCGATGGGCGTAAAAACTGCACTCACAATTACTACGCTCCCTAATATGAAATTTGTGCGCAGCGCGAGCTGCAGTCTTCTAGGCCACGGCGCATTCCTGCTGCGTCTCAGGAAGTGTTCGCATGATCAGCGAACGCACGGCGGCGTGCGCTACTCTGCTGCTACCTTGCAGTGCGCCACCGCCGCCGGTCAGTCAGCATGTTGCAAATCGTGTTTGAACCTCCCGCGCAAATATCATGTGGTTCGAATCAGCCCCGCGCAAGGGAGCAGCGAGCATGCTGTTGCATATTGTGTTTGAACCTCCCTCGCAAACGTCACGTGGTTTGGATTAGCGGAGAATGGAACAGTGTCGGGGGAAGTGTCAGGGGGAGGGTGCTCCTTGGTGGCGATGCATGAGACATGTGTGAGGGAAAGGCAGTGAGAGAGATGACGCCGTAGCCGCACGTGTCGAACTCCACCACATCCTTCGCTAGACGCTCCTCCTCGCTTTTTTTCTGTCATCGCTGCTGCGTTCGCTCACTCGGTTATGCCGACATAAACAGACGACCCTCCCGCGAAGCTCAGGTAACGGCTGCCAAAGAGCTTCCCCCTAAAATGACCGAAACCCGCCGTCACCGCTTTCGCTCAAATTCACTTCGCCAAGTAGCTGCGAATCCCTCCCGAAAAAATAAAAACTTCCCCAAGATGCTTACGCCGCGGGGGGGGACACAGGCAGTTCCATGTTTATCTGCAAAAACAAAGGTTGGATCCTTCAGAGGTTCCTTCAGCTGAAGGTCTAGGAAGTATGCAACATCGCAAATTACGATAAACGTGTTTTGTTTCGTGCACTCCGTAAACTGCGTCGAGCTTTGCAGGTCATCCTTCTTGACAGAGTGGAAGGGCACTCATTTTTCGTTCTCTTGGCCATATTTCTGTTCGTTTAATATCTGAACAGTGCAATTATTGTCATTATCTCTCCTTCCTCCAAAGTTTCGTAAGGGAAGTGATTGAGGAAACTTCTAAAATCAAACTCCACAATGAGCACAGAGTTGTACCGCGCGCTTTTTGTTCTCTAAAAGGAACAGAACAAGCTCCCCCGCCACAGTTTAGCAGGGGTCTCCCCTTACCCAGTGGTGAGGAGCCAAACGTCCCCCTCTCGACAAAGCCCCACCGCCCGATGCCTGAACGCATGGCGACAGGTTTACCCGAGACAAAAGGCGGCGCGACAGAATAGGAGCAAGCCGGGTCGTGCACACAAAGGACGCCTTCGCATCATTTCATCCGTTCCGCAGCGACATCAAAGACGCATACACGTGCGGACCACCGCAGTACAGTTGCTCCGACAACACGGCGGTACGGTGGCGGCGCACCCGTTGTTTGCGCGCGAAGCGAGGCCAGAGGCGAGCGCGGGTTCCCTTGTTCCCTGCACGCGCAGAAGTCAACTCGGTCATCGACAATGGCTTCAATGCGCCTCTAATTTCCGGCACCCGAGTAGCGAATAATAGCGGCGACGCCTGTGAACGCGGAAAAAATCCACGGACATTATTGGCGTAGCAGGGGCGCAGAGAGACGCAGTTCCTAAGACAAACAAGGCAGGCAAGCGTGCATTCAGGCGCCAACGCAACTTGACGACTCCGGCGGGAGACAGGAGTCAGCGAAGGCTGCAAATATTAACAGAGGAGGGAACTTAGCATGCGCTCGAGTTTGCGTAATCGTGAGCTTAGTTTTCGCATCTTTGTGCCTTGTACAAAAGCCTCGTTAGTCGGCGTGAAAGGGTGATAGGATAAAGTCTACAATGACGAAATAAGATAGACGGGAAAGGAGGCCGTCAAAATAAACGCGCCTTGAGGAATTAACGCCACGTTAAATCTTTGATCGAACACTTTACTCGTGCTCCATAGAACATGAACAAAGAGTACGATAAACAATTAAAAAATTTAATAGGGCCACCCAGGCCTTTTTATAGCGGTTGACGTCGCGGCAAGAAGTTGCTGCAACTAGTTTGAGTGGAAAAACCCACAGTTGCGCCCAAAACTTGCACGCTCCTTCGACTATTTCATGGTGACATAGCATGAGTTTCCGCTCACAATTTTTATGTAGACGAAACATCTTTTCGACCTATCTTTTTCAACAACCTCCCGGAGCAATTTCTAGTTTCTACGGGCTACTCTATACAGCACCGAAAATGTTTTGGCGCCAATGGTCGTACCAGCGCGAAGCGTAGGAAACAGAGCATGGAATCCGCCGCTTTCGTCTCCACCCCGACGGATCGAACTACATCGATCAGAACACAACGCCCTTCCCCTACCCTGCACATCCATCGCTTTGCCTTTCCAAACCGTCTCCACCGCATGGCATGAGATGATAATTAGGCCGCATAAACATTTAAACAAACAAAGAAACAAAGAAACAAAGAAACAAACAAACAAACAAGCAAGCAAGCAAACAAACAAACAAAAACAGAGGGACAGTTGAGTGGAGCACCTTCGAAAAAAGGAGAGTATTC
This sequence comes from Haemaphysalis longicornis, assembly GCF_048455015.1. Taxonomy (NCBI): domain Eukaryota; kingdom Metazoa; phylum Arthropoda; class Arachnida; order Ixodida; family Ixodidae; genus Haemaphysalis; species Haemaphysalis longicornis. The sequence continues at coordinate 102,851,911 of NW_027526335.1, read as the reverse complement.
GTAGTGACACAATAAAATACCGCGACACATTTGACGACCATCAATGAAAATTTATTTTCTCTTAGAATGCTTATTGATAGATTGATTGTGGGTTTAACCCGCCGACGCAACGCAGGCGATGAGGCGCGCCGTAGTGGAGGGCTCCGGATTAATTTTGACCACCTGGGGATCTTTAACGTGCGCCGAAATCTCGTACACACGGGCGTTTTTGCTTTTCGCCTCCATCAGAAAAGCGGCCGCCGCGGCCGGGAATCGAACCCGCGACCTCGTGCTCAGCAGCGCAACGCCTTAGCCACTAAGCCACCGCGGCGGGTTTAGAAAGCTTATTATTTCTGTTGTTGGCAGTTGTTTCCGGCTTTAAAGGCACCACCTAAATACACGCTTCGACAGAATTCTCCTGCTGAACATATCACTTTCACTTCACCGCGACATCCTTGAATGCGAGGAGTTAATGCATTCACCGGGTTGCCCGCACGACTGTTCCTACGGCTAACTGCATACGCGCTTAAACAGCTAGTCCAATTTATTTCGCCCCTGCTCTAGCGTGTCCGCACTGGCCTACCAGCGTGCCCGCTTATTAAAGGGACACTGAAGTGATATGTAAACATTGCGGGATTACTAGCGCAAATTGTTGTCCGGAGTCCCCAGGCCATGTTTCGACCACTCTAGGCGCGTTTACGCGATTTTATTTAGTAGAAAAACTAATTCGAAAACGCTGTCCTCCTCTCTTTACGCTCGCCCATTTTCTGTGGCGTTTTCGTGTGACGTCAGGAGGGGATCAGCTGGCAATTGGCTGCGCCACGGCTGCGCTACTGCACGGCTCCCCGGCCGACAGAGTCAGTCGGCCCAGCGTTTCGTCCGCCGGCCGCCGGCGGGTCGTCGCAATCAAGGAGGTTAAAAAAAATTGCTTGGCCGCAATTCGTTCGCTTAGTTGAAACGAAGCCAGGACACGTTTGTGAATGGAAGAATGTGCCTTTCTTTACTTGGTTTGTTTGTACACTGTATCTAGCTCCAAGTCAAGGTCGCTTCACACAAGCGCTGCACATGCGACGCTTCGCTGACTGGTACGCCAGTAGGAAAATATAAGGCCTCTTGAAGGCGGGAGAAGAGTCAGCGAAGTCAATATAGGTACTAAGCAAATAAAATCAACTGATATTTTTACTGTACAGCGTAAAACTAGGGCGCGGGAAGCACTTTTTTGCGCTGGGCGAACAAGCACAGCGGTCAGCAGCACGACTACGCATCTGCGAACGCTTTTCCGCCTACGAAATGCAATTGCTAGACGTGAGCTACTGTGGAAACTCGGGCGACGCTTACTGCACGATCGCAGTACAACAAATAGTCACCTAAGCGGCTTGAAATGCCAAAACTAAATAAAAGTGTAAACCGGTTGTACAATATATACCCTATATTAGCAAACATTCCCGTCCCGCTCCGTGGCCTAGCAGTCTGGGGCGCTGGGAATTCACCCCAAATGTTTTGCGAGTCATGAGTTCGAATCTCCGCGGGTACGTGCTTTTTTTTTTTTTGTAAGTTAACTTTTTTGTTTTCCGCCGATGTTTTCTATATTGAGTTCACCTTTTTTGGGGCCGCAACGTTCATGGCTACACGAACTAGTTCACAAAACGCGCGCAAGTTGGCACTGGCGCGCTAGCGAGTTCTCGTTGGCGTGCTGTTGCCATAAGCACCGACTGCTTGCAGGCAGTGGGCACAGGCCAGAATGAAAAGACCCTTGGCCTGGTGCGAACACGCTTTTTACGATACAGGCATGAGGGAGGCAAGCTCCAAATATGGGGGAAAAGCGCATGACATTTGGGCGTCTGCGGGTACGCGGAGGGCGTTCATGCACTGCGTAGGTCTCGGCTAGTGAATGCTACGACTACAAGCCGTCCTGGGAGGCTTATCTTGTGCATTTTACAGCCGACAACATGGCAGAAGCGCGGTACGATGATTACTGAGATATTGAGAATGCCCATCCAACAAAGCCATTGGTTATGTTTTACAGAACCGAAACCGAAACTTGTGTGATTGCTAACCTTGGGCATCGTCCAATCACGGCGCCCCTCCTCTCAACGTCACAGCCTTAGTTGGTGCGGCCGCCGCAAACCGCGCATGGTAGTTTTTCTTCTTTCGCGCTTTGTAAAATAATTACCGATTTGTCAACCGGATAAACGATGAAAAGTGTGCTAATTTGAGCCAGTCTACGCAGTGCAAGCAAAAACGGGAGCTTGACAAATTCACTTCAGTGTCCCTTTAACAGCGTTCCTGCTTAATGGAATTCCGCTTGCTAGTGTCTGCGGTAGGCTGGTGTTCCAGCCAGAGTGGTGCCAGCATGCGGACGCCGGTAATGGTTCCCTAGATACGCAGCTCGACGTATCGAGAGGATTGGAAATGGCTGGCTGCCAGGGGTGCCCGACAGCTTACACAGCTCTTTCCTTAAAAAGACAGGTTGCTGAAATTCTGTACAATTTTTGTAGTGGAAATGCACTATCACCCCATCTCTGTCGGTTTCTCTGGAAAATTAAGAAGCATGTTTTGTAAAAATGCGTATGTGAAGCCTCTGTATTATCCAGTTTACAATTCGTTTGCGCAAAGGTTGATACGACAGCCCAACGTTAGGCGTAACGCCACGCTTTGAGGTCAGACGTAGTCAACCGCCACCCGCTGGTCGCCGTACAATGAGTAGGACGTTGCTTGACATGTGGAAGGGTCCACATAAAAGTTGCCTAATGTTAAGCGTAATATAATAGGTTAGGTCTTGATATTAACCGGTGACCATTGGAAAGTAATTCGTTCGTCAAGCAGCGCGTTCCGGTTCATGTCGCATGTCGTGTAGACATCGAAACGAAAGGTTAGGCTTAAAAGGCCAACCACATGTGGGTAGAGCGCCACGATCCGGATAAGTATTTTCCCTCTCAAGAACAGGTCGTGTATCCTTGATGCGTGTTCTGACGTCTGCTGGACCGGGTTTGAGAAAAGAAAAATTGGCCGCGTATCTGCTCCTTTTGTTGCAAATGTCGACAAAAGTCGATAGTCTTTGTAGGCATTTGCCAAGGAAATGGCCCCCTTTGCTTTCCCGCTCACCTCTCATGCTGCTCCTGTACCGTCGCCCTCATTCCAAGGGAAACACACTAAAGGTTTGCGCAAGGCGATTTGAATTTACTGCGTTCCACTGCTACAGGCAGGGTTCCTCGATGCCAGCGCTGCAGTACGGCGGAGACGCGCGTGAATGGAGGCGGCCGACTAGAAGGTTTATAGAGCCGCGTGGCCGTGCTCCACGTGCGTTCCAAGCAGAACGTGGAACCGAGCTAGTGGAACCTTTCGTTGCTGTTGCCGCGTGATTTTTCATTAGCCGCCAGGAGGCGGCGGTTTTCTGCATTAGATGTAGAATATCATTTGCTATCGAAAAACCAAACATCCATGAATTTTAGATGCGACGCTCAGAGCATCTCTTGTCGGCGGCCCTGTCCTTCCTGCGTGCGTCCGTTGTTGTCCGCGGCGTGCGTCCGTTGTCCGCAGCCACTCTCCCGCTCTCCTCTCCAATAGCGAACACTCTCTCGCGAGGGGCATTGGATTGGATTCGATTGGCTTGGCTTGGCTTGGCTTGGATTGGATTGGATTTGGATTGAATTAAAGTGGATTGTGTTGGATTGTGTTGCGTCATAGCTGCGGCAGACGCACTGGCGCCGGTGCGTGCGCAGGTGAGAGCGTGTGCGGCCCAGCGCGCTCTCACTCCGCCGGTGGGCGGCGCTGCGCGCGGTGCTGCGCATGTGCAGTACTCTCTCTCTCTCCGCAGTTTCCTCTCCTTCGGGCGTGCTGCGCATATATAGTGCCTAGAATATAACCGGTGTGCCGCTCTCCGGCGGCCTTCCGGTCGACGGTTGCTCTCCGCTTGCGCTTGAACCCCCTCAGCGTCGCATCACACCAGGGTTCCCGCGAGGGGAGGTGGGCGTAATTTTTTTAATAAAAGAAGACTGTAAATATCCCTTGTGTACTAATTTCCTGTCTTATATTTGCGTAATGTCTTGTTCTTGTTCAACAAAGTTGACAAGTATGAACGTATAAACCGGGCTTAGACGCTTACATGTGGCTGTGAGTATATAAGACTATTGCGCAATAACAATTTTACTTTGGCCGGGTGGCTGAATCAAGTCACAGACAGACAGACAGACAGACAGACAGACATACAGACAGACCAAAATTTCTGGATTTAAGTAGCCCAAAAAAGACTATCGTCTTTAAAGAACGCGTGCCGAAAGGCGTCGTTTCCCGCACATGTGATTCGCCATTCAGCTGCTGCAACCCCGACAGTTCACGCGTTTTGCATAACAAAGTGATGCGTACCCACAATGATGTATTTGGCAACGCTTTGTGAGCTTAGTGCATACTGGGTCATGGGTGAAGCTTTGATTCAATCAATCAATCAACCATTTCATGAGCAGAAATGGGTGGTGATTTTGCAAAATAATTCACGGTTGGCACTGCCAAATTGTCTGTTATCATTATGCTTTCAGCAACTGCGATTTCTTTCGCTGTCTTTTGATCTGACGCTATCTGTATTATAAACTGCGACAGCGACATTCACCAATGAGCTTAATTCAAGTTATATCAGCTTTATTCTGGTGCTATATAAATAGAAGCCATGCATAATTTACTACCGACAACACCTGGGACATGGCTTAGAAGGGTAATATTAATGAGCAAATAAAAAAAGAACCTGAATGAATGCAACGAAGATTGTTTGCAAGGGACAGTTCCCGTTGAGGCTTAATTTGACTAAGATTGAAATTTCACGCTCCACGCCAAGGTTTCTAAGCCTCATGCGGGCCCGTCCCTTTGGATGGAGGTGGGGGAAAGGTGCGCGATCCAATTATACCGGGAAGAAACGAGCTCAAGTTTCCGCCACCGGATCGCAATTTAAGCGCAATGCATCAGCGGGTGACTTTGCTCGCTCGCGGGCTGCTTTGTGTATACGACGGCAAGGCCTGTGCCAGGCACCGAGGCTCCTTTTCCATCACTTCCTTTGAGGTTTTGGACTGCGCTTTATGGAGCCTTAAGCTCGCGATGTACGCGGCGGTTCTTTGCCTCGCGCAGCTAGAATTTCAAACAGACGGCGCGAGATTGCCTACCTCATTCTGGGCGTGATGAAATCTTTCCGTTCCGAAGCAGTGCTCCGGAATATTGCGTAACGATGTTTTCGCGAGCTCAGTGATAGCATCTCTTCAAAGAGGAAAGTAGGAATGAACGTGATGTAATCCTTATTTTTTAGCGTGTAGGGGATGCCCTTCGCAAATATGTCCGCATCTTTTTCTACTGGTCTCAATTGGTTTCTATTACCTGCGGCTTTAATAAAACACATATGCTTCCAAATTAATCAAAATGATGTCTGATGATTAACGCTTTACTTCATGAATTCATCTTTCTTCAGCTCTCTTGCTTCTGTTTTTTTTTGTGTGCATTATGAGTGTGAAGGTGCGTGTCGTGAAACCGTGAAACACGTGGTCAAAGGATTGATGTAACTTTCCAGAATACACATCAATACCTCTATTTCCAACCACCACACCGCAATCTCGAACTGCTTTTGCAATAAAGAATAACGTGATCTCAAGCTCAATCTTACTCCATAGTTAAAGAACCCTGTTAAAACGAAAGACGGGGAGAGGTGGAAAGTTGTTAAAAGAATAAACAGCGCAAAACAATCAAACATATAAAAGAGGGAACCAAAAGGCATAGTGCTGATTAGCAACTGAATTTATTTAAGCGGACGCAGCACCGTTTTAGGGCACGCATATAACCGACGAGAACCAGAAAGATAACACCGGCTACGGGACATTACAAAACATTGTGTACAACAGCCCGAGTAACGGTTGGTGGTCGAGGATACAGATTTCTAAACAGGGGAGCAGGACATACGTAAGCTCACTCTTTCGAGGTGGAGATGACCGCTTACTAGAACCGAATAGTGGCAAGTACAAAACAACAACAAAAAGATCGAGTCCAAGACAGAACAGAAGGAGCCCCAGAAAGTTAATCGGGTGAGCTAAGCTCTAGAAAATGCGCCTTCCTTTTTGAAAGGGCAACTCAGAGCCTACTTACACAATCTTTGTTAATCCTATGGATATCAGCGGCCTCTGATATTTTTCAAACCAATTGGTCGCCATGCCTGGCAATAACAGAACATTTCTCTAAAACGGGCGCAGTCGCAATCACGCAGTGCATTGATAGATGGCTGTACACTGCCGTAGACAGCTTTTCCATGGGTTCCCTGAGGCGGAAGTTTGCGCTATTTGGGGCTGTTGATTTTTTTTTCTTAGTTCAATTGTTAACGTTTATAACTCGGAATAATACCAACATTGGGGACAGCGGCGCACAAAGCGGTATTAGGCATACTTGCTCACTGCTGAGCATATTAAAAAAAATGTTTGGCAGAAATCTTGCTAGCCGGTAGTTTCTCCTAACTAGCCATGTTTTAATATTCCAGTAGGCTCGTTAAAATAGCGCGTAATTTACGAGAGGAACGTCCCTCTCTATCATAACCTGGTACAATGCGCTCCGCGAAGTCCACCGCGTTTTCCTCCAAACCATCCCTCTTCTCACACACACACAAAACAAAAAGCGGTATGGAATAGCGGTCGTTATACATAGGTTAGTGAGTAACAACCTATAAATATTTGGTTGTGGTCAGTCGACTTTTTTTGTGTGTTATCGATGTGGCTGTTCTCCATTTTATAAGCCTGATCTCAACCCTCAGTTGCAGCTTTTAGTAGTCGAAGCATACATTACCTAAACATAAAGCCGTTCATATTTTGGGCCATGGGTACAACCCTCCAAGACAATTGCAGGTCCCTACCTGGTTCCCGGACAGAAATAATTAAACGCTACAGCTCAAGATGAACCTGCCTCCACAGACTCCTCAATTTTAAAATTTTCTTGCCAGCCAACAGAGCCTGAGAGGGTCATACTTCGCTTCGCAATTTTTTTTATTTATTTTCAAAACATTAGTTTCACGTTTTTCGATGTCCCCGCTTGATGTACGGTTGTGTCCTCGGGAAAGAAAAATTGATTTCTAATTTGTAACTTTCACGCGAAAACGGAGCAACCGAAATAAATTACCCCGCCCGACGGGCTCGGGCCAAAACACCCTTTCGCTTTGCCGATGACAAACGACCCGAACGCTGATGTCGTCGTAAGATATGCCAGGAGTGTGCCCAGCCTGCCGGGGCTCTAAATGTAACTTAATGAAGCAAACCTCGGACGTAAAAGCTTTCGGAGAGGGGCCCAGCGGCGGAGTAACCAGACCACGTTTTTTTTTTTTTTCGCTCCATGTCCCATGTTTCATGTCACAGGAGGGAGAGAAACTCCGAACGGAGTCCATGGTCCTAGAACCTGCAAACATTCGGGCAATGACGAACGCTTTAGTTATGCTTACAACAACCGACAGACGCTGCCAAAAATACAGCAGAGTATAAGGCATAATTTGTTCGATTATTTACACGATTTATCACGTGATTTCATTCATCCATGTTGCCTGTTATATCCGGCTACGAAAGGACAGCACAGAACTGTAAATGCTTTATTCTCGGTGATTTGTGTTAAAGTTACTGTCGGTGGCTTTACTCTCTCCAACGGGCGTTTCTCTACCAGGCCTCCTTTATAATTTTTATTTATTTATTTATTTATTTATTTGTAAACGCCCCAGTCTCTCTCTGAGACTTTTGCAGTGTGGGTACAGGTAAGTAAATACAAATACATGCAAAACAAGGCAACAAACAATAGAACATAAATGCAAAACAATAACAGTACATATCTTATTACAAACGCTTTTCAAATGAAGTCAATGACTGCTGTGTAACCTCTTCGTTAGTGAGATCCTTCCATTCAAAAATAGTTCGAGGAAAAACGTATTTGTAACAGTTATTTCGAGGGTTCAATGGGGTTATAGAAAGCGCGTGGCGCCGTCTTGTATTATAACCGGATGAATATTTTAGGATACTAGAAGTTTCAATGAAGTAGTGACCTCTAATTTATTGAAAGAAGAACTTCAGGCGGCGAATCCGGTTTCTTTCTGAGACGGGCAACATCCCGCTTTGTTCAAGGAGAGCTGATATTGAGGTGCGCCCATATGAATTGTAAATAAATCTTAGAGACTTTGTTTGTAACCTTTCAAATTTATTAATATCGGACTTTGGGAATGGGCCCCAGATTACTACTGCGTACTCTATCATTGGTCGGATTATTGTATTATATGCAAGAAGACGTAGATTCGTTGTGGACGATTCTAAGGAACGCCGAAGAAAGAATAGCTTGCGAGTGATCTAGCCGTGATGTCTATGTGCTTCGTCCAAGAAAGCTTGTTCGATATCCATAGGCCTATGTACTTGTACTGTTTTACTTCCTGCAGACGAAGGTTATTAGCGGTGTATTGATACTGTAAGGAAACTTTTTCATAAGTTATTTTCATCAAGAGAGTTTTTTCGAAGTTAATAATCATTTCCCCCTCGTTCCACCAAGCAATTATTTTCTGGAAGTCATTATTGAGTTTTAACTGGCCTTGTGTAGATTCTATCTTTTCATGTACAATGCAGTCATCTGCGTACAACTTAGCATGAACATAAAGGTCAAGAACGATGTCATTAATATATAATAAACGCAAAAAAAAGACCCAAGACTGACCCCTGAGGATCAGTACCCGGGCCCACCTAGGGCACCCAGAGTACCCAGGCCCACTCAGATCTTTGAGCGAGAGAATCGAATTCCACTTAACGCAAGTGATTCTCTTTCCTTTGTTCTCTCTTCTCGCAAGAATTACTATAAATAGCGCTCTTCACACTCAACAGAAAAAAAAATCTATTTGACGGCGTCCCTTTGCAGGGAAACATCTTTCCTCTGAAGCCTGAAAAAATGACAAATTGGTCAAACACGCAAGCGCCTCATTATCAAGGATACCTGAAAAAGATTGGTAGAAAATTATATGAACATTCACAAAAAGCCTATAAGCCTACATCGCAGGTACTATGTCAAGGTTTTTCGATATCCTGCCATTATCGGAAGGTTTACAAAATCCTGCTACTTAGCACGCTACAGTGAAGGTCACTAATTTAGGTCTTTTTTTGTCATCCTGAAAGAAGTCGCTGCAATACAAAAAAAGAGAAAAGAGACGCGTCACCAAGCATTAAAGGCGAGATATGGGTATATTGTCGCATTGCATTGTTTACTTCGTCAATACGACTAATTTCGGCGCTATAAAGCATGTAAAGTCATGCACAAATGAAACGCGATTACGAAAATATAAACCCGACAACGCAAAATTTAAAAATGCTGTTCGTTCAGGCTGAATAATGGAGAACTATTTGTATGCGTGGAAAGCCACATTTCCCAACTTTGTTTGTGTAACTAAGCCACGCGTCATTTTGCCTTGCACGGAAAGAAATCGCGCTATTTGAGTGTTGTGGTATATAGTTTCGTGCTCGCGTTCAATTTGTCCGAGACTGTACGCAGCACATCTTCAGGGAACAATGTTATATTTCGTCCAACTACCTAGGAGTTGTGAAGAAACGTCTAATTTACCCTTTTTTACAATAAACTAACGTTTTGTGATATTTTGTATCGTATTTGAAGGCCGTGTCTGATGAAGGCTCTAATCGGAAGAATGTCATAATATCATAAGATTTAGTTGAATTCAAACAAAAAAAATGCTGTTTGTAGAAACACAGTCACACTGTAAAACAAGCTCATTTGTTGCAATGTCAAATCCATTGATCGCTATTAGGAGGTTCGCATGTAATACCCATAAAGGCAGGTGATCGTTTGTCATTTATAATGGCCAAGCAATTTGTTATTTATATTTAACATCGTATTTGTTATTCTCTGGGTCAGATCACTTATGGGTCTTTTGTATATACAGGTATACGCACCGACATGCAAAGGCAAAATTAAATTGCACTATGTTGGCTGCTATGACAACACAGACCCTGCTGATCTATGTACATGCTTCTCGGTGTGTTTCTGGGTCGGTTTGATCGATTTTGTGCGCCAATTAGTTCACCTATCTATTTGTCAGGCAATATGCTCGCCTACAGCGTTTATGCTACAGCGTTTAGCGAGCAATAGCGAGCGGCATTAAAGGAGAACTGTCGAGTAAATCACGTCCGGCGAACGCGTAGACGAACTGTGTACAAGAAGGACACGGAGACCGAACTTGAGGACAATACAGGACGAAAGCGCAGCGGCACGCAATTCGATCGCAGCTCTCCGGAAATAAACGCTCAGTTTCATAACGCTCGAATCTCAGCACATCTCGCAGAGGATCGGCTGTAGCGAGAGATCCTGATTGAACCGAGCCAATGGTTCAGTTTTTGCGAGACGGAAACAAGAGTTACGTAGGGGAAGCGGAGATAGCAGATTCGATGTGGGAGGGGGTCCGGCAATAGAGGGAAAAGGATTCGCTTGGCGGTGATCAAGATGGCTGAAAGCAATGCAGCGAATTCGTACAACGCCGACGAAGGTAATTGACGTTGAGAGAAGGAACAACGGGGAAGCGGGGACGGAGGTTTTGATAAATGACGCCCGACGGAAGCTTTCCCCTCCGCAGAAAAAAAGAGGCCTGTAGGTCCACGCCATTAAATGGAAACAATGACTAGAATACCTCTGATCACAAAGCCTGTATCCGCAGAAGAGGAAAACAACAGCTAAACATTTTTTACGTGCTGAGAAGAAAAAAAAAAAAACATTGCGGGTTGGCAAGCTCCATGATCTGTTCTCTCGGTGCTGGTGTCGCAGCCCGCCATCCCCTGTGCAGGGACGCGTAGAAGAGAAAGAAATCACGGGATTGTGAATCGACCGGAATCGAGCTCGTCCAGGCAGTTGAGATAGATAGGCCGGTCAGAGGACAGCCCCGAAAGCACGCGCACGTGCCGGGGATACGGGCGCGCTGCGACGGACGATCTGAGCGCGCTTTCTATTTGTGACCCAATGCCCGAAACGGGCAGCCTGGTCGGAATATAACCAACTGATCGAATACTTCCGCGCGGAGGCACTCTGTGACCATCCCTTTCGGAGTTTGCTCTTCGAATATACCCCCTTGTATGAAGAAGTACAGAACGCGGTAAGCTTGCTGTTACCCGGAAAGACAAGGGGGAGCATCTGGAAATCAATCTAGTTGAAGACAATCTTTCAAGCGCTGTAGGACGTTTGGACTATGAATCAATAGCACAAGCACCACAGTAACCTAAAAATAGATACCTGAAGTTTCGCTGATATTTTGTTAACTCCGGAAATACTACTAACGTCGTAGGCATCTTCATCGTCAGTATCGTAACCCCAATTTATTCATCATTCACTGAATGCCCGTCTGGTAGTGGATTCGTCTTCAAAAACTTCCCCCCCACATTTATCTCACAAAGCCGATCCTGCATTCTTGATCGGTTTTCTTCTCTTATCCATCCCTTGCGTTTAGGTTCACCAGGTAAACGCCCCGTTCAAACAGAGCTGCGCTGTTACCCACATCCCCTTCTTTTTTTACGATTTCAGTAGTCTTGAAGCACTCTTTGCTAGATTTTCAGTTTTTATAAAACCCAGACGAATCGCAACGAGTCTGCAGTAATACGCCAAGATGTTAAATGCTCCAAAGGGGGCCAAAAAATGAGAGGTTGCGACGGGAAACCGTAATCCGCCAACGTTATGCTAAGGACTATAATTATGCTTTGAGCTGTATGATAACACGGGTGCATAATTTCTAACGCATTGTTGCTAATAAATTCAGCACTTCAAAAGAAAGCCAGAAATTCCCACAAGAGATTGACCCAATAGCGCGGTAATACGGACAGAACAATGCGAATATTGTTCTCTGGTAGAGAAGAACAAAAATAAAAGAAAGTACCTATCCCGAAAAGTACGGTATTGGGTGTTATCGAGGAAGCATCGAAATTTCTGACAGACAAAAAAATGGAGTCGGTACCGCAGAATTTACACCCGATTTTTACCATTTGGTATGCTTGACATAGGTGCCCTTTCATTGTCAAATTCACCGACAAGCACGACGACAGTGGTACACTCCCGTAGAGTTGTATGGGGAAGCGCTGCATAAACCGGCCAGTCAAGTCAGTCACTTCGTCAGTCAAAAACAACGGTCGATCGATCGATCGATCGATCGATCGATCCATCGATCGCTCACTCACTCACTCACTCACTCACTCACTCACTCACTCCCTCACTCACTCACTCACTCACTCACTCACTCACTCACTCACTCACTCGCTCGCTCGCTCGCTCACTCACTCACTCACTCACTCACTCACTCACTCACTCACTCACTCACTCACTCACTCACTCACTCACTCACTCACTCACTCACTCACTCACTGAATTAGAGCTCAAGCACTAGGAAAGTCGACTAAAGAAATATGTGCGCATACTCTAAAGCCTGAAGAAGAAAGTGTATGATAGCCGCATCTTACCGGTACTCACCTACGGGGCAGAAACTTGGAGGCTCACTAAGAGGGTTCAATTTAAATTGATGACGACTCAGCGAGCAATGGAACGAAAGATGATAGGTGTAACATTAAGGGACAAGAAGAGAGCGGAGTGGGTCAGGCAACAAACGCGTGTTAAGTACATATTAGTAGAAATTAAGAAAAAGAAATAGACGTGGGCAGAGCCTGTAATGCGAAGGCAAGGTAACCGTTGGTCATTAAGGGTAACACAGTGGATCCCTAGAGAAGGCAAGCGGGGAAGGGGGCGGCACAAAGTTAGATGGGCAGATGAGATGAAGAAGTTTGCGGGGATAAATTGGTCGCAGTTAGCACAGGTTCGGGAGAGGCCTTGGCCCTGAATAGGGCGTAGATACGCTGGTGATGATGACGCTGGTGATGATGATGACTCTAAAGCCTAGCAAAATATTTCATGCCTACAGAGTAGCACATACCCGCAGTGTGCACAAGGCAATGCTTTATAAGCATCAATGCATACGGCTTTCTCTCGATACTGTGGGGTTGATACAGCCAAATCGCCCGCCATCTCCTGTATTGAACGCGTCTGCTGCTGCGCCCAAATATCGCATTAGGGAGTATCGTATCACAATCGCCAACCAATTTTAGATGCAACGCATCTCATGCTCGCCCCTCTGTCCTTCCTGCGTCTGTCCGGCGTTGTCCGCACAGCTGCGCCTCTCCTCCTCTCCTCTCTCCGATAGCGAACACTCTCTCCCAAACAGCTGCGGGTTGGCGCAGCGCGCTCTCACTCCGTTGCTAGGCGCCGGTAGGCGGCGCTGCGCATGTGCAGTACCCTCTCTCTCCGCGCTCTCCTCTCCTTCGGGCAATGTGAATATAAAGCGGCATGACGCGCTCCGGCGGTCTCAGTCGACGGTCGTCCACCCACCTCCCCTTCGCGTGAGAATCCCTGCTATAAGCGTAATCAATACGATGGAAAACGCCAATGGAACCCCCATGAGATGCGTTGCATCACACCAGGGTTCCCGCGAGGGGAAGTGGGCGTAATTTTTTGGTAGTTATCAAAAGTGAAAACTTCTCCTTAAGGGTCTAAACCATTTTACAGTGATAGCAAAATCAGTGTCACTGCGAAATAAAACATACCTAAGGGAAAGAAAATGCGCTATAGGGACCCCGGATGGTCGGCACCAGGTTCTCTGTGTTAGAAATTCGAATCATGAATCCATCTCGCTTCTCTCTTGTTTTGATTTCGCATCAATTTTTGGTGGTGCCTTCAGTATCGTAGGGCCTATACGCGACCACAACATAACGACGGATCATTCTGAGCGAGCTCTCCAGGAATGCGGCATTGGGACACCGCACGTCAACCTCTTCCTTTGGCATTGATTTTCTACATTTCGCCCCTGTTTCTTTTCTTTTCGGATTAAACCACGCCGTCGGGAATCAGGACAACACTACTCCCTTCTCTCCTTCCTCCCATTTTTCCTCCCGTTTATTTTCCGCTCTGCTAGGGTTCATAAATCATATCCCCGTAAGCCCAGACTTCCGGCTTCGTGAGCCTTGCTTCCTGCCCATGAGTTCTTTTTTTTTTTCTCCCCTTCGAAAAGTAATTTTTTTTCCCGGCGAAGTCATTACGCAAGGCCCCATTATGGTATGTTTTTCAAATATGTTTACAACACATCAGGCCAGACTGTGTGCTGAAACCGTAATTTATACCAAATTTGCCTGCGTTCGCGTTTTGTTTCTTTCTTTTTTCAGTGAAAGCAGAGGAAACAGGCTGAAAGTTTAATGTGCCGGGTCGTCTTTGTTCAACCCTCGGCTTCCGAGTTACGGCCATTTCGTGCGGAGAGCTTTCTCTTAGATGTTCCGGATTAAAAGATTCTTCCGTTTTGAAACTCGCGTGCACCGAGACATTTCGAGCAGCAGCCTGGTTTGCTAAGCGATTAATGGTCCTCCGTAGCTGTGTGTACCAACCGTGAAGTTTCGTTTCACTGTTTGACCTTTCGCATTGGGGCCTGTCGTTATGGGGAACGTATGCTTTCGGGAACGCTGGTTTGATTCTGTTTTACTTTCCGATGTCTTGTGTCAACGTTTACGCAATAATCCATGTTTTACGCCACTTTTTTGGTTTCGCGGTGTCGGGGTTCATATTGATTTAAGGTTCATATTATTTCGACAGGATGGCTTCAGGAAAATGCATCAATAAGTTATCGCCTGTGTGTTTGCTAAAACACCCCAAGGATCAGTAGTTCACCACGAATGCTGCAGCCTGTATGGGGACCTTTACTGCCATGCAAATGTTTCTCGTGGAGTCATTATTTCTCCGCCATACAGACTGCTATCATATACGCTTATGCTAACAATCCGGAATGTTATTGTACTGTATCCTATTCCGCGTTGTCCCAGCAAAGCGGTAAAGCTTACAAAGACGGAACGTTTTTCAAAATAAAGCCCGTGATTTTTTTGGCAACAATTTATTGAACGAATGTTTTTATATTGTACCTAGCCTACATTTCGCGTGGTTTTGTCAATTTATAACGGAATAAATAGGCTGCTAAAATTGTACGAAAAAATTTTCGCCGACTACGCTCCTTATTATCGCCAGCCTACTTACTTTCATTACAACAGGAAGGCTTTTCTAATTGGCCTTTCGTATGTAGACATAAGCTTCCATGGACCTACGCCAAAGGTATCTCCCTCATAATGCTATTATAGAGAACCCGTCTTTGAAACCTGAGTCTAAAGGCAAACCTTGCCAAAATTCTGCGATGCATGGCCGTTTCACTACAAATGTGAAAAGGCAGCAGACTTCCATAGCGAGCATGCCACTTCTTGCGCAGCTGCCCTTGCCGGTGTGCGTCTGCTCGTTACTAACGAACGTCAGAAAATAGTGTCAAGAAGTAATTTTGCATTAAAAGTACACAACCCCCCATGAGTTTCATATTCGACTCTTTTTGCTTGTTTACTGTCCTGGCATTACATGAACATTAACTTTTCAATGTATCATATTGTTTATCATGCACGCTAATTATTCGGACACAAGCCAGTCTATTCATCTGCGTGTGTCTCAAATACACATGCAATGCCATCCACAATGCATGGCGCGAGCCCTTAGTGAACGTTCTCGGTGCCGACTGCCGTGCCCGCTTTTTCCCGCCTTGACGCAGACAAATTGAATAACACAAGGCTTGGATTCCCGAACGCGAAGTGCAGCGCTGCTACTTTGTAGCGTAACCTACACTGGCCGAGGTTGAGCAGTTTCGCGTGGGCCGTGAAGGGCCGTTCTGCGTAAGCCCGAGGTGCACTGAATTGGTTTGGACCGAATTGGCTTGGCTTGGCTTGGCTTGGAATGGATTGGGTTTGGATTGGATTGCATTGGACTGGATTAAATTGGATTGTGTTGGATTGAAATTCAATCCAATTGGAGTATGGGTGTGTAGAGAATTGCGTCTGCACATTCGCCGGTCTGCGCATTCCAGACGAGTGACGTCATAGCCGCGGCAGATGCACTGGCGCCGGCGCGTGCCTAGCTGTGCGCCTCCATTGCGCAGTAGCCAAGTCTGACGCTGCGTCGGAGCCGCTTGATAGCCGTTTCGCGTGGCTCCTGGAGAGCCGTGCTGCGGGAGGAGCCATGCGCGAGGAGCAGTGACTGGATTGGACTGGAGTGGACCGGACTGTACCGGAATGGACTGGACTGGATTGGATTGGCTTGGATTGGTTTGGAAATCATTTTAGCAACAGTAAGCATGATAATCAGCTAATCTTAGACAACCAGGAAACCTAAGAATAGCCAGCTGAACCTTAGCTCACGCTACGTATATCCTGGCATAGCCGAGCTAAGCCACTGCTAATTTTTTGCTCGGCCTTAGAGTGCCTGAGTCGGCGAATATATAGTACACACAACCCCTGTAATCCACAGTACGGCAAAACCGTGCCCTGACAGAAGCGCTGGCAAAATATTTTATCAGTACACGAACAAGCAAATTATGCATAAACGCATGATAAAATTTTAATGTTCTTAGGAATATCTCCATGAATAAGCTTGTTGGCTCAACTTTAGGACGACGAGTAGAGGCTTTAGTAATGCGTCGTGTTTATCCGCAGATGTGGACACCACGTGCACAAACGCGTTGCAACCAAACTTTCCCTGAGAGTTTGCACCGTTAAGAGTGCGCAATGAGAACGGTCTCGACCAAAGCCGGCGCTGTAGTGCTGAGAGCTGTGAGAGAGCGAGGGCGCTCAATTGCCTTTAAAGGTCTTGTTGGAGCAGGAACTGTCCGAAAAGGACGGGGAAAGATGCGGAGTGAGAGTAAGGATGGAGAAGTGGGAGTGAGGGTTAAAGAGCGTGAAGAGAATAAATGAGAGGATGAGTCGACCGTGAGGGGATAGGAAGGAAAGAGAAATACTCGAGAAGGAGGAGAGTGAGAGGAGATAGAGGATCGGAGGGAAGGATGAGATCCAGAGAAAGAGAAGGTTGGGGTGAGAGAAGGCTAGGGAGAGCATGAGGGGGCGGGGGGATAGGAAAGAATGAAGGGACAGAGGAAGAGAAGTACGGAACTAAAGGGATGGGTATTAAAAGATGAGTTGACAAAGGAAGATAGAGTATAGAAGGGGGAGAATCGGAGGTGAAAGAGGCAAAGACGGGAATTCGGGAAAGGTAAGACTGAGTCATAGGCAGTGCATGGAGACGAAGGGAGCGACAAAGGGATGGTAAGGACGGAGAGGAGAGGGTCGTCTTATCAGCCTAAAGCTCTCGTTTTGTGTTGTTTGGCTGGGAATTAATCATGTTTTTTTTATTTATTTACGAGGGTGCGTGAGCAGGAGCAGTGACCTTCCGCTTTGGCGGCAGGATGTTGTTTCAGAGCCAGTTTGGTTATACCGCGCATGTTTATACATTCAAACTTAGGATCGATACACATAGTCTAAATGCGCACCCTTTAGCACTCCGTGCAAACGTCACATTACTCCATTCACATTACGTTCTTTCGAGTGCTGTTCATTGTATTGTGATTGTATTCTTGGGTCGCCACCGGATGAAATGATTACGGTATCATTCCAACTCCGGGATAAAAACTTCTCAACGCTGCTCATTTGTGAAATAAGCACGTGCTTGCACTTAATTGCGCAGTTATTTGTTTCTTCGACGATGCCATGGTTACTACCCTGGTGAACATGTAGAGAGAGAGAGAGAGAGAGAGAGAGAGAGAGAGAGAGAGAGAGAGAGAGAGAGAGAGAGAGAGAGAAACGTTTATTAGAACTTTCTGAAATGGGAGTGGTTCCCTAGTCCAGGAATCCATGAGGTGAGCAGAGATGCCAGGAGTTGCTGTACATCCAGATGGCCGCTGGTCACCAGCTTCAAAGGGTTCATAAATGGTTTACGTAAAATGTTGATGCTTCTTAGGAAAACGAACATTAAAAAGGAAGCGATAACAATGCTGATAGCGCGCAGCATGTATAAAAACCTGGAGGCAGTAGTATTGTAGTGAGGGGACAAAATTATCAGCAAAGACATGATCCGACTGAACACATTTGGGTATGTTGAGCAGGATGTTCTCCTAGAAACTTTACGTTACGTTCTTGTTTATACTATAAAGCTCCGTATTTGAAGAGTTTGAAGTGCCCGCGTTTTCAAACAGAACACATTTCTACCGAGAAACAATGAAACCTAACTAGGGAACTCATCTTCAGCTCTAGCCTTCGTCATTATTGCTGAAGATGTCTAGTGGCTCACTGCTTTGACGTACTCACGACTTACCGCTGCAGAACCGTGCATACCTGAGTGCTTGCAGTTGGAATTCCTTTTCCCTTCATGTCGACCATGTTCTATATTTGTATTGCCTTTTTTATCTTTATCGTTAGTAGAGTGGCCTAGATTCCAGGGGGCAGTTGTAACTTTCTGCAAAAAACAAGAACTTTGTCATGCAACCTTGTTTTTTGTTGTTTTTGTTTTTTTACTCTGGGAAACGAATGCCTCAGGGAATGTGGCTGTCGCCTGAAATTCATTTTGTTTTCTTTCTGTATGGCGAACTTCTGTCTATGGCGCAAACCGCGAAGTAGCTTTTTGAGCCGTCGCTCCCATTTTTGGCAAACACCACTCTTTGAACAACAAACCTCGCCTTCTCATCCGCCCGAATCCAGTTCCTCCCAGGCCCCAAGTTGATGGAGTTCCGGGGGTTTGAGAGTCGGGCGTATTTTTTGTTCCCTCCATGAAAGCAAAGGCTTCAAAGTCTGGCCTTTAAAACTGCCCTTACGTGTTTTTTTTTTTCTAGAGACGTATGCTTGGTGAGAAATTAAATAACCGGGATCTTATTATTCGCTTAATTTTTCTACTTGATAGCAGTCCTGAAAAGGGGTTTTCTTTCTTGCCGTGCGCATTGTGTGGCTAGAAATATTTCGGAAAGCTTGGTTTTCTACAGCGTCCCGTGGAGATAGAACAATTGCTTTTCCACCTAAAATACTGAATTTATTCACCATTTCTGTCTTCTTTTTATCCCGTTCCACTACCCTACGCAAATTTTTCTCATCTTCTGTCTTCTTTTTTGTCTTCTTTTTATTCTTCTCTTCTGTCTTCTTTTTAACCTGTTCCACTGCCATACGCAAAATTTTAGATAACAATTTGAAGTTCACGGAGCAATTTATATGAAGTGGTGTGAACAAGTTGACGTAACTCAATTACTTGATGGGCAGCTCTCAATTTAATTCCACGGAACTTGTTTCCGTATGATATGCACGTTTTCTGACCGGTCGCCATTACATCAAGGGTCGCAAGTGTGAAGAGCATCAGGGCATTCCGTGATAATACACAATGGCAGAAACTGCAAGTTATACAGTAAGAAACGCGCTATACTTAGGCATAAATAAAGCGCTTAATCCACAGCAAATGAAGAAGAGGGTAAACGGAATACTAATTGCGGATGGGGCAGTTGTCCATCCATCCCAAGTTTATGCCTTACCTGGTACTAAGGCCACTTTAAAAGGAGTGGGCCGAACTTCGTCACCGGGAATATAATTATACTACGGTCAACATCACGGCTCCTCACTTCTGGTAACAAGATTTGTATTAGACAAGATCAGGAATTACCTTAAGCGGAGGATCAATGCCGCATACATGCTTGTTTTGTTCGAAAGAAATAGCATTTCATAGCTCGCTCAAGTCAATTTCATCTGCGAATGACGCTGTTTTAAACAAGAAATATACAAAAATACTGAGAAACACTTGAATTTCGCCATACACAACAACGTCAGCACTGAAATTATTAGAGACGTACTAAAACTACAGTAACTAGTGTGTTACCTCCGGGCATGGACTCGCGTGGTTGAATCGAAGGAAAGCAGATACTGCACTGCGATCGCGCAATCATGTATACTGGCGCTAGGCTCAGTCGGTGGTCACCAATATCGCCATCTAGTTACTATAACATCATATGGACAGTAAGAGGAATAGATTGGTAATCCTTTGCTATATTTTCAGTTTTCATCAAAATCCACAACATTGTTTTTTTTTTTTTTGAGGATGAAAACGTTCTGACTATCTCCAGCTGGTATTTTAGTGTCATTGTACCTTGAATTCTAAACTATTCATATTACAGAATACGTCCTTAGCGCCTGTCCCGGTTTGAGCCGTATGCTTGCAATAAACCAACACCGTCCCTCCAGCAAGGAAGTTTCACAGGGTAAAAAAATATGTCACTATAATGGGGCGATTTAACACACTCCGTTGTTCACCGTCTATAATGACTCCACAAGCGTACGCAACGGGAGGCCGAGGGTGCTGCGGCCCCTGCGAAATTCCCGTGTTCCCGTGGGGAAGGGTTGTGAAAACAAGGGCACTGACTCGGCTTATTGTCCAATAAAAACTGAAAATTATTGTTCGTTCGCAAGTGGCAACCCAACAAACTTGCGCGAATTGGGCGTCTGTTCTCAACACTGTCAGCAATGTTGCGATGTCTTAAAAATAAATATAATTATTACACAGTCGCCTATAGTATAGCCCCAATGAATGTCAAAGTTTTTTTATTGTAAGTTTTTTTTTTTTTTTGCGCTCCGTATCTGTTTACTTCTTTGCATTATTTTTTCCGGGTTCCGACCCCCTCCGAAACGAAATCCCACGTACGCCACTGGCAGTTGTCATAAGCAGCGAGCACCGAGAAGCAGCACAGGCAGAATTCTCAGCTTTGTTCCTTTCATGCCCGTTTCAAAGTATCCGTTTGCAGCGAGCGCTAATTGGCTGAAAGTAGACGACTCGGGTGTGGCTTAGCACGAACAAGGAGAGGCGTCGTTTTCCGTGCATGTCATTGGGCAAAGGCATTGCAAGTCATGATTGAAAACCACGCCATGATAGAAACGGACACAAAACAGACATTTTTGAAATGGACGCGACTCAAAATTCTGCCCTAGTTCGTGCCACTAGCTAAACGGCTTTCGCTGCGTGAAAGGGCCTCGTGGCGAAGCGGTAACCAACCAGCCAGCAGCGACGGACGAAGAGCACAGCATAGTATGAAAATGGTGCGACGTCGACGAGAGGAGGGTAATCAAAGCGAAGAGAAAGGGCGTGGTAGAAGTATGGGACGGGGGACCGGCGACATGTAGAAATGGTAGGAGATGGCGTAAGTGAGCGAAGGAAAGGCTTAGCGTTGGGGTCAGGAGACCGTGGAATCGCCACAGACGCGTTGCGGCAGCGTCTGTAGCGACTATACTGTGAAACACACTGGCCGAAAGAAGCCCCGCGCCACCTGCGCCCGGGCCCAGTGCTCTGCGCGGCCGTGAAGAACCGTTTATATTTCGGGACGCCGCGGTGGAAGACGATTGCAGAGCAGGTTTCGCTAGTAACCAGGCTATAACAGAAACTTCCAGTACCTTTTCACAGAGAAGAGCCACCGCCTTCCAACGTTTTAAAACAGTAGATGGCTGCAGCAGTATGAAATCTTTGTGCGATATAAATTTGCAAGACACGCTCTCCAATTTCATCCTGCAGGAACAGGGTGAAGCGGTCGGCTTCGCATACCAATAGCCACGCCGATGAACACTTGATTAATTAAGCACGTAGCTTTGGCGCCATAAGAAGAGAGTGTAAACTAATGGCAAATGAAATCTGGAATGGTCTCTATTACTGACGTGGGGACACTTGCACCAACTAATATTTTGATCAGCATCGAAAAAAAAGAGTAAAATTATAGAGACTGTGCCTCTGCATTGCCATTATATGAGAAATACGAACTTGATTATGGCAATAACTCGTAGAGTAGTCTGACATGCTCGAAATTAATTCAAATTTCTTAAAATATTTGTAGGTACATTAAATTCTGAAATAATTAGTAAATTGTTCGTATTAGCAGGAAGTCTGCTGTGATTAGTGCAAAATTGTTTTCATAGCTGTAACTTTTGCGCAACTTTAGACGGAGACAGATACAAAAAGGGACACGAAGACAAGCGCAGACTAACAACTGAAATTCGTGTCCCTTCTTGTATCTGCCTCCGTCTGAAGTTTCGCAAACGTTACAGCCATGAATTCAGAATACCAACTAGCACGCCTAACCGTGTTATTGAAAATTGTTGAACTACTTTGCATTTGTTAAAATTACTTTTTGGCTTAGTCTCGAACTTGCCTTTTACTCTGAAATAATGAGCAGTTCCTGCAGTTACATGAATTACCTTAAAATATTTCGAATTTTGGCGTAATTACTTCGAATTGCTCGAAATGTTCTTACCTGACTTCAAATCCCTTGCAATTGACTTTGCATTACTCTGAATTATTTGTAATTATAGTTGAGCCCGAAGAAGTACTTGCAAGAGCGTTTATACGCGCTGAAATCCCTTGAAAATTTCGGAGAGCTGGAGAATTGTCTCGCGCTGAAAGGGCCAGTCTCCCCCATATGTTTCAAACTATATAGAACGTACATGCCGCCTCGATAAATCGAGTTGTTCAACAGGCATTAGAGCCAGTAAAAAAAAGTAGCTGTATTTAAAAAAAACTGTAAACACGAAAACTAAATTCACCTTGCATTACGGGAGTGAATAAATAGTATAAGAATTCCCACTTTTAACCGAATACAAAGGAATGCAAGATTGTTTTCGTTTGAATATATTTTGTGCGTCTTTTAACAACTGGCAAAATTCAAATGTCAGAACTTGCGGAATGGCAAAAGACCAGCGGTATACGCCGCAATTCTGTTGCGCCTTTCTCAGAATCGCTGAGCCTACGGGCACGCAACTTTATATACAGCTTCGAAATGTCCTTGCTACGCAAGAAATTGCCAATTTACAAGCGGAAACACTCTCTGGTCCGCACTCCTCGTCTACCGCATAAAAAAAATAATAACGATCCGCAGTTATCGCGGTGACGGACGGCTCGAGTTGAAATTAATTGTCGCGGCGCCGCGCGACAATCGCACAGGGCGGGTGGAAAACGCCACAGTACACATCTGCGCACACTCAGCATTTCACGCAGCCGCCGCCAGAGCTCTTTCTAAACAAGGTGCCGAATAAGCACCCGTCGGGCGCGAGCCACTTCAAACGCAAACCACCGACCGCACCATTTTAACACAGCCAGGCGCACAGACTTGCGCTAGAGCGCCGTTTACATCACTTCGTCCCCTCCCCCGCTTCTTCCCTCTCCACCTCCCTCCCCCCCTTGCGCCTTTCCCTCCCAATTCTTTTTCCTGTCGCTGGAATTGCGACGCAGTTGTCAGCGGGCCCTTCGCGAGCTCTCGGCATTGAGGCAAGATTGAAAGCACGCGGCGGCCGCATTCCCCGGTAGAAATGGAAGTGGCGCGAACATAAACGAATTTCCGTGTTTGCCCGAGGCCCGCGACCGTTCGAAACTGTCAGAGGAGATAAAAATTGACAGCAAGTGCAAAAGTTCAAGCGGGCTTTCAAATATTCCCCGAACTTGGAGGCCCCTCACGCGTCGCGAACTCGTAGGCGGGTGTGATAGCTTAACCCTACAGCGACAGTTCAACCCGAATCATTTTTTTGGTTCTACAGTTGTACAACAAAGCGGTTAGCCTCCAGTTCGTGTGGTTTTTGGGTGTAAGTATGTTAGAAAAACTCTCACAGTGTAGGACAGGCTGACACAAGAGTATTGGCCGACACTTTCCCGGGATTTTCGTGAAACTAGGCCTAACGAGGCGCTTTGACGTCTAACCACGGTAACAGGCACCCACAGCTTGAGGCGTAATAATCGGGTGTTGATTGTTATGGCTGACACTTTCCCGGGAATTTCCTCACGTTAGGCCTAACAATATGCTTGGAGCTCTAACGACGGTAACAGGTACTCGCTGCGTGAGGGGCAATAAGTTTGATGAGACTTATATTGGCCAACACTTCTCATGGACTTTCCTGACATAGGTCTAGCATCACGCTTATAAGAACGACGATAACGGGTACCTGTCGCTTGAGGTGCAATGAGTTTCCTGTTGTTTGTATAGGCCGATGCTTTCCCGGAATTTTCACGTTGTTCCGCCATTAAGCCTAACGTAACGCTTTGAGGTCTACACCGACGTAAACGGGCATGCAGGAGCTGCTTGACGTTCATTGTGTTTGGTATTGCTTGCATTGGCTGAAGCTTTCGCGAGATTTCCCTGTAATTAGGCCCAGCGAAGCGCTTTGGGGTGTAATGACTTGAAAGGGTGCCGGTAGCTTGACGTGGAATGGGTCTAATGTTGCTTGTTTTGGCAAACCTTTTCAAGGGATTTTTCAGGCGTTTGACCTCACCTTATGATTCGACGTCTACCGACGTTAACAGGTGCCCGCACGTGGACATGCAACAAGTTTGATGCTGATTATACTAGCCAGTGCTTTTCCCGAATTTGCATAACATTAAGCCCAACTTTACGTTTCGATGTTTAATGACGCCAATAAGTTCCCAGAGCTTGGCGTTTATCAAGAGACACAACCAGTTTCGAGTACATTGAACACCATTCTCTTCAACCATATAATGGTGAGAGCAATTTTTACAATAAAAGAAAATTTGTTCTATGGGCTGCTTTATTGACCGCTGCTTTGCAAGGAGTTTTGGACATTAGGTGTGTTTTTGTGTTTTGAGGCCTATCCACGTTAATAGGTGCGCAGCCTTGGGTACAGTCAGTTTGGTGCTGCTTGGCCCGTCGCCATGCTCAACGTTAAGGCTATCTACCGCTTTCCAAAGCTATAGGCCTAAAGACAATAAAAAATGACCCATGCACTCGGTATGGATGGCTAACCAGGGAAGCTGTAACGTGGGGCTGGTGGGTTACTCCTTACGGTTCATTAAAGTCTTCGCCATTATACTTTGCGTGTTTGTGGTATTTCCGTTCGCTCCCGTTCCTGCTGGCGGCGCTGCTGATCGTAAGCTGCCCTATCCTCGGGAAAACGTGGCCGGCCCATGTTCAAAGGACGTGGCCTGCCCATTTCAAAGTAACGTGCAGCCGGTGTTTGGCGTTGCCACTATGACGCCACCTCCGCCTGCCGTGATCGGTGTAGCTGCGCTTTACGCTGTAGCTCGTGGCGCACGCACTCTGCAGCTAGAGAAATATACCCAGCCAGTATTTCTCTCCAACTCCCACCTCCTCTCCAACCTGTTTTTAAACGCTTGTTTATCTGGTTGCCCCAAAGGTTGTTTTTCTTTTTTTTTTTTGGGGGGGGGGGGGGGGGTAGGGGGTAGGAGGGTATACAGGACCACTGCATTTTCGTTTCCCATAGCCAAATAAAGCTGTACTTTAAAAGTGGAGTGAGAGGACTTAAAATGTATTGACAAGGTTAGAATGTTTGTAGGGAACAAGCAGAGAAGAAATCAGAAAGGAATTTGCAAGTCGTAAGGCAGACTAGCCGAAAGGTAGGATGAACTACAGGCATTTTTAACGGCAGAGCTGTTGAAGCTCCTGGTTACGCCGTCGATGAACACAAACGCGCGTGCCACCTGTCGTCTGCTCCTGATGTCACTCGGTCCGCGCTGCTAGGGACAACCACCTTCGATCATAAAACTCGGAGTCACCGCCACAGCGGCAGAACGACCAAAGAAGATCCGAACGCCCTAAGAAGAGGCGGGTTGTCAGTAAGCGCGCCGCGCTGCCAGGCGAGCATGCAATCGCCCAGAAAAAAAACGAAGAAGAAGAACAAGAACGACAACAACGACCACGATTGATTGATTCTGGGCTTAACGCGCCGGTACAACGCAGGCGATGAGGCGCGCCGTAGTGGAGGTCTCTGGATTAATTTTTACCACCTGGTGATCTTTATCGTGCCCGGATATCTTGTACACACGGGCGTTTTGGCTTTTCGCCTCCATCAACAACAACAAGACGAAGTAGTGCAGGCCTTCAACGGCGAGGGAGCACTCGACGAAGACTTTACAGTGGCGAACGATAAAGTATACGAGGACTCAAGAGTAAACTGTGAAATAAAACTCTTATATACTTTACTTTGCGTTTTATTCGATCTTCTGCTGACGAGCGCCGTATAAATACACAGGATAAATGGTTCTCAGTGACTTACATGGCGCTCGTCAAGCTTATCTTAGTAACACGAACGCAGTTCTGGGTGGCTATTCCAGAAGGCCTGAGATAGCTCGCTCCCGAGTTTCCAGCTGCTCCAGTTAACAACGTAATGATAGTGGAGCATCCGATATACCTCGAACGAAATCGGCGCAATCACGCGGAGCACAGTTGGCCTTATCAGCCCACCTGGTTGAGGCCGATCACGTTGAAAATGCACGGCTTGTGCAAGCATACACGTGCAGCGCCTTGTAGAATCGAGTTGCAACATGCACTCCGTTGCGTAAGGTATAACCCGATATTTCTTATAAAACTCCGCCCAGGCTTTAGCGTTATTTCAAAGCCCCGTAATTCTTCCATGCGTGGGGCGATTCCGATTTTCTCGGTGTTGTGTTACTCAACTGAATGGTGTGTGCTACGTGGTTTGAGGGTAGCCCCAGTGCAGCTCAGACCAAGCCCAAATAAGGTAATCGAAGGAGTGAACTGCAGCACACAGAATGCGTTTCGCACGACTCTGGTGAAAACATTACTGGCAGGATAGCGTACAATCAACGTCGCGTATCGATTATCGAGATGAAATATAATACCCTTATCTCTCTCCCTCGCTCGCCCATCGCGCCCTCTCCCATTTACTTCCTCCCATGATGAATAAAACGTAGGTTTGCTCAATTGAATTCAATTTCCCTGCGTTCACAGTGCCAAGTATTAGGCCACCACGTATTAGGTAGGTATGTAGTAGTTTTAAGTGCGAATGCACTTCTTAAGCGAGCCTGAAGCGTCCACCGCCGTCCGCATTCCGCCGCCGTCCGCATAGCAACAGCTGCGGGTGCGCGCGCTCCTCGTCTTCCTTAGCAACGGGGGGAGATGGGCGCGCGCTGCCTGGCCGCTGACATGGCACATACCCACGCGGGGGATTGGCCAGGAATCTCCTCGTCTTCCTTGGCAACGGGGGGAGATGGGCGCGCGCTGCCTGGCCGCTGACATGGCACATACCCACGTGGGGGATTGGCCAGGAATCGGGCGTGAGAAGGGCTAATGCACCCGCTTAAAGGAGTACTGACACGAAATTTCAAAGCTGAGATCCGCTCTACCAATCAAATACAACGACAACACAAATAGGTGTCTGTGCATGGCACATACCCACGTGGGGGATTGGCCAGGAATCGGGCGTGAGAAGGGCTAATGCACCGCTTAAAGGAGTACTGACACGAAATTTCCAAGCTGAGATCCGCTCTAGCAATCAAGTACAACGACAACACAAATAGGTGTCTGTGAATAAATGCATCTTTCTTTCTTTGTAGTTGTGTGTGTGTGTGTGGGATCTCCCTTTCGCGAACATTACCGAACCGCGCAAATTCAACTCGTGCATTCGCACTTTCACATTCTTCCCCGCGGGGAAATGCGGGAAAATTTTTTATCGCTACTTTTTAGGAATTCAGGTAAATCAGCAACGGCCGGGATATTCCCGCTTTCAACAGTGGTGAAGCAGCTGCAATAAAATTGCCTGAAAGGCGTGACCGAAAGTGAAAACCATTCGTAATAATGGCATTCATAGCACAGGTAACCTGCAGTAAAAGTGGTGAAAACGAGATTTACACCATCCTGCGACGTCATCTTTAGGTGAGCTGACGTCTTCCTCATCCCAAATATTACGGTAATCGACGTCATCATCTTTGTCTCGATAAGGACGCGTCAAGAATACTTAGAAAAACAGCACTGCCCAAAAACTATTGATTGATTGATTGATTGATTGATTGATTGATTGATTGATTGATTGATTGATTGATTGATTGATTGATTGATTGATTGATTGATTGATTGATTGATTGATTGATTGATTGATTGATTGATTGATTGATTGATTGATTGATTGATTGAAGGGTATAACGCGCCGACGCAACGCAGGTGATGAGGCGCGCAGTAGTGGAGGGCTTCGGATTAATTTTGACCACCTGGGGATCTTTAACGTGCGCCGAAATCTCGCGCGCACGGGCCGGGGATCAAACCCGGGACCTCGTGCTCAGCAGTGCAACGCCTTAGCCAGTTGGCCACCGCGGCGGGTCTGCCTAAAAACTAATTGTTTACCCTGGCACAGATATCGCGGCCCATTTTCTACTTCTGCCTTCCGTCTCCCAAATAGAAAAATAATTTCTCACCTTCCTTTTCTCCTAGGTTTCCTACTTCAATACTGTTGTCGCTTTTGTTTTTCGCGCCAGAGTGGTAGCTAAACTGTGCTCCCTTCTTTTTTCGCATTTCGTTTTACCTAACGCTTGACTTCCGGGTTCAGGCTAAGTATCGGGCTTTCGTTCTAATAGTCCTTTCTCAACTGCCGCGTTGGGTGTTATGTTGTAATTCGTCGTGCCTCTAACATTTGTCAACTTTGTCAATATATGTATATATGTTTCGTTACGGTTCAGGAAAGGGTAAATTTATTTTGTCTCGGTTCAGTGCCGCTTTCTCTACATCATGCACCAAACCGTTTCGCGACCCCGTTCAGAGCTGAAATATTATCAAAGTGCGAAAAAAATCTTTCTTGTTTGAAGGCACCATACAATTCATGAAATGATTATAGTTTTTAAAAAAAAAAGTAGTGCTTTTTTTCTGGTAACCGTGTTGCAATGAGCTTTAAATAATTAGGACAGATAATAAGAATAAAATTCCCTTAATATTTAACCATTTTTCTTCCAGCCCTTACGTCGTCCTAGGGACTGCATAATCCCACTACCCAGTGATGGGACTGCAGATTTATTGGTGTCTCTTCTTGCTTTATTGTACCACTTGAATTCTAGCAAGGAGCTAACATGCCGCTAACTCCGTTTTAATTATGTCCATATTACGTCAACTCAGATATTGCAGAAATTGTGTAGTAGGGAATTTGAACGTTCATTATATTTCTCTTTTTTTTTTTCTATTGAAAATAACGTCCTTGAGGACACAATGAAGTTGAGCGAGTTACCAAAGGCTAGCTATTTCAAAGAAGGCGACGTTTGGCTTCCATTTAGCGATCCAAGCCAATCGTGTGAAGTTACGCAGCAGAGACATGGCGTAAAAAAAGGGGTTAGGTACCTACGGTATCGGGCTTACTATATCGTCAACCAAGCAGGAATGCTGCCTGCATTCTTATCACAAAACAATCTACAAAAAAAAAAGCTAAAGCCAGTGTTGCGCCTGTAAAATCTACTGGAACAGTACAGCTGACTTAGCACGCTGACGGCCACCTCCCACAGAGGTGGAGGTGGCCCACAACGCCACTCGCCGCGGTATGTACGTACTCGAAGCTGACCCACGGAGGCATGGTAGTTTATCGGCGGTTGGAGGGGGGGGGGGTGATGTGAGACATGGTATGCGGCGCACAAGCCTCGACGGCCGTCGAGGCATTGGCGCCATCTGTCGTCGAAAAACTTCAAAGCGCACAAATAGACGGGGGCAAAGAGGAGGGACACACACACGCGCTTACTCGCAACTGCCGGTTTTATTGAAAAACACAAATTTATACATGAACACAAAACAGACTAAACAAACATTGTGCCGATTAGAGCGTGTTCCTTCCCGAGAAGAATAATGGATGATTTGCTTATACACTTGTCATTATGTTCCTTGATAAAGTATGCCTCTACCAATTCTCTGACAGTTTGATCCTTGTGCCTGTAGAGCACCTCTGTGTCACCGAACAAC
Source organism: Haemaphysalis longicornis (assembly GCF_048455015.1). Lineage (NCBI taxonomy): Eukaryota > Metazoa > Arthropoda > Arachnida > Ixodida > Ixodidae > Haemaphysalis > Haemaphysalis longicornis. The sequence goes on along the minus strand of NW_027526335.1, from coordinate 102,822,321 downwards.
GGGTGACACCTACACTTTTTGCAATGAGCAGGCGAATTGGCGCCTGTTGACTTTTTCACCTTTGACGCATGCTCATTCAAACGAATGTTTAAACAGCGTCCAGTTTGGCCCACATACACAGACTTGCATGATAACGGGATTCTGTACACGACGCCAATCGCACAACGAACAAAAGGCTGCGTGTGGGTGACGCCACTCTCGTTCCTCTTTTTCCTAGGCCGGTCCTTGTTGTTAACAATGCGGCAGAGACTGCCCACTTTTGTTTTTGCCGAGAACAACACCCTTACGCCGTATCGGGACCCCACGTTCTTCAAACTGTGCGCCATTTTATGGACGTACGGGACTACAGCAAATTTTCTTTCACGCCGGTCCTTCTCCTCCTCTGAAAATTTGCACTTTATCTGGCGCACAAGGCCACCACACACTACCGACAGTACAGACGGAGGGAACCCCGCCACCTTAAGGCGAGTGATCTGCTCGGAAAAACTCTCTCCCACCAAATGGTGACATGACTTCTTAAATGCTCACACGACTTCTTAACGCGACTTCTTCGGAGCAGATCACTCGCCTTAAGGCGGCGGGGTCCACACAGGAGAAGCCATGTCGTATTACTCGATGCACCCGAACAAGTTCACACCATGAAGGCAGAAAATATGCATCTTTTGTGTATGCGTTTTTTTTTGTTGACGCTGCGTGTAAAAGAAAAGCCCCGGATTACGCTTACGACCCTTTATCAATAATGGATGGTCAAACCGTCTTGTTGCCAACCGGCAAGGTTTTTTAAATGCGAATGCATTTCTTAGTCGGGGGTTGTCGTGCTCCGTCGGCGTGCGCCCGCAGGTGTACCTTGCGCGAGAGAACACGAGATGCCGCGAGCAAGCTCGCCTTCTTCTTCTTCTCTACTTCCTCCTTGTTCAAAGCGCATGCAAGTTCCTCTTTCTCCTCCTCTGCTTTTAAATGCGAATGCATTTCTTAGTCGGGGGTTGTCGTGCTCCGTCGGCGTGCGCCCGCAGGTGTTATCTCTTTGCGCTCCTCCTCGCCCCTAGCAACAGCTGTGGCGCGCCTAGCAACCGGAGCAGGTGGTAGCTCGGGCGGGAGTACCGGACGGCAAGGGGAGAGGAGGAGCGCGCTCGGGCGTGTGAGGGCGCTCGCATCGCGGAGCTCGGGCGGAGTAGCGGAGAGTGAATGGAGAGGAGGAGCGCGCTCGGGCGTGTGAGGGCGCTCGCATCGCGGAGCACGGCGGGCTCTCTCTCCTCTCCGCGTACCCTCTCTCCGCTCGCTGCGCTCGGAATCTATATAATGCAGTGGAGCGCGTGCCTGGCGCCTTGATAGCGATTCTTCATTAAGTACGCCATTAATAATAATTACTCGCACCGCACTCATCGGTGCACCCAATGCATTCGCATTTCCTCCGCACGATCCCCTTCGGGGAGGTGGGGGGATTTTTTTTTACAGTTAGTTTCCCGTTGGGGTTCGGCGTGCTAAAAAAATAACTGTTCCGTTCGGCTGCAGTTCCGGCAGAAAAAAACTGGTCCGGTTAAGGTTTTTGGTTTGGTTCGGTTCCGGTCCGACATCCTGATATTTATATGAAAATTCCCCGTGCCTGCCCGTTCTTTCAATCCCTGTGGTTGCGTACCGATTTCGCATTTGCTGTGTTTCATTTTCTTCCACTTTTGTATTATTGAAACGCACCCGAAGCTGCGCTTCCTTCTTTCACACATTCTTTCTTAATGGATACGCTTCTTCGACCATGAGAAGGTAAACTGGGAACCCGAATATCCCGTGCCATTATATATCAATCTCGCGTAGCCCGTACACTAAATAAAATTCTATTCTCGTTTTAAATACCAAGCATATTTCGCTTTCCGCGTGCGAATCATAGAGTGAGCATACAGTACGGCCACGTGCCTGCCCCATACGCCTCCACCATACAAAAAAGACTTTCTTTTGTAGGCTGAAATATCTTCCGGGCTGCCGAAACGAAAAAAGGCCGTGTATATTTCTCTCGGCCGCGACGTCGGGCGAATGCGTGCGTCCGAGCGTAGCGAAGTTAATTAAATACGACCGTCGCTGGGCTAGCCTATGTAATTAGTATTCGGCACGCGGCCGCCGCAGCCGCCGCAATCGATTGCAACGAGAGGCTTATTTATCAAAGCTTCACGCTTGAGGGCCGTTCAAAGTGTCCGGCCTTGGTTTTGAGTGCCTGCTCAGTGAGCGCGCGTGCGCCCGAGAGCCATTGCCTCCTCCCTCTCTCTCTCCTCCCCTTTCTCTCTCGCTCTCTCTCTCTCTATTTCTTTGTTGATGTTTCACCTGAACGCTTCCCTGCCTCCCGTGCCAGTAATTCCCCACCCCACAGAATGAAAAAAAAAAATTAAACAGTCGGGAAGTAGGAGAAAACGTATTACGTTGCCAGCAGTTAGTATTTAATACTTGAGCACTTGCGATGGTTAGTTAAAACTATGTCAAGCGAACATTTCCATGTTTGTTTAAGGTTACATATGTTGCCCTTCAAAGACTTTCAGATTTACCGGAGTGCGTTTTAGAGTTGTGAAATAAACAACGTTGCCAAACAGTACACCGTCGCTGCTAGTTGATAGAATCTTTCTGCGTGGTTCGTAGGAAGGTGCGCTGGACTTTATCGTGGTTATCTAGACTTTTTCGTTTGCACGAAAATTTGTGCTTGTTTTCCGCTTTGGCAGGGATGCAACCACAGAAAATGAAAAAAAAAGCGTAGAAGTAATTCAGCAACACCCACTTGCTGATTTTGTGCTTCAAAGATTAGCGATCCAGTTGTTTTGGGATCGACGCCCAGAGTTGGATCGCGTATCGTGGTCATGTGCATCCTGTCCGGACCCAGACTTTCTGCAAACTACTCGAAAGTCTTTTTCCACGCTTTAAGCACTTTTTTTGTCTACTGCGCAGACTAACTCCCGTTCAATAGAGCAAATCGTGTGACGGAAACACGTAGTTTTAGGGCTGCTTATACTTTTCCTTGGTTCCCGCTTAATAAAAAAAACTACCGCGTTTCACCTTCCTACTGAAGAGCGCAAAGTGTGTCTAAGTGGACACATAGAAAGAAGGGTGCTTGCCTCCCAGCACCACGTTATTCGTATCATAGCTGCTAAGGCGTTGTGTTGCTGAGCCCAAGGACGGGGGTTCGATCCCTTTCGCGATGGCTGATTTTCTGAAGGAGGCGGACAGTGAAAAGGCCCGTGCGTCGACGTTTTGGAGCATGCTAAAGATCCACAGGTGGTCGAAATTAATCCGGCGCCCTCTACCACGACGCGCCTAATAACCCAGGGGTAGCTTCGGTGCTTTAGACCCCACAATCAATCAATCAGCCAATCATCATCATCTTCATCGGCTTACTTCGCCTACATCATCAGCCTACAGTCAATCAAGTCTTCGTGTTATCCTGAGATACAATCGAGATTGATAAAGACGATGTGGTAGCAATGTCGCTTGCTTGTGTACGCTGACGTTTGCGTACATAGCTAAGGGGGTGAAGACGGAACCGTAAATTCTCGGTGCTGGCCGGTATTATACGTATTGATCCGTACAAATCAGTATTTATCGGTACGACCGCTACATACTTGGAGAACGGTGAAAACCAGCCTTAAAGACGCGAACACGAGAGAGAGCAGACACACTCGTGTTCGCGTCTTTAAAGCTGGCTTTCACCGTTCTTCAAGTATGTACCAACAGGCCCTACACCAAACTCTTCTACGACCGCTACATTTTAATCGAGCAGTCGCACGTCGCACTGCGAGCGAAGCGAACAACGCAAGGTTGGGGAATAAATTTATCACTACCTTACAGTGCGCGCCGTCCCCACAAACAAATGTTTTTGGCACGCTGGCTGCGATGGGCAGGCCGATATATCCCTAAAGCCGCTCATGGTTTTCGCTAGGTAAGACTGCTTACTCTTTCGCCAGATAAAGAACACTCCTTCGTCACAATTGCACAGCTCGAAACCGGGCGCTTCCGCATTGACGCAACATTGAATCACTTACGGCTTTGTGAACGCCTTTCTGCAACATACTTTAAGCACCGACCCTGCCTGTCATCCCCGACATCATGCATAGCCTGGCGCATTCTTTCACGTGCACCACATGATAATCGATGGCGTCGCGTCCTTTCCCTACTTGGTACCGCAGGGGCAGACCGTTATCGGCTCTGTCATTATCACTCCGCACTTAAAGCTTGCGTACCGGCTCTCTGCGCTTTATTTTAGGTACGCACCGTGTCGAGCCCGAGTACCGCGAGTATACTCAGGGGGTACCGGCAGGCGCCTATGCCTTTTTACTCATTGTAGATCCTGCCTGCCACCACTAGCTCGGAACAAGATGTACTGCAAGAGGGCGGCCAACCAGGACCTTTTCGGTGTTTGCAGGCTTTCTGTTAGCACTGGGCTACCATCGCACTGCGGGAGGTGTTGTGGGCCTGGAATAAAAAGGTGAGCCTGGAATAAAAAACGTGCCTTCAATTATAGCAGCCCAAGGCAGTAATGACGCACTTCTTACTCATTAGAGGAATAAAAGGCTGCTACCGCAAAAACTTTGCACTTTCTGAGAAGAAACATATCACAATTTGGATAGGACAGCTGAAAATGCACTGTTCAGACGTGCAGCTGCAGTTTTTCTTCTCTAATGCACCGCTTCTTAGTTGAATGAAGTTCTTCGCGAGTCCTTACCGCGTCTCTCCTCTTGCGGCAGAAAGTACGATGGCCAAAGTACGCACTTTGGTTCTGTATCTTATTCTCGTTGAATGTGGATACATTGCACGTTTGTTTTGTAATCTACGTCTCCCCATTTCCACAAGATGCCGCGGTCCTCCTCCTTTCCGATATACTAAGAAAAAGAAACAGGATTTTGGTGGAAGGAGATTTCACGGACCGTCGGTGTTGCCAGTTGCCACCCAAAGAAAAGCTTCAAGTGAGATAAAAGAGCGTGCCGCCTAGTCAGCCTACTACGAAATGAAAAATAGCCAAGAAATGAAGTAAATTTTACCAGTAAGCCTCTCTTAATAATGAATAAGTGATGCATCAGTTTTCACTCTTTTAAGAGTGCGTGCTGAGTGTTTACTGGAAGAGCGCTAGGGAATGGGGCGTGAGCGCCGACGTTCCTGGAGGCCAAACTCAACTGGAGACGTATGCTATTTCCTTTTTGGAAGCGCGCGTGGGTGCGAGGAGAAGCCTGTTTCCCTTTTTTTTTCGCTGTTATTACTTAGATTTTTTTGTATAGTGACCTTAGGTTCGGGGAGGGAGTGGTTAAAACTAAAGTTTTATCTCTGCTTTCGGTGCTTTTAAGTAGTTTTTTTTTCCTGGAACACAAGCATAACTCAAGTAAATAAATGTAGGTGCCTCCCATATTTGCGAGCCTTACACCGATGGCACGGATAGTAAACGGCCAAGCTGCTTCGTGCGCTATTATCCTTGGCAGATGTAAGGCGAAACACAGGTGCATAAACAAAAACTACAGCATATGTCTATTGGTATCTACGGAAATAAATATAAAACCTTCAGATGCAAAACACCGCCGAAAAGAGGTGAGATACAAGCAAAAGAAAAACATGAAGGAAACAGACCATGACTCGCGCTGTCGCGAGCGGCGACAAACACAACAAAGCAAGCACAAATAAAACACGCTACATGGACTAACAAAAACCTTAAAAAGATGAAATAATAGATGAAGAAAAAAATTCCCGCGCCTTCCCGCGAGGGGAACACGAGTGAATGCAGAGCATTGGGGCCTCAGTACTGATTGAAGGCAGTGTTGCTTCCATCGCTTCTTCCGTGATGCTGGAGTAGCAGAGACGAGTAAACGTGGGCACGAGCGTCAACCAAGGAAGGAAGGAGCAACGCAGTGACTGAAACACGAGCGACCGCTAGCCGCTATATTTGCAGCGCGCGCCGTAGAGGGAGAGCAGTACGGGGGGGAGAGCGCGCATGCGCAAGCAGCGCGCGCCCTTCCACGCCCCACCGCGCTGCTATCACGCACCTGTTACGCCGAGACCGCGACGGAGCGAACGGGCTGACTACGACGCATGCGCGCGCCAGCTGCTGTTGAGAGATAGGAGGGAAGGAGAGGAGCACCTGCTGCGGACGCGGAACTTTTGACACCGTCCGACGCAGGAACAGGCGAGGCTAAGAAATTCTCTGCATTTAAAATGAAAGCAAGTTCGGAAATCCATGTGAGGGGCAACGGCCGGGTCTCCGACGAAGGGACAGGGGCCGCCACCTCGATGGTTTCTCCAGCCTTGCATCACTAGTGGAAGCTGCGCCATTTCTTTTTTATGCGGCTCTCTAGTTTTTCTTACTATGCAGCGCGTGTTAGTTAATACACGACCATACTACGTGGCTCTGTCTCTGCCTGCGAAACTGAAAGCAGTAGCGTTGCGAAGCGCGTTACGTCGCCTTTTGACATCCCATGTATTGATGAAACTAAACTTACTATCAAACTTCCAGCAACAGAAAACGTGCTCTAGACACAAAAAAGAAGGAAAGGGTGGATGGGAGGTGCTAGTTGTGTTCTTGAGTTTATGGAAAATGTCCAAGCATGATGTCCATAAAAAATGGGAATCCCCGCCACTTTCTACAAACAGCGCAGAACAACCCCTTACACGCCATTTAGATCACCAAACTAGTGCTTACAAAGAAAAAAAAATGTGTGCCTCGGCGTTCTTATATGACAGTTATATTACCACTCGTAACCTAAACTGCTTTGCACTAGCCAGAGGGCAATACCGTGAAGCAGAAAACCAGCGTCTCGCTGGGAGCTGCCTTCACGACACCGCAACACACAGACGCACCACCAACAAAAAGCTGAAGACCTTTCCGCTTTCCTAGAAGACCTTTCTTTTTTTTCTTATTTTTTGGGGGGTGGGAGGGGGGGGGGAGGAGGAGTGGAAGTTGTTCCACACGTTTTGTAGCAGGCACCATGCCTAGTTTAGGTTTGTTCACCCCTGGGACCATAACGTTCAACAACATCATAGTCACGGGAACGGCGCGGGTACTTTCGCATATACGACGTGCTCTATGGCAAGCCACAGAGCTTTTACTACTTTTTTTTCTGCGTCTTGTTCTGGGTTCAAATCTTCCAAATCGCTGCCCACACAGGAAAAGCCATGTCGCATTACTCGATGCACCCGAACAAGTTCACACCATGAAGGCAGCAAATATGCATCTTTTGTGTATGCGTTTTTTTTTTGGTATCACGTGGAGTAAATAGGCCACAATGAATCACCGGTTCCTTTCCCAAGAAAAACAGGAGGAGGGGGAAGGTGGGGACCCAAAGAATGTTTCTTTCACTTCTTACGTTCTTAGCCAGCTAAAGCTGGGGTTCGATACAGTTTAGTAGAAATTGCAAAAGTCGACTGATTTTTTGGCCAGAAATGATAATAATTCTGCAGCTTAATGGAGGGCCTACACCCGGTTTGTACTGTTTCGGTTTTTTCCCAGCACTAAATAAAGAGATCAGGATGGCAAATACTTCTGGTGGCTGCTTTCTGTGCCCTGAAGGCTTTAGTAGCACAAAGTTAGATGTTGGAAAAATATACCTAGTTCACTTCTTTGTTTCGTAACAACGTATTTTAGATATCTGTTATTGAAGTATTTTTCTTGCCATTTTCTTCCACCGTTTTCTTGCATTTAGTTTTCAACATTCTTTCGTTTTTTTATCGCCCGGCCGCCCTCGCAATCTTTCGCAATCACTCAAGTTCCTCTGACGTAGCAAGACCTGCCGTTAGGAGAGTTGACCTTCTCAGTTGTCATTAAAGAGCTCTGTTCCTCCTTTTCTGTCTTACTGAGCGAAGAGTCTCTCCTATTGAGTCAGGTTTTCAGGATTGCAATGGAGAAGACAACTTACGAGTCCAAACCCAGGGAATAACGTGGGTAAGAGCTGCGTTTCAGGCGTAATCCCTCCGATTTTGCAATGAGATGGTTAGTTTGCGACATACTGCCTTGTCTTTGTGGGAAAAAAAAGCTTTCTTCTGCGCCAGTTTGTGCCATTTGTTTCGTAAACAGACGGAAACAATGCATATTACTTGCCTTTTATTGCTTTATGTGTAAAATGTTTCGTTCATAGACATACATGAACGCAAGGAGTTCTGGTGATTGTGATTGAGCACTGCCATACACCTAATTGGAAACGTTATTTCGCATGCAGTTATGGCCCAAGGTAAACAATCGCGACGCATGCATGGCCCATTCCTCGTGTCGGATTTTGTGCCGTCTTCCAGTACCGAATATCGCCCACCCTCTCCTTCCGCAGTCCTGCGCAATAATCCCATGAACTTGGACGAAGGCTATCGTCATTCAGTGCATGCGTCTTTTTTAGTTGATGTCTGGCCACCTCGAAGTCCATTGATCCAAAAATAAAGTCTTCCGCACCGCTGTACAGCCCCCGCGAACCTAATCTATCCCGGGTTTATTAGCGTACCCTTTTACTTCTTCCAAAAAACCTTTTGGTCAGTGCGCTGAACTCTGTTTTCCTTTTGTTAGCACGAGCTGACAGTTTCCCTTCAGCCGAATGTGACAGGAAAATTACACAACGCGTACCGACAGTGTCTCTCCTGATCTAATCTAAAAAGGGGTACTGGTCAACCGTGACGTCAGCGAAAAGGCTGTGGCAGTGCCCTAATAAAGAAAACTCATCGAATAGTCTTTGTATATATCAATAACAGACACAATCACGTACCATCTGCCTATAAAGAGACGCACAAAGCGCAAGCCCAATACTTTAACACTTATTTAATACTATCCTAAACAGCCACCGAAAAAAAAAATATTCTGCAGATAAAGTATAAGCTTCTACATATCTACAATTGCAGGTGCTCTCGTAAACGAGGCTGAACCACCAAAATTCAAATCAATATTCCAACCACCAGCAGGAAAAACCAAACAAGGTTGTCCCATTCGATTTTGGCATTATTCCAGCTGAATTTCTGTTGAGCCGTTTCTGTTGGCTCGTACGGGGCTCCTAATCCTGTGCTGCGACCTGTTATCGCATCTTTTCTTCGGAAGAAATAGTTTTTTAGTGTTCCTACATCGTAGAAGTTAAAGAGACGGGTCTGTTTTTTTTTTGTTGTTGGTTGCGGTGTGAATTTTTTTTGCATTCTTTCGTTCAGCAGACTGAGGTGTTATCAGGTAGGCTGTGACCTGTTGCTATCAACGCATTTTATTTCGTTGCTTGGCTGCCCTACATTGCAGTACAGTCCCGAACCATTTAATAAAAAGCCTTGAATATTCGAAGAATTACGCAGTCTCAAACTTTGCAATCAACTCGTTACCCGTAACAAGGTCCCAGCAGGTGCCTGCGAGGTGATCGAAAAAAATTCTCGGCAGCACTCGTATGACACGGATTACGTAAAACGAGTTTATGGAAGCTTAATCCACTGTCATGAACAGATGTGCGGGACCTCATTTTCTTCTTTTGTGTGTGTGTTTTTACCCGCGTGAATAGAGAAAGTGTCCTCGCTCCTTTATATTTAACGGACGAGTCAATATCAAAGGTAAAACTGTTTGCCCGACTGATACTACGTATTTTCCGGGTGGAATCCCCGAGAATGCAACGTCGATGAAGGAAGAAGACATTAAGTACACCTGAGGCCCCGCCCTGCGAGGTCATTCATCAATAATTGAACGTCAGCGACAGCCTCACCACGCGCAGTGCTGCCAATTTTACTTACGCCACTTCGGTCAACCGAGCACTGCCCCAGCATTTTAGTTCGATCACTACGAAATTCGTAAAGCGTGGCAGGGACGTAGAGTCTTTGTCAAAATTTTGTGGGCCACGGCGACCATGGCCGGAGCAGACGCGCGGCCGAGCAGGGGCGCTGCGCTTGTTGCTGTCGGCTGGTTACGCGGCTAAAGAGAGTGAGGGGAACTTCCGCGCTTCCTTTCGTAGCATAGCTGGCGCGATAAGTGCAGCGGGAACGGTTTCTCCGACCAGGCGCGCTTCGCTTCAGCGCAGGCAGTTTGCGCAGCACTTGTCGATCCGGACACACTACAAAAGCAAAACTAAAAGTTCCCTTCGCTCTCTTTAGCCGCGCAACCAGCCGACAGCGGCAAGCGCAGCGCCCCTGCTCGGCCGCGCGCCTGCTCCGGCCACGGTCGCCGTGGCCCACAAAATTTTGACAAAGACTGTACCAACAAGTACTGTAAGCGTGACCGAGTGGGGCTGTTAATCAATACTAATTGCTGTAAGGCTCACTCACCGATTCTGGGATCGTTTATTTATTCATAGCCTGAATAAAAAGGTTTTTTAGGGGCGAAGCTCCTTAAGTCATGGGTCTGTCCATCCCTTGTGTCTCGTGGTACGTGACCGCCGCATGCTTTCGGAGATGTCGCAAAGTGGGCCGCGTTGCACGCGCAAGAACCGGCTGCAACCAGCAGCGCAAACTCGGCACCGGGAGTGCGAGCTTGTCTGTGTTCGCCAACGGAGGCGCGAGCGCACGTGCACTGCGAGGGGGAGATCACGCAAGAGATCACGCCACGAACGCAGGCAGTCGTTCTCGGAGATCGAACGAGACGCAAGGACCTTTGCTCGTTTCCTCTCGTATTGTTCGGGCACAAGTTCGCCCTAAATAAAAGTTCTTTCTTTACCGCTGTGTCCCATCCTACGTGACAAATTGTGGTGGAGGTGCGGGGTAGTCCTCGATGGCGCGGGGTCTTTCACCAGGTCTGGGCCTGGGAGCATTGACTCCGAAAATAAAAGCTGATTTGTACAATGTACGCACACAGTCTTACGTCTTTCTTAATGATGTAATGGGCGAACTTTCACGGGAGAGTTACGGTTACCGATGATCTCCCCCTCTCGAGCTTCGCCCCACTTATCATCATTCATTCCGTGGATATGGCGTGATTTTTTTTTACAGCTAAAATTTGTACTTTTGTAATAATCATTTAAGGAGCCAGGGAAGGTGAGTTCTAAGTACGTTTTGTGAGTTCTGTGAGTAAGTGGAACAGAGAGACGAACACTTCGGGCTCGCGACAAAAGGTACCGCTTTTGATATTTTGTCATTTTGTTTATTTGGTCGGATAAACAAAGGACGCGTTTGCAGGTGAAAGTTTAGCATGGCTCAGTGAAATAAACATAAAGGACAAGCCGACTTTTTCGACGCTTAAGCTTGGTCGCAGAACATGGTGCATGCCTGACTCAGGTGAAAAATTTGTTTCTGTGTACGTGTACTTACGGAAGTTTCCACACCGCAAATTTGTCTCGCAAAATATACGCTCCGCTCCGGCGTACCGGAAAAAACAAAAATGAAGGGCATATTATTTGCATAAAACTACACTGAATCCTATCTCACATATTCAAGGGGACATAAAGCAACCGAATGGTAATTGAACGCAACCAATAATCACATAACGAATCTCGCAGTGACGAAAAGTCACTAAGGTCATTGAAGACGCCTAAAGTAGATCTAGGCTGGTTGGTGATCACTTGCGGGGAAGGGGTAACATTTGCGCGCGAAGTCTGGGACACACCGGAGACCATACGCCATGTTCCATGCGAGTGTTCACGTTTTTCATAGGCAATAAGCAACTCTCCTCCACTTTACGGAAGCTGGATTGTCGGCGGCCGTTCTCTGGGGAGAAAATCCTGGCCACTGGCCTTCTTCGTCATCGACGCACAAGGCGATAAAAGCGCTCCTGTGCGGCCTAAAAACAACGAACTAGCACAGAAGGCTGCAGCACAAAAGACGACACTCCATGAAGTCACTGAACTCTACCGTCTATCGTATTCTGTCGCTGGGAACACCTCTTTGCGCCCTGTCCTCAGCTTCCTTTTTTTTTTACGGTTTTCGCCTTGTTTTCTCATTGTTCCCCTTCCTCACTTGTAGGACAGCAAGCTAGACCCCAGCCTGGTTGACATTCCTTCCTTTCCTTTGCCTTTATTCCTTCCTTCAATTATATTCATATTGGCGAATAATATTTCCGGAGTGCTTCCCACCTAAATTGCCAGAGCCACACAAATGACGGTTATCCTTAATTTTGTATTTCGAATCAAGTAGTATTAATACAATAGCTGACGGCCGTGCACAGTGTTCCAAGAAACAGCAAACCCATGAAAAGGGCAAGAATGAAAGTTTAAGTCTTGGTAGTTGTAACCACGTTTACCTACTTGATTGTGTTGAAGCTATATTGGGCGGTAAGTATATGTTTAACTTCGTAAATACAATTCATTGATAGCATTCAAATCGAAGTAAAGCTTGCTATTTGCTTGTTGATTTTGTTACACTACGTTATGCTATAAAAGTAGAGTAGCCGAACATAAAGACCAATTTCCTTAAGCGAATCTATGGCATAAGACAAAAAAGGGCCAGTTCTTTTGCCTAACTCATTCATTATTGGAATGATTCGCTGACGATACTCACCCTGCTTAAGTAATGCGAAGTTTGAAAATACTTACCAGTTCTGCAAGCCTGCAGAACCGATTACCACCATGTGTGATAAGATTCCGCGTCACTTTCATCATATGGTACATTGTAAAATGGTCGACCTCAGTAACCGGTCATCAAGACGTTTTTGAACCGGTTCCTCAGAATTGGCAGAGTTTTAATGATACAGCGGGAGAAAAACGCGCGTCTTGATACGCCCTTAATTGTGAAATGTTGCTTCGTTCCGCATCTACTCGATAACGGCTTTTAGTGCCAACCGCCAGTACACTCTTGCCGTTTCTTCAACGCTCTTTTCAACCCGCGCTGAACGCGCTAAGAAGCTGCTTCGTTAACTGGAGTTTGAATAGCGCTCCAATGTTACGAATAACGCTTGCACGGACTGCCTCGTTACGTCTCAACTCATCTCCATTGATGCCGAAACTTCTTTTTTTTTTTTTCAATGCCAGCCAAGTGCGTTAACTTCGCTGGTCACCTAGTACACAACAATCCCACGTGCTGGCTTCTCCGTGCACTCTGCAGCGCTTGACAAATTGCATAGCGCATCTGCGGCCGTGACAGTAATGATTATCGATTCGCCAGTCTTACAAGGCATCGTTGACTTGGCACCATCATTAAGTAAGCTCCAAATGTGACTCTCGACGGAGTTTGCCTCGTTAGGAATCGCGCGGGAGCATTTATAAACATTAGGCACACACCACGTGACGCCGCAAGACCTTCCTCGAGAGTTCCTTATGCGGGGCGCTAAAGGAGTTTGCTTCCGATGAAGGCAGTGCCTTCTCCTCTCTGTCTCCCTGTTATCATCCGACCGGGCGACAAACCGAAGATCCACGTTTTTTTTTTTTTTTTTTAACCCCGGTCTCTCTTCTCTGCTGCTGTCCCGCTGCTTCATTTTATTTAAAGCAAATTTCGAAACGTTAGCCCGGGAGTTGGGGTAACAAGGTTCCTTTAAATTGGGTCTCTGGCTGCTAATTACAGCGACAGAATGGACTAACCTCGTTAGAAAGCAGTCTGGAATTAGGGCTAAGTAGAAAGTGCGATCGATTTCTTTCTCGGCGCCGGATAGGGTGCAACAGCCCTGGTACTACGTGTCGAGATGTGAAACGCGGCAAATCCGGCCGACATGCCAGTTCCCGAAAGCCCCCGTAAAGAGCCTTAAGCCTCGCCCTAGGCGTTGTGTTTGTTATCTACGATACGTGGTTCTGATGCCATTTCACTGCTTTCGTGACCCTTTTCCATCGGCTTGAGGGTTAAGGGGGAAAGGCGATGCCAGATGTCATTGGTGCGTTTCTCTCGAGTTCTTGCTGCATTTTTTTAAATTTCCTTTTTTTAGCTCCAACTTCCAACGGCCGCGCGAAAATAAGGTTAGAGCCCTCAAATGAAGAGGCTGGGAAATGCTGCTGAGATTCCATGAGTCGTTCAGACTAAATGTGTACATGGGGTCGTTAGTGCCTGCAAGGGAGGCTAACAACTTTAATTTATCAGACGTGACAACGGACAGTTAGTTTATCAAAAAAAAAAGAACCATTGCTTCTTGAGGACAGGCCATGCAGAGAGAGTTAGTCACTTGTTCGTTATCCATAAGCATTACTGCTATATCCCTTTTTTTCCAAGACTCGTTGAGGCGACCTAAATTTTCTGAGCAGGTGTTTCGCAAGGCGCCACGCTTCTGCTAACATGGAATCACCAGCAATACTCATCGGTTGTACTGCAATCTCTCCGGTGATAGAGCCACGGAGCAAGAATATATTCTTGCTCCGTGGATAGGGCATAGTTATTTTTGATGCTGAATAGCAAACTTCCGCAATAAAAAAGCCCAAAATTTGTTATATAAATGTGTTAGCCCGGTGCACCCTAATAATAATAATACTGATTCTGCGCCGGATATCTGCTCGCGGTTTTGGTCAGCGCTCACGGCCAGTTATACTTGTTCACTTGCATAAGCCTTACTTTACCTATAGTCTGAAGAAACGTCTTCATGCGTGCCTATTCAACATGACTTTGACTTTCTATTATTAAAGCAAAGGTTTTTGGGTCTGACTGGTGGCGGTGTAGTAACCAAGACGCGCTGCAGGAAAGCCACCTTTACACAACGCGAGAGATTGAGATGATGCTGAACATGAAACAAGAAAAAAAACTCTTCCCGTGGGCGGAATCGAACCCGGATTCCTCGTGTTACGAAGCCGAAGTCTATCCGATTGCGCCATCATCTTTTTGTTTTTTTGATTGCCGGTATTCGACTTCATCGAATTCGGGTCGCTCGGCGTTTCCTTTGGGTGCGTTGGACATGCGAAGGCTTTGGACTTTGGCAGTTCGGATTTTGGACGACGACGATGACTTAACGACGAGGACAGGGAGAAGGGAGGGGGGGGGGCGGGGGCGTTGATTTTTCTGGTGAGGTATTCGTTCGACCTTGTCTGAGGTTACACTTTGACTCGCAGGCGGTCGCACTTTTCCACGGCTTCGGCTTTGGCACTTCGCCATTCGGTTTTCCAACGCAAGAAAGCTGCGCGTTTCTACAATCTTCGTCGTTGGTCGGATTGGCTTCTGATTCCTTTTATTTTAACCCCACGACCAGATTTTTTTGAAGGCAGGTCAGAAAGCATTTTTAGCAAGTGTTCTTCAGACTCTTTGAAGAAGACAAATTCGCCTGCAAATGCCGAGTGGCTCATCTATTCCTCAGGCACCCGTCGTTCTGACTTTTCTTATTCAAATGTCCTAGATACACCTTCCAGGCACGCTGTGAAGAATTTTGGCAAAATCGCGGCTCCTTGTCCCACCCTTTTTGATCAGAAATCAACGCAAGATTGATTTATTGTTGTGTTTAGCGCACCGAAGCTGCCCCTGGGCCATGAGGGACACCATTGTGAAGGGCTCCTGATTAACTTTCACCCCCTGGGGATTTTTAAATTACTCTGAAATTACTCTTACTCTTCTTTTTTTACTCTTACTCTTCTTTTAGAATTACTCTTCTTTTTCGCCGCCATCAGAAAAGCAGCCACCGCGGCCGGGATCAACCCCGCGTCCCTGTCCTCAGCAGCACAACGCCCCGGTCACTGAGCCACAAGGACGGGTAAATGACAAAAGAACACCTCAAATTAAAACATCGCAGTTTCTCCTCGCGCCCGAATTCAAAAACAGCTTTTTATTGGTGCTGTTTTTTTTGGTGCGCCCTGTTGCCGACAAAGAATACAGCGATCCCAAATATCAGTTTATTTCAGTTGCACTTCGGCGACGTAATAAGCTCTGTACGGCATAAAGAAATCTCTGTAGGTATGCACTGACGCATCATTGCATTGGAAATGGCCAATTCCTGCGTGAAACGGGAGGCAATCTGGGCCAGTGACGAATGCTTGCTTATGATTAGAGTAAAAAAGATATATGTCATATAGCATTGCGCACTTAACGCAAAATGCACCCTTGCATTGAGCGCTGCCACATATAGAGCAGATTTCTCGCACTAGATCTGAAGTTGAACATCTTCATTTTTTTGTAGGAATTAGTCTTTCAAATGCATTGAGGGAAAGCGATCTCACGAACACTTTTTAGAGCCCAGGGGCAACCAACGGCAACGCATGAGTATTGAAAATTTGGCAGGAAACATTACCCATGTGTCATCATGAAAGACTATGCATAAATGTGCCCCTAAACGAAGAACTTAACGAGTTCCCTACAAAACCTCCTTCGATGCATAGTGCACGGGTGTCGTGTTATGCTTCACACGTATACCGCGGCAGTATATAATTACACTTTACTCTCGCATTCCAGCGCCGGAAGGGGTGCCCTTCCGTTTCTGATAACGCCTTCTTTAATAACGCATACATCCTTCTTGCTTGCTTCTGTTTCGTCATTTAAATTAAATATGCAGCTGACTTCTTACTGCACCAGCGACCAAATCCCGTTCCATTATTAATTCGATGCCTCCCGGTTTTTTTTTTTTATAATATTTCTTCCTCGCGGGACTCTATGTTCAAAACACGACTCAAGTGCTAATCTTCTGCAACACTCAGTCCCATACCTGTTAAGTTTCCCTTCTGCGTTGAAGGATGTAGCAATGCTTATGCATTTAAAAAATATTTTAAACACTCGTGATGTAGATAGTGCGGCTGGGGAGCTCTAAAGACGCTTAGACACAAAACAGTTCAGAAGATTTTTATGAACGATGTCGTGCAGTATGTGCTGGCAGCGCGATTCTTTTCGTGCGACAGACTGGTGTTGAATACCTAAAGTCGCTTTATACCTCTCCTCCTGCCTACATCACTTTTTTTCCTTCTCCTTCGTTCAAGCTTCTCTTAATCTCTTTTTCATGATTGCTTCCCACAGACAACAACATGAACACATGGTCTCTGAGAAATGAATCTACCGCTAGAGCAGTAACACTAGCGTGTAGTAAGGCAGTTGGCGTCATACGAAACGAGACAGTGTGGAAAGAGGGAGTATTTATTGCGGGCGCTGAATTATGCACGGCGCATGCAGGCGCGGATGCATGCGGCCTGGGCCTTCGGGCATCCGCGCAGGGAATATGATCCAGTGGCCGGCAGATCCCGAGGCGTATGATTAAGGCAAATCGAATCACCGGGAGTTGGTCAGCGGCTTACAGTCAACAATGATGGTGCCGCAATGGTCAGTCGTCTGGAGTCGTATGCGGTAAAATACGTTGGGTTGCCTGCCACAAACCGAAAAAAACGTCTGAGGAGATAGCGAATCGGCGTTGCTGAAATATTCACTATGGACGCGTGGGCCTGCAGACACAATTTCTACTTCTGCTGAGTAGTTACTTCGAAAAGAGGCTTTGCCACACACAACATCGACACGAGACGATGGTATTCGTGAAATCATGCAAGAACATTTCGTATGGAGAGACGAAAAAATACACGTGACGCGGCTTCAGAACTCAGTGAGAGTACTCAGGGCTAGCCTCAGAACAGTCGATGACAAGCGGGATTCGGTGAACCTGACCCAGGACATCATTTACGGTTAATGTTGCGTTTTAATAAAGTTTTTTTTTCTCCTCTTTCTACCGGGTGATGCGGTGATGCGTGAAACATGGCTTTGTTGTATAACGTATCATTTGAAAACCAGTCTACAAAAATTTCATTGCCGGAAGATGGGGTTGTGCAGGAAGTTTACACAGATTTGTGCTTGGCCTTTGGTAAATTTAACGTGTAAATTGATTTGGAAACAGAAGCAAGCGGATATTTACTATTTTGTCAGCACCAACTAAAACTAATGGCTATCTGAATAAATATTTTTTGCAGATTTGCAAACACTTCTTCATACCAAGGCGTACGAGAGCCCGCCTATAAAACAATGGTGTTTGCGGCCCATGCGGTAAATAAAGAGGAGCTCGCGAAAATAGGCAGATGAAAAAAGAAAAA
The DNA here is from genome assembly GCF_048455015.1 of Haemaphysalis longicornis. Classification (NCBI taxonomy): domain Eukaryota; kingdom Metazoa; phylum Arthropoda; class Arachnida; order Ixodida; family Ixodidae; genus Haemaphysalis; species Haemaphysalis longicornis. The sequence goes on along the minus strand of NW_027526335.1, from coordinate 102,804,544 downwards.
GAGGAAACACCCATTTACAGTTTGCCTTTCCATGCACGGCCTCTGTGGGTCTCCGCTAACAGAACCCCATTTGCATAAACGACCCCCGCTGAAACCGACTCAACACCACGCCTCAGCAGGCTTTTCGCACCCCTTTTCTTCCCGCTTTTAAACCAGTTAAACCAAGCCGAGTCAATAACGAGGCCTGGCAACGGTCGCCCACCATCGCATCCCCACGAAGCGCTAAGCTGAGCACAGCTATTGTCGAACTGCCACGTGTCGCTGTTCCATTTTTTTATTGTAAACTTCACCGCGGAAATAAACGAAGCCGCTTTTCGAGCGATTACCTCATTCTAAGAATCTCTCCATGCCTAGTCACCGCTGAATGAAAAAGCGCACGCCCGTGGAAATTAGAATGGGAGTCTGCGATAAAAAAAGTCACCTCAAAAGGGACCGACCCTGTGGCATGCCAAATGAGACTAGCAACCCGAAGCAGCCCAGTCGAGCGTATTGAAAAGAACGGTGCGCACCGCCAGCTGTTATTCGCCGACGATCGGTTATTGTCATCGGTAATGACTCGTACGACGCGAATCCGAACGAAATATTCCACGGGCATGGCGTAAAACGCGTAGCGCGGCGTTGTGTGGAGCAGGGGAAACGGTTTTAAAATGAGCCGGCAGGCTTTTGTGCGCGATGCAGAGTTCCATTTGAAATTGCCGCCACATGGGACAAGTCGCGAGTTCGTTGACGCGACCGCGAAGAACGAGCAGGTTCGGTGAATAGGTACGCCCAAAGCAGGACGAGTCTATGGTGGCACGCCAGCGCCAATCATCAAGGCAGTGCACGCGGTCATTTGCATACGAACCACCCGTTTTCTTCCTCATAGCACCAATTTCGTTCTTCTTTCGAATTTTCAGAAGTTCGTTTGCTTTTACGTCGCCTAGTCCAATCATTTCTGAAGTCGCATGTTTTTTTCCTCTTTGGACTCAATTCCGTTCGCCGCATAATTCAAACTTTTTTTCTCTTCTACACAAATCGCTCAACACAATGATTGACTGTGAAACTGGCTCCCGCCTCGCCCGTCGTCTGGAGTATAATACGTGCAATTCCTCTGCTATCGATTTTTGTTTTCGTCGACTCGGCACGAACTCCCGCGCGATGCTCGCCAGAGACTGCTTTCAGCGATATTGAACGTGAGAAGTGTGCGGCGCTATGCGCGCAAGCCAGCTGGTCCTCTTCAACGCAAATATGCGGACCGGCGTTCTGCCTGCGCGTTTGCGTACAGCGGCCCGCGCGAAAATACGTCTTCCTTCGGGTGTTCTGCGAAATTTATCGCGACGCTCATGCCAATATACCCGTTACGTATAAATATTTATGTGAATCTGCATACTGCGGCGCATGGTGCATCCGAAGCCCTGGCTTTTACGAAATAGGCGGAATGCAATCTTGTCTCCAAGAATACGCTAGAATTTTAATCATATTGGAAGTGGCTGCAAATGTATCCGGCCTTGAATACACGAGACGTTTTCTGCCTCTCTTTACTCCTGCTTGTAATTCCTAAAACGGAAACGATGATGAGGATGATGGATAAACTTTATTGGAGCCGAGGTGAGACACAGAAAAATAACGAGGACTCCGAAGCGCCTCTAGTGAGATCTGTATTTGAAAGCACTGGTGTCCAGTTAAACGCGGCTGAGTGCTTCCTGAGTTTTGCCGTGTCACGCAGTGTCGTGTCATCCGCCACTCACAATGTTTTCGAGATGTGACACAGAAGCCGGCCGCCGAAAGCCCCGAATTTTTTTATAAATATGCACATTAATGCGTTTGTCAAGAATGTCTCGCAGACTGACAGGCAGTTGTGAGTTGCAAACGTGAAAATGTTCCGGCTACTGCAAAACTATGGTTTAGCTGCGGTCACACAGCGTTCAAACAGTGTAACTGGTGAGACATTTTTCCTAACCTGTCTCGTGTGAGTCCCACATTGCGCGTTTCCTTACTGAGGTATGCATACTTGCATGCATGCATGCATCATGAAGCATGTACCATCCTCTCTTAGGTGAGATGTCCATTGAAAATGGTTTGACTAAGGGTGAATGAGTTTTCCCCAATCACCGCCGCTGCCGCAGCCCCGAATGATTGGACTACCCGACGCAATCGTGCAGGGGCTAAGGCGTTGTGCTGGTGAGCCCAAGGAAGCGGGTTTCATCCCGGCCACGACGACTGCTTTCAGACGGAAGCGAACAGCAAAAACGCTGTGTGTCGATATTTTGGCGCGTGTTAAAGATCCCCAGGGGGCCAAACTTAATTCGGATCCCTCCACTAAGGCGCTCCTGTTGGCCCAGGTGTAGCTTGGGCTCAGTAGACCAGGTAATCATTTAATCAACAAATGGTTGGACCACTTGCCAGATTAACAAGGCCGGTCTGCTTTACCGGCGTGGTTGGCCCTGCTTTTCTGAGGGGCCCCTGCAAAGCGTGCTCCGCCTCAGTAGTACTGCTTATGTGGGTAAGCAAACTTTAGAAGTTGAACTTGTGGTTTGCATTTGGGCAAACAGAGCAGCGTCAGCCCCTGAACATCGCTGTACTGCCAAATATACAGTCAATTTTTAACGTGAAAGCGTTATGAAGCTCGCGTCACAGGGAAGCGGGCGTCTGGGACGGGACGGGAAAATCCTGATTGCTCGAGATGGTCATGAGGCAGGCGGGCCACGCGGAGGAAGTTTCCATTCCTCGCGAAGCCCGCCGAGAGGTGTCTCCATTCTCTCATCATGACTCGTTCGAGGAGAATCCAAGCTATTTCACGCGAAATTTCAGAAATTTTACGAGTGCAGCAAGGATTCCGCCTGGAAGTAGCTTAGATTTCCCAGCGTGCCACAATCCGAGCTACTATTTAAGACCGGGCATTCTTTCACAACTGTTTCGCTTTCCCGAACAAGTATGTTTATAGTGTGCACTTCTCACACTCAGTTCTGAAGACGCAACGTAAGAAAGACCAACCAAAAATAAACCTGTGAAATACGTATATAACTTCGATTTGAAAATACGTAGGATCCATTTGGCTGACATTGAACGAATTAACGGTGAAGCACACGAGTAAAAAAGGCCACTTCCGTGCCCATCCAACCTGCTAGATATTTTGCCGTGCCGTGTTGGAAGCCGGATCGCTCGGATGCACATGCGTCTGGTGCTTTACAAAAGATTAATACACACTATAACATTCAAAAGCGGTCCTTCCGCTTTACACTAATGTTGTTCTTGCTCCCCTGTTTAGATTATGAGCCACAACCCTTGCAACTTAGACTAATAATAGCGTGTAACCCTACTTTCACAAAGGTGTGTCGGTGTGAGCACATCTTAACACTGATTATAGTTTAGTTAATGCGAAGCATTTGTGCCCGATTGCAAGATGACTGCTGCGCCGCTTGGTGAGGTAGTTGATTGAACGCAGTCCTTGGTGTGGTGGCTCCTGAAATCCCGTGTCCTCTCATCTTCCTTCTTCTCTCTGTTGCTAAGACACTAAGCTTTGGCGAGTTACTTGCACTGATTAGACCTCGTTTCTGGTTTGTATGCGAGATAAGAAGCTAAACAAGGAATGCAGAAGTCGTCTTGAATAAAGCTGTTCCAAGCAACGCATTTTTTGCCTACAATTTCACCATTGGGAAAGTTTGACGTTCTTATGTTGTCAGCTGAACTGTGCAAAACACGTGTAAAATGCACATCGTCTTCGAAAGCGATACGTGCAACTGTAGATTGTTGAAAAAAAACTGATATAAAGAATAAACGACTTTGTTGTAGCACGGAGGGCAAGCGGGTCCCGGAATAGAACACTTTCATGTGAAAAAAAAAATTCCTGCATTGCACGATTTAAGATAGCCACTTTACAATTTCGAAGAAACGCAGCGCATTGTTTGGAGCGAGTTAAAAACAACTGAGTTTGTGTAGTTGCTGTCAGTATTTGAGGCATTCCTTATACTTTCTTCGAACCAGACCGTATGGAAAGGGTGCTGCTCCTGCGGCGACATACGCAAGACGAGCCTGTTAAGCCTCACTCCGTTGGAGGGCATATGATCCGGCAGCTCAATCGCCTCTGACGGATGAGGCTCAACCACTGTGCCACTAGCCGGCCAGATCAGTCTCCATCATAAGCTCCCAGACGACGCCCGTCGCCCCCATAGAGGCTTATCTCAGTATGCCACATGCAAAACATGGTCAAAGACCAACTTCACTTCACTGCATCACACTCGTAATTGTTTGCGCATTTGAAATGTTTGTTTTTCATGCTTACCCTCTTACAAAGTCTCGTGGAAAAGGTCTTGGAAGGGAAAAGGCTGAAGGGCAGTGTGGGGAAGGGTGTGAGGCGGGGACGATGTAGCTCGGGCCCGTTGGGATGCACGTTTCTCGGTCGCTCTAGCACCCGTCGCGCAAAGCGCAAATTATCGCGATGACACACACTGTAGGCACTCACGGTAGCGACAAGAACCTAACACCATGTTGAAATATTCTCACTGCTCGTCTCCAACGTACATACTTCTGTTGTGCGGCTTTCGCGGAGCATGTCACGCGGCGCAGAAAAGATGAGATGAGAAGACAAAAGCAGTCATAGAAATAGACTAAATCCATTCACCCCCATTTTTTCCTTCGCACTCCCGGCATTCATATCTTTTCCCCCTCCCTTCCTTCCAATCCCTTTTTCTCACCGGAACAGCAGTATTATTTTTCAAGTAGTAGTTCTACTACTACTACAACTTTCTTTTTCACTTGTCTCACTTTTCTACTTTTTATATACAACACTAAGAAATAAAACAATTGCGAATGGGTTAGGCGCCCGTAGCGCGAAAGACACAATCATTTCAATGAAGTCGAGAAGCTTAGCGCGAATTCCGCGATGGGCTTAGCATGTGGATGAATTCACCACCAGCGGGATGAACTTGCTTCTTTTCTCCGTCGTAGAAGGAACCGAAATAGAGGTTCTTGAAATAATGGAAGCTTTGTTGTTCTTTACGTTGTTTTCTTTTTTGGCGCGTAGAGACTGGGGCTATTAAAAGGAAGCATAAGGTTTATCTTCATCCATGCGTAAAACAAACGCACTAAAGTTTATTTACAGTAGTATAGCACTAATACTGTTCTACACTTTGTGCATTGTTCATGTTCGCTGTTTCCTATTCGTTCTCGCCGTTCGTTTGAGAAACAAGTCGTTACCAAGCCAATGGATTCGTGGGCAGGGACGTGGAGAGCTTCAGGTATCTGCTTCTAACATTTCAAGAGGTCGTTCCTCAGAATCTTCTCTCTCGGAGGGTCTTCCCCAACCCCTCATCCAAAGCTTATTCGGTTTGACTCATCGGCCTTGAGAATGCTCCAGAAAGGGTCCTCCCTTTCACGGGGCAGGTTCAGTCGCTTAGCGCCCAACGCTGAACCGCACTGCCCGGACCACGGAGAGGCGCGTCGCTCCTTACAACATATGCTCTAGTAATGCCCTGCATTACGCGACGATGCGTTTAATAACAAAGAGGATTGAGAGGAAGACCTCAAAAGCGGTAACCTCTCCGTGCAACTTGTGGCTGTCCAGAGGCCCTGCGAAAGGGCACGGCCTTCTACGCGGGAACGGCCCTCAACTACAACCCCAACGTAGTTCCTCAGGGCCAAAATAAAAGTTATTTGTCTGTCGGTCTTAAGCTGATGTTGGCAACATGTAGAACAATTCTTCTGCAGAACCACTTGCTGCAAACAGGAATCGAATCCCCAAAATATATAAGCAGACTGGTGTACGGATGCACTGCAAAACTGCGCCATTTCGTGGTGATTTCCAGCAAACGGGTCACCGTAAAAAATTACACCATCTTCCCGTGGGGAACCCTGATGAGGATACGAAGCATCATGGGGGTTCCGTGCGGTTCCATTGTGTTGCCGTTATGTTGAGTGATCTCTTGTGTAGGAGCGACAGAGGGAATTACGCATCCGGGTCCACACCGGTGGCAAAGGCACGCATGTACTGTTGGGTTACGGTGAGTAGGCGGTGGTTCTCGAGGCGCCGAAACTCGTCCATCATGTTCTTGCCGATGTTGTCGTCTCTGTGGTAGAATCGGTAGCCTCCGTCAGCGTTGGTGAGGCAAAGGTTATTGACGTTGGTGCACCGTCTGAGAGCAACGTACACGCCCTCCTCTTCGCAGCTTTGTCTTCTCCTCCTCCTTCTTCAGCGGCTCTCCTTCGGGAAGATGACGACGGCGGTTCAACGCGAAGCTATCTCGTGATAGATTCTTTGGTTGGCCAATCCCTAGGTGCATCCTGCCACAATCATCATCAGAGGCACTGCGGACGGGGCACGGACGCGGGAAATCCCCCCGAGCAAGAGATGCTTCGCATCTAAAACGAAAAGAAAAGTAATATGGTAGAAAACCAAGCCTGACCAGCGCTAAAAGAAACGAAAGTAGTGTGCAACATCAACAGCACCCAGTAGCTGCCCTTTTCTTCTTCCGATTCTCTGTCTCTGCATGTTCTAACGCGCTTATACGTGATATTTCTCGATAGGCTGCAGAATGACAGCCGTGCACCTTAAAGGAGCCATGAAGACAAAATATAAGTTGGGTTTATTAGAACGACTGCTTAGTCCCGATAACAATGATACCAATATCATCGCAATCTTCGAACAAATAACGAAGATATGAAAGAAAACGTGTGTAGCGGTCGCGACCCCCTAGCCAATTTCCCGCAACTTTTCTATGACGTCACGGAACCTTGTTTGTGCGATTGGCGGCCGCCTAACTGACCTGTTGCGACGACATATGACTGGACGTCTGTAATGGGGCCTCTAGTTCCATTTGACCGCATCGCTTGAATGCTAACGTGCAGTTAACGCACTAAAAATTGTTTTATTGTTGGCCCGTATGACGTCATTCTTGCTCAGACCACGTCACTGTGGCGCAAAATTTGAAAGTTTTTAAACACTTTTTGCTTTTTTTTTTGTTAAAAAAACAGCTTTTGTGGCTGTAATGGAGCTGAGTGAGATATTTAATCCTAGTTCTTTCAAATTAAACGAAGTTGTATTTTCTCTTCATGGCTCCTTTAAGCGCGGCAAGCGGGAAGCGGTTAAATAAGGATTAAAGTCGCCACTTTATTGCGTCATCCGTCGGAAGCTCCCTAACCCTGATCTTTGCAATGCCCGCTGTTAGTCGTTTTTTTTTTGTTTGTTTGAAGTAATGGCGGTGCTCGCAGCATATTGCCGTTCTCTTGGGAGTGCCTCTGACGTCAGCCGCACCCCTCCCCCTTGTTGGCGAGTACTTACTGACGGCCGCTTGGGGCTGTGATTTCGTCGACGAGCCAAGAAAATTCGACCGCATCTTCTTTCCGAGTTACAATCGAAACAGCGTATTTTAAGAACCTTCGGGGGAATGTCAGAGACCTTGATCGTGGGGAAGTTTTCCACTTAATATGATGGTCTGCGTCTTTGTTGTATCTCGTTGGCCGTCAGTTTCGCAGAATCTTCGTTTATTCCCTCGTCCACGGGCTTAACTGAAGTAACATAATCATATACCTCGAAAATTCTGACGGAAAGCCGTTCAAACAAATTTGATGGCAGTGGAGTAGTTGGGACTGAATTCTTTTACGCCAGGCAAAATGCGATAAATGCGGGAAGCATTTCTCAAGCTAAGAAAGTGAATGGCTGTACAGTCATAGAGAAATTAAATGCGAACATGAAAATTCCAACCAAATTACACATAAGTGAAAATTACTGTTCGTGGAGGTCCAATAATGGCGCGGTATTGGTATATGTGGAAGGCCATTTTTCCCAACTTCGTTACTGTAATTAAGCCACGCGTCAATTTCACCTGCATGGGAAGAAATCGCGCAATTTGTGTGCTCTGGTTCATACTTTTGCATTCGCATTTCGTTTGTTCATGACTGTACGTATGCACAAACATAAGGATTCCTGGTTGTAGTGATTTATTTATTCTACTTTTGCTCTGTTGTCTACTCAGGCTAGCTGTCGGTACAAAGGTTTGTTTGTTGTAATACTTAATTAACTACAAAATGGTGTAGTGGAGTGCTCGAGTGTATAACAATTTGAATTAGCTATAGATATAATTTTTTAGAAAGAGTGCGTCATGCCAAATGTGTTCATGACTGTGCGCTATTACAGTACTTTGTTTCCTTATTTTGTTCCCTTGCCGTATTTTACAGCGTTTTGTTCATGACTGTCTGTTATTGCAATGTTTGTTTACTTCTTTTGCTCCCTTGCAGTATTTTGCAGTGCTTTGTTCATGGCTGTGTATTATTGCAGTGTTTTGTTCCCTCCCTGTAATGACCTTCGCTAGAGGGTCAATATTATTATCAAATAAATAATTAATTAAGATTTGGGTTTGCACCACTCCGCGCACTGCCCTACCGACGAAATCTAGGCATCAAATGCCCGCCGATTTTCTTCGGTAATCGGCACAGGAGGCGCTCTTCGCCAACTTCTGCACTCGCTACCAACTTCTTCATCAACTCAGTGGTATCTGAAAGAGGAATCTAAACGTAACAATCTATCGAAATCCTTGTAGACTCCCCCAGAGCCTACGGGTGGGCATGAGCGCGCCGCCGGAGAGGCGACACCGCTATACAGGACCAGCTGTTCCAGTCCCGGACAGAAGGGGGGAGAGGGGGAGGAAGCGTATAGAGGAACAGCGCCGAATGAGTATACGAAAACGAGATTATTTGTATGCGTCAGGCGGCGCGATATCCCAGCCATGGCCGCCGGAACGAGCGGGAGGCGACGAGAGGTGTCTCCCTTAATTTCCGGGAAGCATCATTCGCCGAGCACACACACTGAAAGCGCCGCTCAGTCGTCGACGCCAAAGCCCGTCTCGCGCCCTCGTCGCTCCCTGCCTCCTCGTGCGCAGATTGCCTTTGGACTCCGGTGTTTGGCTTTGGATTGTCTCGGGGCACTTTGCCGCTCTTGGCTGGATTAGAGCGAATATATACGGCGGGTGGCAGGAAAGTGCCAACGACTCGGGCAAGAGAGAGGCGTACTTTACGCGCTGTTGGCCTCTCCTCTGGGATCCGGGTGGTACTAAAAAGCGTGTTTTCTAAGCCACGCGCGTGCAGTGTCTCGTGTGGACTGTGTGCATAAAGTCGACTTAGTTTGCCCCCCTCCCCCCCTTATTCTTGTTTTTTATGCATAAAGGAAAGAGGCCAAGTTCGCCCCGTACAGCCCACTAGACATCAGTGATATAAAGAAGCCGATAGGCACCGTGGAACATCGTAAAGGCTTTAAGGCCAAGGTTCACACTTAAGTCACTGCGAAGGGATACTTACACGTGCCCACTGCTTATCACGATTCTAATCCCAGTATTAATAGCGGGGCCATTGGTCTCCTTTGTCATGGGCTACATACATAACAGAACAGCAACTTGACCCTCCCTCAACCACCGGGGAAAAAAGAAAAGGGCAGGAAAGATAATTACATCGCGTTTCAATAGTGACAATTGTTGCCAGGTTCCGATAGGAGTCCGATATTCCCACGTTCCGATATTCCCAGTTCCGGTACCAGGTTTCGATTCAACTAGTGCGCACCGATAAAATTAAAATTTAGCGATTAAAAATAACATGTTCCAATAAGACGATGCTGTAAAAAAATGCAATTAAAGAGGAGTCCTTTTGAGGTACCGCCCATGGGAAGCTTTTTCAGCGGCAACGAAGAGTATTATCAGTGAAAATATGAAGTGTACTGTCGCTACCAGCATGGGAAATGGTGCCTGGGTCAGCGTAAGATGTCGGTATAGAGTTATTGCTTTATTTTCAAGTAATAAACGCGTCCTCGGGACGTTCCCTATTAAGTAGGCACCAAAACACGCCGTAATCGGCGCGAAATTAGAAATTATAATACCCACTATCTTTCGGTTGCACCTAATATTAAAACTGGTGCTTACTTGCACCGAAGCTATACTTGGCACACCGAAATGCTGAAAGACGGAATATCGATCGGCTACCCTCCCAACTACCTACGCTGAAAATTATGTAAGCTCTCTTTATTTTAACACACACAAAAAAAAATGTCTTCCAAAGGGCCTTGCAAAGCTAAAACTTATGTTAGCTCTCTTTATTTTGACGCAAAAAAAAGTCTTACAAAGTTTTACGCGAATAGCGCTACGAGTTGGAACGTCTCACGTATGCTATTGACGCCATATTTTTTTTTATTTCATGTTATACAACATGTCAGCTGTCGCTGCAAGGAAGACGCCAAGCGGAAAATGTACGAGAAAATGTCGTTGCCTGTTTCCTAAAGGAAGGAAACAAAGTGTTATTAATGCCGCTTTTACATCGATGGCTCCGAGGCTTACAGCGCTTCTGATTGATTGATACACCGAAAGGTATATGACAAGCTCTAATTTGTAGGCGCGCTCTGTAGCAGTACAATATCGTAACTGCCTCAGTAATCATCTCCACGCATTTTTAGTGCTAAGTAGGACGTGATTGATTGATTGATTGATTGATTGATTGATTGATTGATTGATTGATTGATTGATTGATTGATTGATTGATTGATTGATTGATTGATTGATTGATTGATTGATTGATTGATTGATTGATTGATTGATTGATTGATTGATTGATTCTGATACCTAGGTTGCTGCTTACAAACGCCTAGTTATAAAATCCTTCGCATAACTGGTAAACACCGCTTTGTAATCAAAATTTAAGCTGTACAGTATATGCAGACGTCGTCAGAATTGTGCGATAAAGTGCACCTGATATCACTATACGGTATTTTTTTATTGTGATGGCGCAATTTTGAACTATATGAACTCATTCTAGGGGAAGGGATTAAGAACAGAAACTCCGCCTGATTTCCATCATGGTTGTTGGTCAATGGGAAACCGGGATTCAGCTTGCCAACCCAGCCATATTATTGAGATATTTGCGTACTTCCGACAAAGTCTGTATATTGTTTTGAAGTTTTTCTGACTGTTGTAGGTGTCACTGGGCCACTTATCAGAGAATTGTTGTTTGTGAGTGGCGTGTCTGAAAGCGTGCTTCGGGGTCTTCTTCTGGGATCACGAACCGGCTCTTACAACGAGAAGCTGGAGAAAAAACAGCTGTTCTCAACCCCACAAACCTAACCTCACTGTTCCTCATTTATTTCCCACCAAGCCAAGCGCAATGGCATTAACACTTCGTAGTAGAAAATTTTTATCAGAAAATTTTTATCACCACCCATTTTTGACACCAAACGTATTTGGGTTGTCAATGGAGGTGATTAATCGATGCGAAGCTCAGGCAGGCTGTCTGCCACATTAAAGTGGCGTCTGATGGGTGTGGCTCTCTCTCTGTTGCGCCTCTTTCGGCGAAAGGTGGGAAAGGGGTTGTAATGGAGGGGCACTGGTACAGGAAGAAAGTGGGAGGGGGCGCACTGTGTGTTATGCGCTGTCCATGGGGCCATTTTCGAATCCTACGCTAGATAGATGAGCGACATGGGGCGTACGCGGTTTCGGCTAGCTCACTAGGTGGGTGTCTGTCATGCTCGAATTGAAGATCTGAACTCGGCGCACCCGCTGTTCTCGGCGTTGCGTAAAGTCAACGGCGAAGCGACGCATGCTCGTCCAGGAGAGAGAAGTTCGACGATTTGGGTGTTTTTGCCGTGAAATATGATCTGTGGCTTTCTCCGAGCCAACTGTTGTCCATAAACGCCTATCTAGGTCGTGGCGCACTGTCGTGATCAAGATTACCTGGTCGCAAATAGTGCGAAGGAATGAACAAAGAGAAGAATCTAGTAGTAGTAGTAATAGTAGTAGTAGTAGTAGTAGTAGTAGTAGTAGTAGTAGTAGTAGCAGTAGTAGTAGTAGTAGTAGTAGTAGTAGTAGTAGTAGTAGTAGTAGTAGTAGTAGTAGTAGTAGTAGTAGTAGTAGTAGTAGCAGTGGTAGTAGTGGTAGTAGTAGTAGTAGTAGTAGTAGTAGTAGTAGTAGTAGTAGTAGTAGTAGTAGTAGTAGTAGTAGCAGCAGAAGAAGAAGAAAGCGTTTATTTTAGCCGTTGATGTGGGAGTGGTTCCCTGGTCCAGTAATTCATGTGATGAGCAGGAAGCCTTCGCTCTTGATTCCGGAGGTTGACCGGTTGGCTGAGGATAACCAGGTTCTCCCTCAGTTAAGGGGTGATAAGAGGATATCGGAGATGTGGAAGGTTGAGATTGGGCTCACGCTGTATTATAAAATGATGTAGAGTGCAGGGTTGTGAACAGAACTGGCCTTCGGTAGAGTATTGAGTAGGAAACATGCGATGCAGGCGGACTGGATGGATGTAGATGCTACTTCGCATGGAAGACGTTGACATTCCACTTTCCCTTGTTAAGAAAGGGGCCTTTATTGTCCGCTCTTATATAGGTGACGTGCCATCTCAGCCTTATGTCAGTCGGAAGCACACTGAAGTGGATTGCGTGTATTTGCGTGCACATGAATACGGCAATCCTATCATATCTTTTACTACGTTCTTGGAAACTTGTCAGCAGGAGGAATTGACCCTATATTTTTGTATTTGAAGATAAAGACAAAAACCCTCCCCGCCGCTGGACCTCTCTTTTTCCAAAGGATAACACAAGACGCGGTGACGCCATCTGGCGTCCGCCAGCAATCTCCCAGGAAGGGACACTGCCGTACGCGTTATTGTTTTTCTGAACACAAGACTCGACGACCGCTTCGCGCTTTCTCTCTCATTCTCGGCACGGACGGTTTATTCCAAGCACCGGCCCGTGAAGATTGGAGAAGCCCCGGACGCACAAACTCCAATCGCGTCTGACGACGCCAACTGGCTGGAGAAAAACACTGTTGACCGTCGCGACAGCGCTCGAGAGAGCAGCGTGGCAGTCCAAAGAGAGGCCTGAGACACGAGAGAAGCTCAGCGCCAAATTTATGCGCCCCGATATGACTTGGAGATAGTAGTCGCCGTTCGGTTCTCCATGCAGGAATAAAGGCAAAGAAAGCTCACTGTCGACGTCTCAAGATATTGAATTTTGCACAGTGAAATATTTTCCAGGGAACGTGAGATAGAGAGGGGGGAGAAAGTCTTAATAAAACGGGAGAAGCTGGCTTAAAGAAGCGCTTGCATTATCATACAGTATAGATGCCAGCAAACACACCGATGGCGTGGGCGCGATCAGAAATGCGCGCGCGGAGTTATAATATATTGTATATTATGTGTTATACAATTTATTTATACCTCGAATCTTCTTTCAGGATATTTATTATCAGCAGCTGAGTAAAGACCTGCTGCCGCTGCTTGTCAATTTTTCCTTTTTTTTCGGATTTCAATTACAAATGCAATAGTTCATTGAATTATCACCTCCGATTAGAATGATCTCATTTTAAAGATATGGCTAAGCAACAATTTATACAAACACAACCTACGATTGAAAATTTTCTAAATTATTTTCCTGGGTTTCCAAATATCGTCATTACTATACACGTTTCATGCTGCTGAAAATAAGCCGTGCGTCGACAATCAAAAATTCTCTTTAAACTCACTGCCTTCCCTTTTGAACGTGCACCAAACAAGAAAACTTGGACATTTCGTCAATCGGGTATGACGTTTAACGCGCCGACGTTACACAGGCGTTGAGGCGCACCGTCGTGGAGGACTCCGGATTAATTTTGACCGCCTGGGGATCTTTAGCACGCGCCGGAACCTCGAACACACGGCCGTTTTCGCTTTTGGCCTTCATCAGAAGAACAGCCGCCGTGGCCGGGAATCGAACAGTTCATCAATTGAAACACCTGAAATCATCAGCTAGCGCAGAATGAGAAAGCACTTAGACCTACATTACATCGGAGTGGGTTGTTTAAAATGCAGGGGAATACAAAGCGGGCGTCCATAATTTGGTGCAATTCACTCGCCCTTCGTGGTTTGTTAAATTTAACATTTTGTGGGTATCGTAGTAACAATGGAGACGCTCAATAAAAGTAATATTCTAAATTTGATTCCATTTTCAGTAACGTAGACAACCCAAACGATTTTCTAAAATTAAAATAATATTCCGAGCACATGGCACTATGTATGTGGTATTTTAAATAGAAATCGTGTTTCTTGCACGCCGTTTACCTAAGCATTCTTCATTGAAAAAACGATTTTAAGCAGTCTCCAAACGCCACTCTCTTTTTCTGTAGGTCTCATATCGGTTTTTAGCTACACTGAGTTTTGAATTAGACCAAACTCGTTTCTCTTTTTCCCAGTAGCCTGTTGGAGGAGTATCATAAAAATACCATTACTTCAGTGTGTAAGCCTACCTTACAATGACCATGCTACCCGAATTGTCTTACTGTGCTTGCCAGGATTAGCAGACTTTCAAGCGAGAATTAGTTGCCCTGCGAAACAGACCCAAAATAAGGTGGACAGGTATTTCCGCAGGTGCTAAGCAAAATTATTGTGTTTAAGTACAAAATTTGTATATTGCTTGGAGGTAAAAGTATGCGGCGTACACCTCCCACACTTTATTTGCCCCACAAAAACACACAAACAAGGCTCTCAGCAAAGTTCGAGTGCCGAAAAATTCGGCCGAACTGCCCCCGACATCGTAAAAACGAACCAGCACGTTTCTCCGAGCCCCGGCGCCGCTAATCAGCCGAACTTTGCGGCCAACTTGACCCGATGTCTTTTTCAGGGCTCTCTGCGGCCTGCTCGTCAAATGCATGCCCGAAGAGATCCGGCGCAGTTTTAGGGCAGCAGTTATCGAGCGTGGACAATGAACGGCGGGCCTGGGCAGAACTATCGGCGCCGCGTCCTCAGGGCGCCCGCATCTTCTTTATTTTTGTTGCACTTTTGCGCACGGCCCTCCCCGAGGCAGGAAGGGGATCTCGGAAGCGCATCCCCGGCGGACGCGGTCTGTGTCAGCCGAAGTCGCCCCCGCTTGTGCCTGCGTGGTCCCTGGGCGAGCGCCAAGTTGACAATGGGCCGCGTCAATCTCGTGCCCGGGCCCGCCTCGTACTTTCCCATCTACCGAGCTGCCCTTTCGCCACCTCTGCTGCCTGCTGCCTACCATCAGCCCCGCTCTTTTCGGCATGACCGCTGCCTGTTTTATAGATGGCCGGATTTGCCGCGTGGGCGTTTTTTCGCGTGGCCGTTTAACCTACCGCAGAAAAACTGCTAACCACCCCCTTTACAACGCCCCCATGACCAGTCCGTGCCTCCATGAAGTCATTTTCTGTCGGCGTTGCGATCTTTCACTATGCTTATATGGAACCGTCTGTTATTTCGATGTCGTTAAGGTTCGGAAAAATCGTGGACCATGTTGCACATGTGCACAGAGATAATACTGTTGACCACGCCAGTTATAACACCGCGCGAGCAGTCGGCTGGTCAAACGTTTCTAAAGCTGTTTCGACCCAGGGTAGTGCTCTTTCAAGTAAAAGCACTGCCCTAAAGGCAAATAGGAGGCGCTTGCTCACCTAAATTGGCGTACCCATATTCTGACGTTGTGCTGCTGAGCCTAAAGACGCGAGTTCGCTCCCGGCCGTGGTGGCTGCTTTTCTGATGGAGGCGAAAAGCGAAAACGCCTGTGTGTCGAGATCTCAGTACACATTAAATATTCCCAGTTGGTCAAAACTAATCCGGAGCCCTCCACTACGGCGCGCGTCGTATTCCAAATGTAGCATTGACGCGTTAAATCCCACAATCAATCAATCAATCAATCAATCAATCAATCAATCAATCAATCAATCAATCAATCAATCAATCAATCAATCAATCAATCAATCAATCAATCAATCAATCAATCAATCAATCAATCAATCAATCAATCTTTTATTTAATTTATTTCAGCCGTGTGTGTTTCTACTTTCAGATTGAAACAAGCTCCCGTGAACACTACTCTGAAGAAACGGGGCAAATATACTCGCACTTTCAAGATGGTTGATCATTTGTACTATGAATTCATTCCAAGAAAACAAAAACTTAATACCGCTATATTCGAAAATTCATCTTAACAAGGTTGTTATGACGTGAGTTTACTGTACAGTCGGCCAAATGTTTGCGCTAGCGGCGATTTTTCAGTTTTATGGCGCTCTTAGGAAGGAACAGCTTAGCAGACGACGGGCCCAGCTTGAGTGCGGTTTCTGAGCATTCACTTAATCTCGACCTGTTTGCAACTTGGCTTCCGTTATACGCCGCTCACGCGTGAAAAGTCGCCGCTCCCGAACGCTGGTTAAAGATTTGGCCGGCTGTACGTTTAAGGCCGCAACCACGGTGTAAGACACACTTTTAGGTGTGGACACAGCCGCCCAAAAATCTGTCAAAAAAGTTGGTGGCACCAGGCGTAGACCTTTGACTGAAAGGACGTCTAGTGGCAGAACTTCTAAGCTTCGCAGCGTCCTAGGCTTTAAGTGGCTTGACTGGGCTTGACCAACGACCGTCCGAAGCAAGGCGGTTCGCAGGCACCAGCGGCATGCGTGTAAGACATCGTTGTTTGTGTGAGCTCACTGTGTGAGTTCACACCACACGATCTTAATGCGTAATTTATTGCACTGTTCAAACAGCTGCGAGAGTTCGGGCGTCCTAAGTTCACTAAAGATGCGCGCGCAGCTCCTCTGAACATTGGACACCGGCAATCTATTTGACAACACCGCTTCATCTCCACTGATTCGTGCGTGAACTTACGCGAGTTGTGCAACGTCATTTACGACGAAGAAACATCAGCGTACTGGCCGCTAGTTTAACCCATTTCAGAAACTGGGCTACTTGCCTTGTATGTCGGGGCGTTGTTCCTGCATCAAACACTTTCTTTCTGCCGCTGCTTGTACTGAGCAGCTTGGGAGCTGTACACAGCGGTAAAATCAACGGCACTGCATCGTTTGCGAGCACGCACCCCTTCGACATTGAGTAATACTTTCTTTCCAAGCTCCGAAAAGTACTCTTTGCCACAATCGAACCCTCAGAGAAATGCTGACTGCAAGTAGCATCATTTTCTGCTGGGGATCGCTGCAGGGCACGCATTCATTCGTTCAGGATCGCAGGGACGTGTGTCACGTTTTATTGCCAGCCGTTGCAGTACGCACTCAATAAGGCATTTGCACCCCATTTTATCGTTGCGCAAGCATGAAATCCCACTTGTGTGAGTGCTCAACGGCTACCGCGACACGCATTCCCTTCGCTTAAGTGTTTTATACTTTCTTTTGATTGTTACCGACTCAAAACACATGCCCAGAACACGTTCAAACTCTGAGATGAATGCAAAGGCTTTCGCGCGGCCTTCTTCAAGTTATCGTCTGCACCACCAGCCGGTGGAACCGGCCAAGCCTCGGCAAGCAGACATCGAGGAGACGGCCGGTTACGGAAGCTGCCGAGAAGGCCCGACAAGGAGCCGAAAATATCCGAACAGCTCCGGGTGGCCGGTGTTTAAAAGCTTATTTTCTTTGCCGCTGTAGGGCGCTGCAGTCAACGGGCTCAGCGGCGTCAGTTTGGCGTCTTTATTAAAAGGGCGAGTACACGTTTGTTTTACAAGCTGTGTCCTCGCCTAATAGTATCTCTCACACCATGGTCGCAACGTACTTGCGAAACGCGCCAACTCTGTGGGGAGGCGCAAAGTTTGCCTTATTCCTGCTTCAATTTTTCCACATCGAGTACCACACGTGCCTGATTTAGTAAAAAGAAAAAAAAAATGAAACACTGTATTTTTCACTCTAATGAAAGTGAATCAATTTAAAGCCGGCTATTGCGACCTTATTTTCCTCAGGCGTGCGGGTCTGCAATCTACAACAAAAACTTTAATAAAAAGACCGCAAGAGAAAGAAAAAGTTCAAAGGAGATCGAAACCGAAGCTCAGAGGTCAATCTGCAAACAATCGGGGCATAAATTCCAGCTAACGCTCTCTTCATGTTTAATCGAAAGACTCCTGAATCCCCACCCAGTCCACAAAAAAACGAGATGCCAAAAAGAAAAGCAGAAGAGCGCTCCGCTTAATTACGGCTCCGAAACACGACGAGATAAGAAACCGTATTAGAAGCGAAGATTTAGCGGACATCGAAATTAGCTCCGAAGTTGAAAAACAGGCGCAGCGGCAAAAAAAAAAAAAAAAAAGCCATTTAGTGTCGTCGCCGTGCCACGAATAACAACAAAAAATAAATTGTCTCAAATCTGTTTGAAGCGAAGCGCGCGGACATCTGCTATCACTGCATGGTGGTGGCGAAGGGGGGCGCATTCCTCCAACTCATCAGAAAATCGAGATCCAATATGGACAGGGTCGGAACGCCAGGGGACCGGAAAGAAAAAAAAAACAAAAAAAGGGGGGGGAGGGGTGGGCGTTTCGCCAGAAATGCCGAACGCGCAAAATTAACCCTCTGGGGAAGCTAGAAACGGGGAAGGGGACTGCTCTCCGGCTTTAAAGCCAGAGCACGCGAAGAGCGCTTCTCATACGCCTCGCTCTTGTTTTCTCCACCCTCGACTGGGGTAGATTTTATTGGATTTCGGCCACGCGACGAGGGCAGCACGCCGTCCCAGTGTGTGCGCACGGGCAGACACTGTAGGAGGCCGTAAGAAGGGGGGCTTCGCGTAATAAAACTTAGTCAATGCAAATATCCTCCCCACTGCTCTACTCTTTGTTTCGTTCACTCTGCCGCAAACGTGACAAAGAAAAGAATTAGTAAAACAAAAGGAGGAGGAGTGCGTAGCCGGGCAAAAATAAGGGGACCTTGGCCCGTCGCGCGAATCTGCGCTGGGGACCGTCGTAGCCAGGAAGTGGAGCGTAAAGAAGAGGCAGCCCGTATCTTGTTAGTGTTCCTCCCTCCCATCTTTCCCCCTCTCTCTCTCCCTCTTTTGCACACGGTCGCCTTTCTTTTTTCTCCCCTCTTTTTTTCCCCCAACGTTGGAGGGAAGAAACGAAGCTCCCCGTCGTAATTACACACGCCGCTCTTGTCGCAAGATTTTAGGCGGTGCCCTCGGCGAGCTCTGGTCGGCGGCGACTCTTGGGCGTCTTTCTGACGTCTTCATCTGTCTCGTGGGGACGCATGGGCGGGGGAGTGCTTTTTCAGTGCTGGCGGACGTCAACGGTGAAACCGTGCGCCTACGTACGTCCGGCACTCTTCAGGACAGGCCATCGTAGTGTACTTTATGCCGCTGGACATCGGAAGGCACTCGTTCAATTTACGGCGAGCGGGTAATCCGTAACCGTGACTATAATCTTCTGGTCAGTGTAAACCATAACGGCTGCCTGACCAGGGTTTAAGTGGAGGAGCTCAGCTTATTTTTTTTTTCGTTATCCTACTGGCTGTCATAACAGCTCCGAAACAAACATAACTTCCAGGAGTTAACTTGCTTTCTTTCTGTCGCAGGAGGCGCAGTACACGTTTGACTAACACTATGCGAGACTTTTCGTTATCAACAAAAACAAGGTGAAAAGATACTCTAGTTAGTTATGACGACGAGCATACGTTCCACGTCAATGCACCCCAGTCTAGTGTTTTTATTCCACTCTAGTGTTTTATGACGGCTAAAAAAAAATGAAGGAGTCAGCAACGATTGTGTGATGATGGCAGTAGCAATGGCGCATGATAGATATCTAGGGTTGCTTGTTTTCGGGTAAAACTCGATTTTACCCGATTTTTACACCCGGAACATGCTTCAGGAGAAACAGGTTAAGCCCCATTTCTCCCCGAAGGAATTTTTTTCAAAGTAGCGATCCGCAAAATCATGGGCTGACAGTCCGCCGTTCTCAACCTGTATATTTGCTGGATGGAATGCCCACAAACATAGCTGTCGAACTCGCATATATAATATCGGCATGACTCTGCCGCTCGCCACAGCAGGCTGTAAAATGCTGACATTGTTGCGCCCAGCTCATGAAGGCTGTGAAGTCTAGAACTTTCTACCAGCTGAGATACGTTCGATGATCCGACAGGTCTCGAATGGAAACTGGCATGTGGCTCATGCAGATGATAATGTACGTAATCAAGGATGTAATCAAGGAGACGAGTAGGCAGTGTGGTCACAGCCTTCGACGATGACGAAGCTCAGCGGGGCGCGCAGCCTACGCAGACCTTCCGGTGGCCATCATGTACATAGTGTAAATAGATCCCTCTTCACCTACCATGGTTCGTCCAATTTTTTCTGCCGCCACGTAACATTTTGGCAGAGGGTGCTGGGTACACCTTCATCCTGGCCGCGAGCTTTTTCCTGTCTCAGATCATGAAGCATTCTTAACCTGGCTCTCGGATCGCGTCGGAGCGCCCCAGCCCCTGTGAGCCATGGACGCAACCATTCCCCATCCCCGTGTCCCCTGCCCGTGACCCGCCGAGAACCGACGGCCTGACCAGCCACGACCTGACGTAAAGCTGACGACGTTCCCTCGCCCAGGTCTCCGGCGCGTCTCCGAGGGCTTTGGACGCTTTGTCGCGGCGTCGGCGGGACCTGCTTTTCCGGGGCCCGTGCTCATCCCGACCGTCATCCTCATCTGCCGCGACAAGGACGTCAATGTGTATTCTCACCTTTTATTAATTCTCGCCACCATCGCCTACCTACTGCGACCTCAACCTGGGTGGTCGCTCGCAGTCGGGGGGCCATGTCACGAGACAACGATGAAGAGGGTAGTGGAGCGTAGCTGTGAGGTCACAGCCTACGACGACGAAGATGCTCTGAGCGCGTTCAGCCTGCGCGGACTCTCCAGTGGCCGTCGTGCACATAGTGTAAATATATCACTCCTAATCTACTATGGTTCGTCTCATTTGTTCCGCCGTCACGTAACAATATATTGAACATGAGTCAAGCGGAGGTTGAACATGGAGCAAAAGTAGACGTGGAAACGATGCGCTGGATCACGCCCGATATAAATGTGCTAGTTCCGGGTGTCACATCTCCCCTGTGCTCCCTGTTTAAGGTCCACGAGGTTTCTTGTCAGTATATATGCACAAACACGCCAAGGTTACTAAGTGTGTTTAAGTGATATAAGTAAGCTTTGTGTCAGCTTTGCAGAAGAATCTGCCTGTTTTTAAGTGCCAGCACTTTATGGGCTCGCCTTGTCGTCATAGCTCGCTAACGGTCGACGCGACTGCCGGAATCAGGCGGCGCAGCGAGATAACGTAACAAAGTAGAGCCTAATGTACCGTCGTCAGGGGGTCACGCTGAGGCTTCGAAAGCCACGCGGTTTAAATAGTCATAACCGTTCGAACCTCGTGAACTGCTGGCGCTTGTCATGCATCTCCCCGTTGTTTAGCGCAAAGAGAACTGCAGGTACATTTGAGGCAAAATCTGTGTATATAACCGGAAGCCCCCGCGTTCTTTGAGTTCGGAACGCTCGTTGACTTGGATTTTACGAGAGTAAGTGAAAAAAGCGGCCGCGACAGAAAAAAAAAAAAAAAAATGGCGCGTTTGAAATGACGCAGATAGGCTCCAGCCGCGAAAGAAACCAATTATGCGTTCAAAATGACGCAAACCGGCTCCAGCATATGAAATTAAAGCAAGCACAAAAATAACAGAACTCCCGCTGGCGCAGTTTCAGGCAGGGGGCGCGCGAGTACTGCGACGGCGGGAAATTTGAAATGCATTGCGTGGCAGCAGTGAACGGATAACGGCGCTGCAGCCCATTATGGCGAATCACTGCTCTGCAATTCCGACAGCTTTCACAAATTTTTGTATCTTGAGAACGATCTTTACTGAGGCATTTTCACGCATTATGAATTGTATTCTAAGTGATACCCCTACACCGATCTCGGAGTACGCACCGACATAACTGGCAATGTAACTGGTTAGAATCGACGTAACTGGTTTCCGTCTCTATCTCACAAAGCGTCTTCAACCACAGGAGGTCACAAGGAAGGTATCGCTACATAGAACTAACTGAGTGGTCTTGTATGGCATGTCTTGAACCTAAATAGGAAAGCATTGCGGATAATATTAAAAGTTCGGCTGCGGCGAGAGAGACGTCGCAGTCGGTCACTGCTGTCTACTGGAAATATAGGGTTGCAAGCTGGAGGTGCTGCGTTTTTCTGTCGACATTTGCAGTCAAAAAAAAAAAAACGACACTGTCGGCGTTGCACGACGCTGTCCTTAAATGTAATACGTATTTTTCACCGGTATGGCTAAGAAGCAGTTAAGTCTGGTGTATACGACCGGCAGTATGTACCATGACGTTGCTAGAGCCAAGCGGCTCCATGACGTTGGGTGCACCCAAGCGTCCACAAGAATATTACGCGCTTCACCCGCCTGTACACATCCGTAGCATTCACACACGCGTAAACCACGAAAGATTTAAACTGTTTGAGAATTTTCGGAGTATTCAGTTTTTGATGGGTTAAAAACGGCCGACTTCAAGACTATCCGCCAAACTGCCGGCAAGCAGAATTCCCACGACAGCATCCTGGAGTGCTAAAACGTGTTATTCCATGTCTCAGAAGAATTCATTTGGATCGGCTGCGTGCATGCGTACTAGTGCCGCGGAAAGACAGAAACGTTACGGTACACGGAATCTTAAAACACGGTTCAATCATCTCACTAAAGTTGCGAGGTAGCTACGAACCGTGGCTAACCAGTCGCCTTGACATTAACTACACTAACTAGCGCGAGTGGAACAGTTTTCCTGTAGTCGCGGAACACGCTTTAGCGGAGAATTATGTGAGAACGAACCATCCTGACAAGCCGGTTTTCCTGCTCGTACATTGCTGGGGTCTTGCCGTGAATCAGGATCGCGTAAGCGTAGTTCTTTTACAATAAATATCGCAGAGGGAAGGAAGAGACCTGAAGTATGCTTCTCCGCGCAGGACGTTGGAGACAGGAGAAAAGGAGAGAATTGGCGGCGGCTTCAGCTCCGTGTTTTGTTTTAACCTTGACAAGAACAGGGCACCGGAGAGGAGAGAGTGGATGCGGTCGGCAAGAGTCGATGGGTACGCGGAAAAAGGGTAGCTTTAGTTCCACCTCTGTCCTCTGACCGTAATTGGTCCTGCCGTGATGTTTTAGGACTCTTGGAAACACACTCTCTATCTCACCTCGGTTCCTCTTCTTGCCAAGGAGCTGTCCGTATGCATGAGTTCACACTTACTCGTTAAGATTCCGGCCGGCGCTGTCAATGTTTGGATGTCCAGCGTGGTTACTTATAATCGCTTTAATTTTACAGGCGCCGTGGGCGAGATTCTTAGATATTTGTGGCATGTTCCGTGTGATTATGCCATCTTGCGGTGTTATTACGTAACAATCTGCTCGGTTTTGGGGTAGTGTGCATATGTTTATTCCGCACGAGCAAGACTAGAAAAAAGTTTAGAAAGAGGAACGGCCACCAGAAGCAGTGTTGGAGGCCTAACCTAACTATTGTTTTTACGTACGTACGTACGTATGCATGTATGCATACATGTATGTATGTATGTATGTATGTATGTATGTATGTATGTATGTATGTATGTATGTATGTATGTATGTATGTATGTATCATGTATGTATGTATGTATGTATGTATGTATGTATGTATGTATGTATGTATGTGTGTATGTATGTATGTATGTATGTACGTACGTACGTACGTACGTATGTATGTATGTATGTATGTATGTATGTATGTATGTGTATGTATGCATGTAGACACCTACGTACGTACGTACGTACGTACGTACGTATGTATGTACGGATGGATGGATGGATGGATGGATGGATGGATGGATGGATGGATGGATGGATGGATGGATGGATGGATGGATGGATGGATGGATGGATGGATGGATGGATGGAATTTCAAAACAGGCCATTTGACATCACTAAGTTTGTGGGTAATCTAGCGCAATTCAGCGGACCATTAATGTCACCTTCATTCGTGGTGTCTGAGCTGCACTACGAGTTCTCAAATGAAATATCCCTGATTCAAGTAAAAGGCTTCGCTTTAGAATCGTGAATTCGAAATTAAAAAATAAGAAAGGGCGTAACGGTAATGTCGGTTTGCACTTAGTGTAAATGTCACTTTTTCCCATAAGCACAACCCAAACATTGAATTAAAATTTGAACTACTGCAACCGTTGTCCGCATTGTTGGCCGGAATCTCGCCTGCATATATTTTCAACTCCCCTAATTGTAATTTCTCACATGTCCTTACAACAACATCTGCTTAGCGCATGAAAATAGCAAAAAAAGTCTGTAAAATAAATGAAACGCATAATTAACCAGTTGTGAAGAAGGCCGCAGAAGCAAATACTACTTCGACTTCAATCTAAGGCATGACTATTGAACTCCTGGCTGCTTCTGATGTGGTGCATGGCACTTTAACGCCGTCAACATCGCAGATGAATCGTTTTTCTTGAAAACCAACATTTCGTGCCGATTAGGGTACATTGGTCAGCAACCTGTTTCTTCTACACGAGAGGTTACAGCAGAGGCAGAAACGCGCAGAGAAGGCTTCCGCAGAGAATGTGAAGAGAGTAGGGCAACCAGTTTATTTGGCCGACAATAAGGGCTAATTGTAACGCTTACCCGCCTCTTCTCAGGGCTCGCTGGCTCACAGAAGTAAACATTCACACTCTCCATGCCAGACGCGCGCCAACCAATAAGCTCGGTTCGTATACACGCACAATAAGGCATACATGCTCCTAAAGAATGCTTTTAACTCTAGCCCGCTCACGCGCACACACAGAGGACAAAGAAAAATGACCCGAGACACAAAGCATATCCTTCCGTTTCGGATATGCCTCCGGCACGCGCAGCGGCCGAAAGCAGCTCACCCACGAAAGGCCCCCGCGTGCGATAGCTGCGATATAAATGGGCCGCCGCAGACGCGCTGCCCTTCCCCCCCGCGACCGCGGCGGCGCCCGGACCACAACTCAAAACGCTGAGTGACATGCTAAAGCCAGGCGCGCGCTCGAGAGCGTAATTGCGGCATGTCACCAGCACAGGTCGGGGTTATTACCGGGGGCCCCCCTGCGCCATTCCTTACTGGAACGCCGCCGCCGCCGCCGCCGCGGCCTCCGCCGGCCGTCTCTTGTTTGCCTTCCGTCCGCCCTTGCTTTTCCTTCGGCCGCCGCGCTGCCTGCTTCTGCTGCTGCTGCTGCTGTTTCCTTTTCTTATTCCACCCTCCAGATCACCGAATTTGTGTTTCGCTACCCTTTGCTCTTATTCCTACCCTCTGTAGCGTACGTATTTTTCTTTTGCTCGATTCATTCTCCGCCGTTGTAGTTCGGCGTACATTCGTTTCCATCCGTTCCCTTTTCTGAAGCGCGGGCGCGGGCCCAACAAGGGTTGCTCCACCGTCGACGAACTCGAGCCGACACGAACGTGCGTCTGTGTGCGCAAGAGTCTTAGGCTACGGCGCGCGTGCCGCGGTTGTGTGTGTATATTCGTGGCGGGACGGGAATTGTGGGTTTGTCATCTCTGCCATGGGCGGCGGAGAAAGGGCCGAGCGGTCGTTTTTCAGCTCTGGGCCGCCGGGGTTGCGGGTCTGCTGGACCGCGCTATTGCGTTCGCAACGCTCATTCCCCTTCTCGATCTCTCTTTCTTGCACCCTCTCTCACGCTCTGTGCGTTCTGCAGTCCCCCTTGCGCTCACACGCTCGAGGACCGGCAGAGAATCATTCGAATATTTGGTGTGAAATAATGACGAGACAAATCACTCAATGTAATATGAGAGAGAGAGAAAGAGAGAGAGAGAGAGAGAGAGAGAGAGCGAGAGAGAGAGAGAGAGAGAGAGAGAGAGAGAGAGAGAGAGAGAGAGAGATAGAGAGAGAGAGAGAGAGAGAGAGAG
The DNA here is from genome assembly GCF_048455015.1 of Haemaphysalis longicornis. Taxonomy (NCBI): domain Eukaryota; kingdom Metazoa; phylum Arthropoda; class Arachnida; order Ixodida; family Ixodidae; genus Haemaphysalis; species Haemaphysalis longicornis. The sequence goes on along the minus strand of NW_027526335.1, from coordinate 102,778,915 downwards.
AGAGAGAGATAAGCGTACATTCATTAAACAAGAGATCAGCTTGGCTTTCAGCTTACCGAGGCGTCCTCTTGAAACAATGCAGGGGAAGTTGGCAAAATGTAATTTTTTTAACCAGAAAGAGAAAAATTACATTTTATCAAGTTTCTTTTCCGTTGATTTAAAAGTTTACGGCAGCTCTACTTAGTCATTTCTCTCTTTTTTCGTTTTCCTTAGTGGCGTTATTCTTACAAGAAAGCAACCTCAAAACAAAATCAAGCAATAACTAACTGAACAACCGGATATTTTTTCAAAAATTTCATGAGACAAAAAAATGAGACACACGAAAACACTTCAAATTTGATAGAAATGCTTTAAACGGAATAAGTAAATGCGTAGCGGAGTGCTGGTAGTTCTGCGTTCACAAAAAGTTTGTACTACAATGTACACAACAGGCCCATCGCCCCGAGACTTGCAATACTTGTTCAAAATTCTGTCCCGTCCTTTAGTCTTCCTTTCAACCTTCTTCGTATGCTCTGTCCTATTGTATAGGACAAAGCACGCGAAAAGAGCTTACATAGTGACGTTTTCTTTTTTTTTTTTAAAGCTCCCTATTCATACAAAGGCCTTGCTTATTTAAGAAACTCCACAAGGCACTATACTTGTTCAGTTTTTGTCTTCTTTCGTGAAAAAAAAAACGTTTTTTTTTTGTCGTATGGTATAAGTAGCCACGTGTTAGTATTCTTTTCATCTGCAGGCAAAGCGAAGGAGCTTCAGAAAACTTCAGAAACAAAAACGACTAAAGAAAATAACTAAACTCTTACGGGCATGCAAGTAGTGGAGGACACGGAAAATAATAGAGAGAATAAGACCATAGAGGAGCGGCGAAATGAATTGCCAGAAGCCGGAGAATAAATAAAGGGCTTGCGAGCCAGTAAGAGGAAAAAAATTCCTTCCTCTCCCCATCATCTTCCCTTCTCTCCTCTTTCTCCTAGGCTCGCATCACAACTCCGTCCCAGTATATACATTTTTTTGCTCTTGCGCCTCTTCCTTTTATCCCCATCCGAGTCGCACGCAGCATGACGACAAGGTTCCTCCCCCCAGAGCAACGACGATTGAAGGGAAGGCCCGGGGGTGCGACGAATGAAGCCGCGCGTAGAATTGAAATGCCCCCTCCCCGCCGCTGCTCCGACGACGAGAATGGCAGTTTTAAGAAAATCCATCCAGCGGAGCCGACATGCCATTGATGCGTTCCAAAGCGGGGTCATTAGGAAAGGGGTTTTAAGCGTCTGCTTCATTCCATACAGTCGAAGCGTGTTCGTGTCTTCTTTTGTTTCTTTCATTTCCTTCTTGGCTCGCCGGGCATTCGTTCTCCTTTTGCCTCCCAAACGAGGGGGAAAATAAAGCTACTTTGCGGCCTCGATCTGTGCTACTCATCTCTCTCTCTCTCTCTCTCTCTCTCTCTCTCTCTCTCTCTCTCTCTCTCTCTCTCTCTCTCTCTCTCTCTCTCTCTCTCTCTCTCTCTCTCTCTCTCTCTCTCTCTCTCTATTTCCTCCTCTGTTCCCGTTTTGCCTCCAACTCTGTTTTAGGAAGGCGAAGTAAACGCGACTGCGCCGCATGCCCCCTCGTGCACGGAGCAATCGACGCTTTCTTTGATTGTGAAACAAATCTGCTGACGTTCAGTTTGCCTTTCTCTTAGGCTGATGTGCTTCGAAGGCCATTTTCCATTGAAGAGCAAATGCGTCCCGGAAAACAGGAAAAGGAGGAGGTGGAAGATGAGGAGGAGGAAAAGGAACGGCCGGCTGGAGAAGGTTTTTGTGTACGACCATTATGCTGAGCTCGGCGATCTTTATCGCCCGCCGGCATATTTCTTTCGCGGCGCTAGCAATTATTGAACTTCGGAGGGTTATTCGGCAGTTCATACGGACGGAAATTTGGCGCGCTGACTGGCGTAATGATCATGGTTTTTCAATGGACTGAGACGCGGCCGGAAGCGGCGCAGCATCCGCCCGGAAAAAAAAAATAACGGAAAATGGCCTGTTGTTCTCTTGCTTTGAAGTTCACTGTGTTTTCTCTCTCTTTTCCTTTCTTCTGCGAGTTTCTTGTGATGTATGCCGACAGTGTAAATATGCGTAGTGAAATATGGCAATTTAAAATATGTTTACATTATTGAAGGCACAAATAAAGCCTCCCCGGACGGGCATTCTCTTGGAGTAGAAGAGACTTTTTGTCGTGGCTATGTCGCTTAGTCGCGTCGCAATAGCGTTTCCTTCGGTAGGCATTTTATTGTCAGTTCCGGAACCATACCACGTGCAGATAGACGCGCTGGATAGCGGTTTCCATTAATGCCTGCAGTTGGGTCAAGTCAGTTGTGCGCGCTCTGCTTTTGAATTCTACCGGCGTCTTCTAAATCTATTCATCTCTGATCTAACATTTTTTCGTGAACAAAAGAATGAAATGTCCAGTTTTAACCTTAACAGCCCTCGACCAGGCTAGTTGTTATCTACATAAGAAATACTCCTGCAAAAATCTCGTTCAATCTAGTTACAATGTGGGCAGCACTGACCGAGTCATAATTAACAAGGAGGCCCCACAAACAGCACTGAGGGTTGATATCACATCTCCAGGTTTGGGATGCTACCTGTTCCGGCAGGAAATATCATTTTAGATAGCAGTGAGGCTACATTGGATAGGGCCGAACATACAAGGAAGAATCTCAGCGACACAACAGCACTCCCTCACCAGAACATGATCTGGACACCCTGGTGTAGTAGCACCTAGCCACAACCTCCCCACGATAAAACAACCGAACTCTTGACCCTCAGTACCGCGAAACTGTAGGGTGTGTGACCATGGTGGTGGTCAGGACAGATAAACAGCAGAGGGCGCTACGACTATTTGCAACCGGACAGGATACCTCTGGAATTTGGAGTTGGCAACACGTAACGCACGAATTCGGTCTACCGATGGCCGTACAGTGAGGCTGCGGGACGATCTCTCGGGCAATAACTGGAACCCTATAGGATTAACGAGGTTATAAGAATAGCTAAGGGCTTAGTGGAGTTGAATAGTGGTCATATTTTCTGCTAACGACACCCCCAAGGCAGGATACAGCTTAGAGTTGTACTTTTAATCGGTAGAGATATCAGGAAATTCGCAAGAAGTCCCCTCGTTAGTTTTACTTGGCGACTTTTTTATGTACTAATAACTACACGAAACATGTAGAAATGAAACTGTATATTAAGATTCTGAATTCTGAAATCCTAACACGAATTCACAGCTCTAGCGGAAGTGAATGAATGAACACAATGTAGACACACTAAATAACAGCGTAACCACGGTAATCACGCAGTCAGCTGTAAGTAGGAGGGGGATTATCAATGAAAGACGAGGAAGCTGACTGCGAGGATCAATGAGGAAGCTGAGGATCAATGAAAGACGAGGAACGGAGAAGACGCGTGCTGTTGCAAAAACAAAAGGCCTGCACCCAGGGAGCACAGACGTAACATTTAACATTACCCGCAACATTAACAAGATAATAAAGTTACCCTAACGGTTCTATACTGTGCTTTACGCTAAGGTGCCTTGACTGCAGACACTACTGAAATTACGAACTTGGTTCGCAAGATTTCATTTGTAACTATTGATTCTCCACTCACACTTATCGACGTCATCGGTCCATGGTACTCAACTGCCGTGTTGACAGGGACTACAAGGACCTTGATGTCATTTCTCTTTGACTCCGGCCTGAACGAAACCGTATGAACGTCTGGCTTAACTTTACGAATGTGCGTGTGCTGTGTGTGTTTTCCTGCGTCCGACAGTTTCTGCGTGCTTGTGCGTTTGTTAGTGTTTGTGCGCGTTTTTGTGTCTTCGCTTCCTTCGCTCATTTTTTCCCCTCTCGTGCTCATATGAGTAACACCGAAAGTTGGGCGAGTTGGTGAATCATCTTGAAAGAAACACACACAGCGCGCAAAACAACAGGACGAAAGACCGCGGCGATGGCTCAGAGGTACAGCACTCGCCTCGTATGCAGTAGGTACTGGTTTCTAATCCTGGTACCGCCGGACACCCACCGGTTTCTTTAATGGGTACAGGCGTCCCTGGTGGAGTGCGGACCCTTGAAAGGGGATTTCACGTCTGGAAAGCTGCCTTTACCCTATCGAGGGGCCCCTGACCCTTGTTCATCTGGCGGGGCCCCCGGCCATCATGCCGCGTTGCGCCATTGCCGGGGGTGAAAGAGTCTGGCGGCATGTCCTCCCACAGGCGGTTGCGAGTTGAGCGTCCATCGTGGCTGTGGAAGGCACCATGTGAATTCGTGTTCCTTGGTGGCGCCGGGCACCTACCGGTAAAATAGGTACAAGCGACTCCCCGGCCTGGCGCTCGGCCCTTGTGTGGGACTACAACGCTTGGGAAGTTCACCCGGCTTGCACGGGAAATCGCCCCTATGGAAAGGGGCGGCTGCAATAACGCAAGAACTTTTTTTTTTGTACATCCCTCCGTCTTTCGTCCTGTTGTTTTGCGCGCTGTGTGTGTTTCTTTCATATGGAGTAGCAAGCCAAGCTCGCTGCCAGGCTGACTTCTCTTTGTCATTAAAGGCATCTCTCCTCCATAACGATCGGTTGAAATAGGTCCTAAAGGGTATTAACGGAGGCAAAGTTGCATGAAGCAACGGAATAACCATGGGCCGCTCAATGAGGAAGGAGGCGTCATCCTACAAAAGCTTGCAAAATTTCGAAGTGCCTCCGTTCTCAAAGGGCAACCCTGCCTTGAAAACTGCCAGCACACATTTTGTTCACAAGAAGAGAGACACTAACGCGCTTGAGAATGGCAGACAAGCAGCCCACTCTTGGTTCCTCTCACTTACGAAGAAGGAAGTGACAGCAGCGATGGCTCAGAGGTACAGCCTTGTAAGCTGGAGCTACCGGGTACGAATCCGCGTACCGGCGGGCACCCATTGGTTTCTTTAGTAGGCAAAGGACTCCATGGTCGAGTACAGAACCTTAAAAATAGGAATTCACACTTGAAAATCTGCCTTTACCCTCGCGAGGGGCCCCTGACCCTTGTCGATCTGGCTGGGCACCCTGGCCTTCTAAAGCATGGCACTGCCTGGGTGTGAAAGAGTCCGGCGGCATCTCCTGCCACAGGCACTTGCCGAGTTGAGGGTCCACCGTGGCTGTGGACACATGTGCATTCGTGGGCTTTGGTGGCGCCGGGCACCTCCCGGTAAAATTGGCACAGGCGACTCCCGGGCTTGGCGCTCCGCCCTTGTATGGGACTACAACGATTGGAAAGTTGACCAGATTTGTACAGGACATCACCCCTATGGAATGGGGCGACTGTAAAATGGGACTTTGGACAGACAGCGATGGTCGAGTGGTGAATCACTCGTCTCGTAAGGGAAAGGTACCAGGTTCGAATCCTGGGCTACCAGATGTCCACCGATTTCTTTAAGGGTAAAGAAGCCTCTGCACGCCTTGTGCGGGGAAAGAAATTATCCTCTCTTCCTAAAGCTAAAAGTGCTTCTAACGTAAGCTGAAACTGCATTCAATCGGTCGTTTAACCTTGGCAGACGCAAATCGCAAAACAGGAACGAATTCTTGCGACAATTTTTCGCGAATTAAGTAAACGAAGCTACGAAGGATGTAAACCTATACGTGGTTTAGGAGTTAAAGGTTATACCATTTCTATTCCTTTTTGATTATCGATGTGCGCTGTATTATGTATAACCATTATATTTTCGGGATTTTTAGGGTGTCCTTTTGACACAATGGAAGCCCAGTTTTATGGACGCGCAGTCTGTCCAGAAATTTTATCAGAGCTTTCCGGTCGACTAACCGGTCTATGGGAAAATGTATTAGTTTTTTGACCGAGCGCAATCTGTCTCACTAAGAAAGCTTCCGCTTTAATGAACGCTTGGAGATTGACGACAAGCAGCCACGGGAGACCAAACGGGAGGTCCCTCAAACCCCCTTCTGGCATGTTCGGGGACCGCTGGGCATCCACCAGTCAAAACGGTTCAAGCGCACCCTGTCTTGGCAGTTTATAAAGGGCTTTCGAACGCTTTACCACTGCGGCAGACGCGGTAGGTTACTGCTCCCCAATGGTTTGCGGCCTTGAAGCTGCTGGTCACCCACCAGAATAAAAATGGGTACAGGCTCCACCCGTACATGAGATCCAATGTACTGGAAACCGTCCCACCACGTCGGTTTGTACCATGGAGTACCAGAATGCGGGAGGTACTTCGGTACCGCTGGGCACAAACCAGTAAAATTGTCACATGCGTACACTGTACAGGGGATCTCGTGCTTGGGAAGTTACACGTGTTTGTCCGGAAATGCCCCGGTGGGAGGGGTCGTAACTTGAAGATATTTGGTAACTTTTTTAGCGTAAGCTACACTGACCGAGTTTGAGCAGTTTTGCGTGTGCCGTGAAGGGCCGTTCTGCGAAAGCGCGAGGGACATTGGGTTGGATTGGCTTGGCTTGGCTTGGCTTGGCTTGGATTGGATTGGATTGGATTGGATTGGATTGGATTGGATTGGGTTGGATTGGGTTGGATTGGATTAAAGTGGATTGTGTTGGATTGTGTTGCGTCATAGCCGCGGCAGATGCACTGGCGCCGGCGCGTGCCCAGGTATGCGCCTCAATTGCGCAGTAGCCAAGTCTGACGCTGCACCGGAGCCACTTGATAGCCTTTTCGCGTGGCTCGTGAAGAGCCGTGCTCAGCATGCGCGAGGAGACTTGACTTGACTGGACTGGACTGGACAGGATTGGACTAGATTGCTGAACCTTAACTCACGCTACGCATATCCTGGCATAGCAGAGCTAAGCCACTACTAATTTTTTCAGTTACCTAAAGACTTAAAGGAGCCATGAAGAGAAAACACAAGTTTGGTTCATTCAAAAGATTGTGTCGTTAGAATCATACTGACACCACTTTTAACGTAAACTTCGCTCAAATAAGCTACATAATTAGGAAAAACGGGAATGGTCATGCGACCCACCAGCTCATTTCCCGCAACAGAACCTGTGATGTCACATGGGCTAAGCTCTGCGATTGGCGGAGGCTGGCAGAAGCAGACGCAAATTAGGTAGAGCTTACAAACTAGACGAACGAGCGATTTGCGCTTATATTTAGGGCACATTCTTTACAAAGCAATAAGAATGATGGGACAAACAGTGGAAGTTACGAAAGCACATGTAAACACAGAAGTACTGATGCGTTCTGCTGTTCGTACTGCGCACAGCATGCTTTGGTTTAGCTGCACAGCACTACGGGGCTTGGGGTTGTCTCAGACGACACTGGCCGATTGACGCAAGCAACGGTGTCTTACGTGACCCCATTTGTCGAGCGAGCACTGTTTCAGGGAACGAATATTTTCTCCCAGAACAAAAACAAGCCAGGTTTAAATGCGGGCAAAAACAAACCAAACGCTTGCCACGGTATGGTGGCGCCATCTAGGTTACGGAACGTAAAGAAACGCGGGAACAAACCAACACCGCTGTACAGGGTGGAGACAACCTTTGAACGGTCCCGTGCCACCGCAATTGGGCCAACGGGCTCAACGCGTTATTCTTTTCGTTTCCCACGAGACGTAGCAACGCGAAACAGACAATATGATTCAAACTTCTTCAGTAAACCGCGTTGCGGCGATAATTTTAGCGCGGTTTTGACACAATGACTTGCTTCGGCGGCGAGCGAGCAACCGAACATGGCGGCGCCAGCGTTACGTGTCTCTACCCTGTACGGCGGATGCGTGAATGAAGGTACTCTAGGCTGCAGAGCGGTCGGTTCCCGTGATGTCACTTGGGGCCACGAAAACGCACGATTGAGCGGGAAAATCAAAATTTTAACCTAAATTGTTTAATTTCTCAGTGAATAAAGCACCGTTTGTATCCGGACAAGGGCTGGGGGCACTATAAAACACGAAATATTTCGAATAAAACCAACTTGCATTTTCTCTTCATGGCTCCTTTAAGGCTTTTGAAGGATAGGATATATAGAAGGGATTCACAGGAAGAACAATCCTGCAAAACAAGAGAGAAAAGCTCCAGATCAGTAAGAACCTTAGATAATGAGACACAATCCCGCGAGAACTGTTTGCAGCTTGTCAGTAGGGATAATAAAAAAAAACTTCACAGAGAGTTGTCATGCCTAGGGGCAAATGCAGAGTTTTCGAGCAACTCGAGATTCTGGGACGGCATTGGCTTGTTAAGTGTGTCTGGAGAAAACTTACAAATATTCTCCAGGAGTGAACTCAGAAATGTTGGTTGTATGGCAAAGTATAAACTTGAATAAAATGATTGTTAAAGAAACAATTAGCTACAGTACGCTTTCCGAAAAGCGATAAGATATATTGACACAAAAAATGTGTTTCCCTGTTGTTCCAAACACAACGGCAGTGAGTTCAAATTGAAATCGGGCGAGTGAGCACGGGCACGTTTCCAACCATGAAAAAAAAAGAAAAGGCAGCAAGCAGCCTCTTCTAACTGCGCAATAAAACGTCTGTGAAAGTGGAGGCATATAACTACCTGAGACAGGCTGTCAGTGCTGATCCCTGTCACGTGAAGGAAATCCGTCGCAAAATTAACATGTTCTAGGGTGAATTCGGCAAGCACTTTGAAATAATGCACCGTATACGCTGCCCTAGTCACTCAAAATATTTGTTTACAACTATTGCGTGCTGCCGGCGGGTGAGAAGAAACCTATCCCCTCACAAAACACCTGGAAATAAAACTTATTCGAGTCATACGGCTCATAGAACGATGAATGACAGCAGTCGCGCTTCGAGTCAGGAAACGAGTGGTTTGGATGAGGGATCAAATTCAGCTGGAAGATATCATGTCCCGTTCTTTTGCGCGCTGTGCAGTTCCCCACGATGATCTAACAACTGCCCCAACTTTCAGTGTTACTTTAGATATCATAGTTCAAATTTGGAGAAGAAATTTACCAGTGCTGAGCATGTCATGCGACGAAATGGCCGCAGGTAAACTACCACGGTAACGGAGTAGCTACATAAGACCGGAAATAGTCGTAAGAGAAGACCATTTAATAGAAGGAGGGATCAAATAAGAAAAATGTATGTGCAAAGAATGGACACGGGCAGCCCAGGACAGGACAGGTTGGCGGACTACTGGAGAGGACTGCGTCTCGCAGTGGACTGATAAAGAAAACCCAGCCTTGCAATGTCAGTTTCACTTATAAAGTGTTGCTACCATTTTTTTTTTATGCAGGGAGGAGGGAGGTGTATTAAGGTCAGTGAGAAAATATTAGATAAAAAAACAAGCGTCGAAACATTGTTATAGAAGTAATTAGCTTCAGTCCGTTTTCCGAAAGGCGATAAAATATATTTACGCACACATTCGTTTCCTTGTTGTTCCGAACTCAACGGCAGGGAGTTTAAATTGAAATTAACCGAATAAGCACGGAAGCTTTTCTTACCATGAAAAAAAAAAAACGAGAAAGAAAAGGCATTCGGTCAGAGTGGAGGCCCTAAAGGTGAATTTGGGGCAAAATTACATCAATTAGCGCGCCTTGCTTCTTGCGGCGTGCAGACAACTTATTAACGCGCTTAAACAATGACTTCTGTCAGGCACATTTTCACCGAATAACCTCGCATGCCACATTTTTATTCTTTTATTTCCCCATGTCTGCGCCGTTTGCGATGAAACAGCATAAGCTGCCGAAAAGCAACGCTTCGAAGTATAAAGAAAACCGTTTTCCCTACGTTACTAATTACCGAACCACACCCAGCTTTATTTTTCTTTTCTACTTTTGCACCACTCGCGCTTCGCGGACCTTCTAACTCAGTTTAATGAGACTTGCTCTTTCCACTCTTCCAACTGTTCAGACACACACAATCACCTTTTGTTCTTAACATTATCGTTGTTCAGTTGGTTCGCCAGTTCGCGCTATCCAATCAGCCCGCTTATTCGGGCTCGCAAGGAAGGGTGAAAATAAAAACAACCGGTCGTCAGCCTCCGAAAACAAGTGGCTTCGGAAATTGGGAAGGTGCCAGCTCTACTAATTGCGTCCATTGGGAGATTTGGGGAGACGGGGACGCGACATCCTTTCTGCTGCGCTCTTTTCACTGCTGCTACTTCCTTTGTTCTCCCTCCGCAGTTCTGTTAAGGCTAATCTCGCTTCGAGGGTTCATTTATAAGCGAAGAATGCACAGAGGGAAACAAATCGTACTTGTCACACCCCAGCGTGGTGTCTCCTCGTCCTTTCCGCGCGAGTAGTGCCCTGGGACGACCCCGCGACCCGATATCACCGAAAAACAAGGAAACGCTGTTTATTTTTTTTCCCACTAACGCCTAATAACTTCGCAAACAATGACCGAGGCTCAGAAAGCTCGGCGACGAAAAAGAAAGCAGGAGCATTAAGAAGCTGCTTGCTCGCGCATTAGCGATCTCTCTCAGGCGGCATTTGCTCCTTTTTCCTCTGCTTCCGCTCTGCGCATGCAGCGGTGCGGAAACGCTGGGTTACTCTGTAGCCCGCGGGGAGACGGAATGGATACTCAGTCGGGTAGCGCCGGCTTAATGCGCATAATTGGATCGCGAAGAGGCACAAATCGGCCCATTTCAGTGCGACGACTCTGGGTTAGTCGTCGCTGCTGTCTCCTCTCTCTCCCTCTCCCTCTCCCGTCTCCCACTACGCCCTTTCCGCTACCGTACCTTGCTCGACATCCTCCTGACGTTTCGTTACTGCGGCCCGTAATTCGGTTTAAACCCAACCGTCTCCCTTTTCACCGTTCAGCTTCCTCTCTTTTCTATCTGCCTCATTGCGCGTTGCGCTGCCCCCTCTTCCTCCGCCTCCACAGAGGGAGTCGCCTGACGCGCGTCGTCCTCCTCCTCCTCCTCCTCCTCCTCCTCCTCCTTTCGCAGAGCCGTGGAAGAGGAGAGGGACCTAATCGGTAACGCGGTTCGCGTCGGCTGTTTCAACCGTTCGTTCATTCCGCTCGTGTCTTCGTTCGCGCATCGGTTTCGGCCGTTCGTTTGAACATGTCCGGTGTCGTAGCCATCGGGGACGACTTGGAAGCGCTAATGAATGATCTTATTCCGATGCCATTTGAGAGAACGAAAGTGACTTCAAAAGGGAAGCGGGGGAGAGGGAACGAGGCAAAGAGAGAGAGGAAGAAGTGAGCGGAGGGACGCCGTTATTCGGACGGCGTGACAATTCCTGCTCCCGTTTCCCGTAATTGGGAAGAGAGTCACGTATGGAAGCTTGTGCGAGAGCCGTCGTCTCCCTGTGTAAGCGATGGAGTTCGATTATGGCCCGCACTGTACGGTAGGGGCCAACCGTTACGGCCGGTGCTCAATTTGCAGTTCGAAACTAGGTTTACTAGACGAATACGTGCTCTCCACTAAAGCGTTTCATTACTCCCGGTTGCCTTTTTTATTTACGTTTTATTTCCACAGCGGAAGCAGACAGCAGTTGATTATAGGGGGTATTCATCTCGGTGGGTGCCTATCGTCGTGTGTCTGTGCTACTGTGTGTTTGGTTGTGAGTGATATATTTTTTATTATTTGTTTGTTTACACGGTAGCCCGTTTCTCCCCAGTGCTGGTATCCATATCATTTCCTTGTAACGAGAGTGCTTGACGCAGCGTCCTTGCTATAAAACAAATGTTTACCGTCTTCACGCGCAATCTGCATGCATTTATGTTTTGGTGGGACCAAACAAATTATTGATATTGTTTGTATTCCGGCTAATCTTCGCTAAAGCTAAACGAGCCTGTCCGGTACCGTCAAATTTACAATGCCCTGGCAGTATGTCTTCTATTTAGTGGCTATCACGTGTAAAACATCACCGAAAAAAATTAACTTCGAGCTTAATGATGCAAAGAAAGGAGTGTAGGAGTGAGAATAAACGAGGTTTACAAATGAAATCGCACACAGACCTGTCAATATATGTTAAAAAATGTTTGCACACGAAAGCCATTTCTTCGCTTTCTTTTTTTTTTTTTTGGCGGCCAGTGTGTTATGAAAGTTGGAAATGCTTTAGAAAACTGCATTCAATTACGCATAACAAATTACGTTTCCTAGGCCAGAAATGATAACCAGGAACGCCTTTTTGTGTTTCCAAATAAAAAGAAAAGTTTCTTCATGAGTGTCTCGTAACTAAAGAGTAATTTTTTTTAAATCGAGCGTATTACAAATAAAATTATTTATATGTAGCTGAAAACGACCGTAATTCAACATCAGCTGTATAAAATCTCTCTTTAGAAATTAAATACCCCATTGTACTGGGAAAACTCGCATGATAATAGAAACGATGGAACCAGATAAGCGGAGAAAAAATGTTTTTCTTTGCTCCTCTTACAATGCTTCTTCTCTTCTCTCAGCTCCGTTACAATGAAAATGTTCTGCCAAGGCAATTTCAAAACATTGTATAATGGCTTAAAAAAGGCCCGCATTAAATTTCAACGGATGCTATCCTGGTAAAACTGTTCGGTATGAATAAAGAGCGGCTGAATCTATTAAAAGACTTTGAAAGGTCGTAACTAAATGTCTTTGCAAATACTTTCACGTTTTATTTATTTTGACTTATTTTGAACAATGTCGAGCAGCATCTTATTTCCAAACAGCAACGAAAAACCCCGCGGACGTTCGTTCAGATTTTGCGTTGATAATTTGCGTCATTTTCGTTTTTGTGCATTGAGAACGGCCAAAAGCCGTGCACTAGCCTTCAGCAAAAATGCGCGGTAATTAAAAACGGCTCCTTCACTAAGTAATGACGTCACAAGCGTGACCCGAATATAGATTAAGTAACCTTCCTCCGTCGCGCCTAAATGGATTTCTGGCAAGGCCTTACTGGAAGCACTGAAGCCACGTGTCACATGAAGTCGTTTCTAGCGTAAAGAGCTGTATGGTCTTGTCTCTGGGAGCATCTTCATAACTGCATAGACAGTTTTTGTTGTTGTTGTTTTCTTGTTGCTGTTAATGAACATCACTTACGGATTTGTAAAGAATAGTGAGCGGTAAAATATCCTAGGCAATATTAAAAACCTTCATGTATACAAAAACGGGGTCTTTAAAGCGATCCTACTAAACTGAAAATGGCTTCGTATAAGATACATAAATCTGCTTGCGGCAAATCAATTCTAAGAACGCAATTGAACATTACTCCATCATACGTGAAAGAAAACGCAGTGTCTAGAGTGCTGTCTGACGACATTCGAATATTTAAGACTGCGCTAGCAGCGGCCGAAGTGTCTGTCATTGTGGTGTAGAGGATCTGTCAGTTTTTTTATCCCAAGGACGTTGGTTCGAGACCGGCTCTTGCCCTACTTGTTTTTTTTTTTTTTTTTTCATCTTTAAGTTGAACTACAATTTTTATGGCTTTGGTTAGTTTTGGTGTTTTAAATGGTTCATTTGTGTGCGTTAGGTCTTGTTAGGTCATGTTATGTTGTTATGTTATGTTGTTATGTTATGTTATGTTATGTTATGTTATGTTATGTTATGTTATGTTATGTTATGTTATGTTATGTTATGCTATGTTATGTTATGCTATGCTGTGCTATGCTATGCTATGTTATGCTATGTTATGATTAGGTTAGGTTGCCTAGCTTTACGTGATCTAGAGCGATCTAGTGCCAGACGCGAAAGTTTTGTCACGAAACGCCGGTGGATGTCGATAGAGTGGAGTTCTTATAATACGTCGGACGGCACTCTAGACACGGCCGAAAGAAAAAGTAATTTCGTAATCTGATGCAAAATATTTACCCACTTCTATTTGTAGCCAGTCCGCCTAAGATCACGCGACATCCGGTTGGCACCACGAAATAGCACAGCTATTGTACTCAGCGCGCATAATTAAGTACAAATGTAAGTTTTGTTTTTGTCGAATCTAAATACGTGTTCATTTTTCTCGCGCTGCTCTGTGAAGGGACGTGACGCAACATATCTTTTTCAATTCATCTGTTGCCTTTTCAGGTGTTTCCAATTTCTCAGCGTGAATCGAAGGAATTTTGAAGAGGTTGAAGAAACGCGAGAGTTCGCACACAAAAGTCGTGCTATTTGTACTCTCGTTAGGAAATAATGAAAACTCGATACTCGTGCCGACGAAAAGAATGGGGTACCTGAGATGCGGCGCGGCAAATGCGGTTCTCCCTCCGGGCTAGAACGGCACCACTGCGCGGGTTTTTATCGCGGTGCCCCTTTTTGTGATCCCGCGCAATCTTTTCTTTTTCTTTTATCTCGATCCTGGTCAAATCCAACCCATTTATAACGAAAACCCTCTTTCAGGCGTTGGAAAGGGTTTTTCTTTTTTTCGGAGGCCCCGCCGGATTCCCGTGAGCTGCGCGAGCTTTCCGCTCTTCTGGGCCAGCTAATAGAAGTTTGACTCAAAGTGGGCGCCCACCCTCCCCCTCGGCTCAGTTTATTTCTCATTTCCTCTTTGTGTAGCTTTTCCCGGGTTAGTTCCAGTTCCTAGACGAATCTCTTTACCAAGACGCCTTCGATGGAAAAAGGGAAAGAGGAATGCAAGAGAGAAAAATGTCGGCGGCCCCCAACTTCTTGCCGGAAGATTTTTCGGTTCGGAAAGTCGAGAGGCGGCTTCACCCTGAGGCGTATGTGCTCTTTTGTTAGTCCTCTATTCGTATTGTCGCTCGGCTTAGTTAAATTTCTTTCTTGTTTTCGCGCTTCCAACGTCTTTTTTTTATGGCTTCGGTTGCAGTGCGTCCCGACGCGCGCTAAATACAATTCAGTACCTCTATTTTCCCGAACAGCTGCGATGAAAGAAAAAAAGGAAGAAGAAAGCGTGCAAGCTCGAAAAAAACGTTCGAAGGCGCTAGTGACGATATGTTTTGATGTCAAGACGTAAACGTAATTTTTAAACTCTCCTCCGTAGGCATTAAAAGAAATATTGAAATAGTTACTGGGCGTAAGAGACATCTACTATGCGCACTGCATCGGGCGTTGTCACGCTGCAGGCGCTGTATTCCATTTTATTCTTGTGCGTGGGTGATGTCGGAGGGAGGAAATTTAGCCTCTTATAACCATGCAGGGGATGGGGATGACGTAGTCTGTTAATTCGCCGTTGCTTCTACTGATCGACAAATGCAAGACATGACGACGCTCATGGCAGAGGCCGATACAGAGAATCAGAGGGAAAGAGGGAGACTGGGGAAGGGTATGGTAGGAGTGATTGATGTTGGAGAAAAGGAGAGGGGCTAAGAAAGAGGAAAACGTGACGGCAGAGGGGAGTAAGTGAAGCGGCAGAGCAAAGAATGTTGGAGAGGAAGGTGATGGAGGGGCATGAAGAGAGAGGAAGGGATGAGATGGGGACAGGAAGGCAGAGTTAAGTTAGCGTTTTTGTTTTTGTAACGATGAGTTTATTGATACATAAATGTGCAAGATATGCAGAAAGTTACACATTATTCAATAGTAGCGAGGGCAGCGGACGTGAATGGTCAAATTATTGGGTACTAAGCGGACGATGAACATAAAAAGAGGAAAGTGAACATAAATCACGAAAGCGTAGGTATTGTTCTGAAGTACTCAAAGTGACTCGTTTGGTCTTTTGAAAAACACAAGACAAAAAATGGAGAAGACTGACAACAACAACAAAAGGCTATATATAACATGACGAAAAGAATTCTATCAGCCTCATAAGCCGGCGACAATCTCTTTTATATATAAAACCGAAAAGAGGGATTAATCAAACAAGGCATCTGCCTATGCGCTCACCTGTTAAGCTGCCGTCATATTGCATAGGCCTAGAGGTT
The DNA here is from genome assembly GCF_048455015.1 of Haemaphysalis longicornis. Classification (NCBI taxonomy): domain Eukaryota; kingdom Metazoa; phylum Arthropoda; class Arachnida; order Ixodida; family Ixodidae; genus Haemaphysalis; species Haemaphysalis longicornis. The sequence continues at coordinate 102,763,208 of NW_027526335.1, read as the reverse complement.
TACATAACTGCACCTCGCCTTGTTTGTCTTGAATTTTCTAAGTGCGCAGAGGCCTCGGAAGAGCGTTCTTCGCAGTTCCATGTCAAAGCCTGGTGTTACAAGTGCGGTAATCATCCATTCTACTTTCCGCATAAAATGCCGCCATGTGGGTAGCGGGTAGAGGGCGCACCCTACTGTACTACCCTAGTTTTCCAGGGGCAGGGGAGGTCTCTGGCGAGGACACAGTCACGAACAACGCGATGGTCCACCGCCACGCATAGAATCTTGAGGAACGACCATGGTGACCTTCCACGGCGTTCGGAAGCACGATTGTATTTCCCTCCAAAAATACATTGCCGAGTTGAAGTCGACGGAAAAACGTGTTCTGCACCCGCTTTCCACTCCGGAGGCAGTCTGCGCTACAGGGAAGAAAGAAGCCGCGCTCCTGCTAGCAGCACTGCCGCGTGGAAGATAGAGAGTGAGAGAGCGATAAAACTTTATTTACAAAAAAAAAAAAGGTATTGCAGCCTGGTGGCCGAAGACCGCAGCGCTTCGGCGACCAGGGCTGTCCGATCCCTGAGCACCTTTTGGAGAACCAGGTTTGAGCAACCCTGCGCTGCTTCCCACTGGTGGAGGGAGGTGATGAGAGGGAAGGGAAAAATAAGGGTTTAGTGCCGACATGGACGGGTGATTCCCTAGGTCGCTTGAGCACGTCGTATCCACCCTTAGGGAGAAAAGGCTGACGGTAAAGAGTTGGTGGTAGTGTCTGTGCTTCCAAGAATAGCTTTCACGGCTTGACGGCGAGCGGGTACTCTCACGAAAACAGCTTCTGCAGTGAAGCCACCAAGTTCGCAATTTCATCGTAGAACCCGGTGATGCGGGAGCCGTAATCGTCAAGAAGTGATGCGGGAAGCTACTGCCGCCAGTGAAGGGACTCTAGACATTCGATGGCCGCCTGAAGGAACGGGGCAACCGGCGGCGGAAATATAAGGTCTAAACTACGACCTTGACTTCTTCCCTTACCAATCCAACGACTCCACCGTCCAAACGCTAGAAGAGATTTGTGCAGCGCATGGGCACCAATACTGCCGATGGCAGGTGTAGCCTCAGTACCGGGCCGGCTTCGCTTGTAGTAATAAAGTTAAGGCGCGTTCACACTAGGCCCACACGACGGCGACAACGACGCGACGGTGACGCCGACGAGTCGCCAAACCATCGGCCAACTGCGGAGTTGGCCGATGGTTGTCAGAACGCGGTTGTCAGACCGCGTTGTCACACTACGCCGACGGCGACACAAACACGTCGGCCGATGGAAAGTCGCCGTAGTGTGACTGACTCGCCGACCGCAGACGCCAACAAAACCGGTCGCCCGACCGGTCGCCGGAAGCGTCGTCGGGAATCGACCGAGAAGCGAAAACTGCTCCCCGACAACATCCGTGCCGCAATGAATGCGGCTCTATTTTGATAGTTTCTGGAGTGTAATAAACTCAGTAACGTCCATGAAGCCCATACAACTCAACACTAGCGCTGATGCAATCCCTGTTTTGGCTTTCGACGCTTCGGCGACGCCGCTACCCCGGAGCTGCAAACTGCAAATGCGTGTGCGATCGGCTCGCCTGTAGAAAATGTAAGGTCAGTTTCGTGCAGAAGAAGAGTTACGTAGGGTAATTTGGGTAATAAGGGATCAATATCGGCCAAGGTTTTTCACGTGAAACGTAAAACCAAAGTACGGCCAGCACTATCCCCGCAGTGGGAAATCGCAGTCGCAGCCGCACACACACATTTTTGCGAGCGCTTTAGCGAAGCAGCGGAGTTGATGCGATAAGCTATTGTGGGGGCTTCGGGAACCTTGCTGTGCAAGCGCTATTTCAGAAATTTCAGTTTACCAGCCAGGAATTCTGTAAACCAGCTAGTAAACACCGACGTATGGCACGGAAGGATGGGCCTAAATCTATTACCCAGGCTATTTCGCAGCCGGGCAACATTTGGGCGGTGGCGCAGTGCTCTCGCGCGTCGCGCCCGTGCGCTCAACCTTGCGGGCGCAATTCCCAGCGGGGTCAGCTTTTTTTTTTCTTTTTTTTTTGTGAGCGGTTTTTAAGGGGTATGGTATGCGTATCCAATTTGTGAATCGCGTGATTTTGAGAAGCAACTACCTTTGCAATGAAAAATTTCCTTCGGAACAGCGAGTGGCGTCTTCAGCCACAACAATTAATTTCCCTTTTCTTAATCGCACCGTGTTTTTCGAAAATGCGGTACCATGGTGCAAAGTAAGGCCTTCTCCATTAGAGGAGGTTAAATTTCTGCTGACGTACGCACTAATTTATATGCATATTTTACGTGCTACAGAGGTCTTCTCGCCGGGGGTTAACATTCATATTATTACTGCCGCGGCAGCAGCGCACAGCTCTTTTTTCTTTGTCCGTGATCTAACAAGAAGTTGAGGAGTACATACAGTACTGGCAGCGCACACGCCAGTACGCACGAATGGCTTCAGTCGTGCTGCGGCGACACGATACTCCAAGTTTGACTAGCGAAAGAAAGAGATCCCCGGCGGAGAGGCGAGGCGGCGGAGGCGGCCGTCGCGGGGCCGTCGGTGTGGGACGTCGCACGGCCGTCGGTGTGGTGTGACAAGCGCGTCGGCCGACATCGCGCAGACACCGACGCCGACGGTTGGGCAACGGTCGGCGTCGGCGGTGTGTGACATGGCCGCCGACAGCTCGCCGACACAGTGTTGGCCGACCAAATCGGCCGATGGTCGGGCTAGTGTGACCGCGCCTTTAGGAGCAAGAATGGAGAGGGACAGAGATGAGGCGAATGGGAGGAGGGGAGGAGAGGTGGAGCATAGCGTGAGAGGTAGAGGTGTAGAGAGCATGAAGCGTTATGTTCAAGGGACGCTCAATAATGCTTTATACAGACCACTCTCTATAAAGCATTAGTAAGGATGTCCTCCGAGTAAGGACGTGTTACTTCGTAGTAGCTGTAAGTGCGCGTGAGCGTCAGGTGGCAATGGTCATTTATCGAGCAGGGCGGCTCTGCCCTTGCCAAATGTCGGGTAGGCGTTAGAGCCTGCCCACAAAAGGAACCCGAGGGTGCCGATGTGACGGAAGTGGGACCGTTAAACAATTTTCGGGTTACGTCTGGGGTATACGCCGCGTTGGTGCAGGCTTGTTAATAATAAAGAAAAAGTCCCGGGCCATCTCAACTAAAGTGAAACGTGGGGAACGGCGAAGCATGTGGTGTATAAGTGTATTCGGGGCGCTTGGTATTTTTGCCCACGGAGATGAAACCATTGGGCGGTGGAGGTATACAGCTTTGCTGTAAGTCTCGTATCTTTGAAGCACAATGCGTTCTAGCGAGGCGTTGGAAAACGAGTGTCCCGGTGTGTTCTTGTGGTTTTTCCCACAGAGATGAAACGTCCTAGCTCGAGGCGTTGGAAAACGAATGCCCCGGTGCGTTCCTTTACTACACTTAACGTAGCGCGAGGCGTTGGAAAACGAGTGTCCTGGTGTTTTAGTACCGTGCCTATATGATACCATGACGACATGAGACGCCGACAGCCCGGGCTCCTAAGGAGCTTCGCCCCTAAAACTTCTTCTTGCCGTGTCAAGAAGATTTTATCAGGCAGGAAACCCTGGGGGACGTTCATGCTCGGAGCTTTCACTCATAGCAAATGTTGCCTTTTTTCGTCTTCCCTGCCAGTCGACTTCTATGCTCTAGATTGGGTGAACGTGTACGCTTTCCAGCCAACAACGCACGAGTCGGTGCACATTCTTGGCTTTCGCAACCTGCAATCTCGCCCACAGGATTTCGCAGGGGCGGGACGAACTCGAAGCCCAACTCGTGTCGCTTGCGCGCGGGATTCGCAAGCGACACCCGCGCAACCGCTGCGCGCCGATGTATTGCGGGAAAGCCGGCCGCATACCTAAGGAGATCGACAAATCCCGCGCGAGAGAGTTCGATATATCCATTGTGAGCAAAATCGCGTTCAATATAAAAAGTTATAAATGCTTGTAATTTTTACCACAATTACACAAGGGTTCGATATAGGCTTCGATTCGGATTCGATATATCTGTGTTCGATATAAGTGGGCTTTACTGTAGTTCTATGTGCGTGCGCGTACCCTCCCCTATATTGCCGGTGAACACCGTGATAAGGCTCTGATATGACCATCGGTCGTCGCTACCGCTTTTATTATTATAAGTTTGGGAGGCTGTACATTATCTCTGTCCGTATACGTCGAAAAGTGTCATGCCGTTTTTTCTCTTCTTCAATGCCTACGTAAACTAATGTTCAGGGGGTAGCTAGATGGGTCTGACTCTCCAACCTTGGCAGATATACGCCCTTTGAATAGATGACTTATGGTCATTACAGCGCCATGAACGCCGCAAGCGATGGCGAACAGACTTGGAGACAAAAGACGCAGTCGTCTTCTAGGCATGAATGATTTGATTCATTGATTGCAGTGTTTAACGCGCCGACACAACGCAGGCGATGAGGCGCGCCGTAGTGGAGGGCTCTGGATTAATTTTGGCCACCGGGAGAAAAGCGGCCGCCGCGACCGGGAATCGAACCCGCGTCATCGGGCTCAGCAGCACAATGCATTCAAATATTCTGTTCTGGGAACGGATTACGCGCTCGCAAACATCGCCGGCGGAGGAGTGCGCGTGAAAAAAAATCCAAACACTATAAACACTGGACCTGGGATCGGAGAAATAAAAGGCGCCGCAGCCGGGAAGCCACGGCGGCGGGTCTAGGCATGAATGGAATCTCATGGCAGCAACTCTTGCACTTGTGCCAAGGCAGCTCAACGGTGTGGCCTGTTGCATACTCGCCTTAGACCTTCCCACGTTGTCTTGAATTGGGATCTTTATTCTGCGGTTACGTCGCAGTTCAACATGAGATGCGAGGGTGACCGAAGAAAATCAAAATCCGGTAGGTGCTCACTACTCTGAGGACAGACTCTCTTAGTACTGGTGCCATCACTTAGTAATGGTGCCCGATGTAGAGAGTCAGGAGACTCGGCCAGCCCTCCCTATAACTAATTTCAATAAAACACACCAACCTTCATGTCAAGGTGTGCGTATCGAAGATGCAGGATCTTTTTTTTTTTTTTTTATAGGAACCACACAACGAGACTCCACTGCACTCCTCCCCTTTAGAACGGCTTCTCTATACATGCACATTGGCAATATTGAGATGTGAAGGCATCTTCAGGCAGAGAATGGCTTATTCGAGCAACCTCGACCGAGCTGCCACCATCCGAATCCGCGATGACGATGATATGGTGATGATGAAGCAGAAGAATCTACCACTACCAGCCGATATAATGATGGTGAGTATGTACACGAAGTGTAGCAGACAATCTGGCGATCGTACACAGAAGTTCTCACACTAAATACTCTTAATGCTCTCCGGAATTGAGGAGGATAAAATTATGGTCACAGCAGCGTTACATCGGTCATACCTCTTCGTAAATTTGCGAACGAGTAGCTGCGTCCTTTACGCATCGTGAACTCTTCTCGCCCCGATCAAGCAAGCAAGGATTATTTCGACCTTGTGCCTTCTGGATCTTTTGTAACACAAACAGATAAATTAAGATTTTCAATTCAAAATCAAAGGAAGCGAAATAGCTTAATTGGTTCCGCGAACCGTCGACGTCGTCTTATCTGCTCTTCTCAGAAGGCGACTGTTGCTATCCGTTCCCACCTATAATGCTGCCAACAGGTCCTCAAATTGCAGAAAAGCGGGCGGACGAAATTTAGAATTGATTACCACCCGCTGCTGACTAGGCTACGTGAGCTGGGAGAAGAACACGACCAAGCTCCGTTTTTGTACTTTTGTTCTTACTTGCCCTGGTTTCCTGCACTTTTTTCCATCTCAGCCCCCAGCTTCTACAATCAAGACAAGTTATTAAATTTGGGAATCATCTCTTATACCCGCGGGGTTACGGCGAAAACTTTGGTGGGGAATTTCGAGAAACCGGGAGAAGCTGAGAAGCAATTCAGCAACCCTAGAGGCATGAAAAACGTGAAGCACGTTCTTCCGCACGGGCGACCCACCGGCCTGCCTTGTTCTTGCTTTCTCATACTCCTGCCGCCCTAGCAAAACGTCAGCAAGAATCGCCTCCATTCCCACCCGTCAAAAAACAAAAATAAAGAAAGCGAAGGAAATAAACGAAGCAGACAGGAAACGGAGAGAAACGCGAGCAGAATCTCATCACCGCTTTTCCCATACAAGAACGGCGTAGCGCAAACGCGAGAACAAAGGGAGTTTCATTAGAGTTTGCCTCGCTGGCATGTTTTCTTCATTTTTTTTTTCACAAGAGAGAAGCGTTGCCTAAACAGAAGGCAGGCGGGAGTAAGGGAGGCGCAGATTAGACTGAACGAGGTGAAAGGAAGGAAAACCGCGCAGCAGTAACTTTGCCTTCTTTACGTCCTCGCTTGCTTTCTTTCGCTATTCGCTCCTTTCTCTTTTTCCCTGCTTCTATCCTCTAACCGGCCGAGTGTTGCCCGATTCCCCGGAGGCGACAGCGGCGGTGGCCAGGCCTCCCTAACGGCGTTGCCAGCGGTGGCACCTTCGCTGTCAGCATCCATCAGGGACGGGGAAGCGGAGAGCCCCGTCCTTCGGAGTGACTGACCACGGCAGGCGAGCAGCAAAAGATGCGCTCTCGGTCGTCCCGCCAGAGATCCGCTGACTCCCCGCTACGCTCCGCTCGATCTGGCATCCTCTCTGGCGGGATATACTTCGGGGCCAGCGTCGCGTCATCGGGGAGCGCAGGAGAGGGTTCGGCGGATGAAATCCGAGTCCCCGTCCAGCCGCTAGCCTCGTCGGACGCTGCTGCAGCCGCCAGTCAGCGAGCACTGGCTGTTGCGCAGTGCCTTTTGTCCGCCATGTCGGATCCACGCGCGTCCGGTAATCCGCGACGCTTTGTTCGTGTCTGCTGTGTTTGCAGCTGTGTTCGTGGTCTCTTCTTTTGTTTGTTGGCTGTTTGTTTGCTGTATTTCATTTCCCCTCAGGGCTTCCTTTTGTAACGAGCTGGGCTGCGGTGCCAGTCTGGGTCGCTGCTCGGCTGTCAGGCTCGGTTGTGGAGGTAATCGCGCCTAAAGCAGGCTAAATCTTGACAGCGTGTCTTGATTTTGTTCCTACGCGCCGTATATTTTGTTGCCTCTCTCTGAACCTCTCTCGCTTCCTTTACAATCGTAACGTTTTTGCAGCAGAAAAATTTGGTCGGCAGGAAGTGGCATTTATAGGGAATGACGGGTAGAAGTTCATGATACACAATCAGGACCTCGGCTTCCTTCTCCATCCCCAAAAGATTTTCGGCTAACGGGGATAGGGACTCTGTAATATTGTCGCGAAGCCCATGTTCCGTTTGCTTTTTTCAATTTTTTAGCATCCCTCTTCGGCCACCGAGGCCCAGCTTTTCTAAGAAACGCATGCGGAATGAGTGTTGTTGGGAGACGCGGCTCTTGAGGGGGACCATCGTCGCATCTTGTGTTACCGCACCGCAGTGGCGTCTTCGACCCCCCGTGGCGTGTGCGCTGGTCGCTCTCGGGCTCCGGGTCCTTCAGACGACCTTCCTGTCTTTTCCACTCTTTACTTAGTGCGTTTTGTCTGAACTACTTTCTTTACACCCATAATTCTCCAAGCGCGCGTTTTCGAGTCGAAACCTTGTGTCTGTGTTTTTGGTCCTTTTCACTTTGGCGGGAACATGGCTGATTGGTGTTTACAAGCGTCTTCCTGATTGGCTGCGGGTGTGCCTTAGACTTGTTCCCTAGCGTCCGCACTCTCCAGGATGCACTTTTTCCCCAATACATCCCCCACCAGACCGCTTAAGCGAATATAACGCGGCCCCTCTGGCTATTGAGGGGCGGAGGGCGGCCTGCAATCACCAGCTCACTTCAGAAACTCTGCCGCTCGTCGTCGTGCCCTCCCGCCGGGAGACCGCGATCCCGTCAGCCATGTCCCGCTAAGTACTCTTAATCTTTGACTGTCTTTCTCATTTATGTAATAAGTGTAATTCGTTCTGATTTGTATGTGCTAAATGTCATCAAGTTACCAGTAAATTAAATCAGTTAACTTTAAAACCTCTTCAACGCCTCGACTTTTTTCCCTCTGATAAGCATGCTACCGTAGCGGCAAGTATGTGGCCAAAATACGCCGTTACAATATAAAAAGTGAATCCCTGATTCTGCTCACCATTAAATAATTATTTATATCATCCTTTCCCAGTTGAAAACGCTGCGCCAAGTTTACGTGTCGTGGAATGCCTCATTTCATCACTACAATTAGCCTTTTGCAATCCCTCTGAAAAAAAAAAGCAAATATAAAGGAGGCAATGGGGAGACAACGGACACAAGGAGATAAAGGAGATGAAGGAGATAAGGGAGATAAAGGAGACAAAGCACCATACACATGCCTCTGTTGGCTTCGCGGGAAATTCCTGAAACCTTTTCTGTTCTGCTTGCTTCATGAGCCCTTCCGTATTTATCTATACTTGTGCGCAAGGTTGATGCAGAGCAGGGGAATGGGTTGACGCAGGCATTATAGACGGTCTGACGTTAGCCCTTCGCCCCACTTTGAGGTGTTCGCAATTAGAAAGAATGCTGGGTGCATCACGCCGACCCCTGGCTTTTTTTTTTCTGTTGCTCAATTACGGTTTTCAGTCTCTACTCCAGTACATAGAATCAGCGTCCATCCGTCAGACTATATCCGCTTGTTTCGCTGAAAGTATATCAGCCGTGATTGTTTAGTTTAGCCTTTCTTAAAAGCACTGCAGATAGTTAAAACAGGCGGATTTATGCGGTCCGCTACCGTTTACGAACGCAGGGCACATCTCGAGCGAATCGACGTACTATTTTATTCTGCCGTTAACAGTGGGATACCGACACTACATACGGGCAAAAAACATTTGGTTTTAATGACCTAGGCACTTACCGCGCCATCAGGGTACTCGCAAACCGACAGTCTATCTTATTGTTTTGTTTTTGTGCCACCTAAAGGTTGCACCAAAACTCAACGAGCCGAATTCGGAATATAAGCAAATACATAAAACAAGAAACGAGAGACACAAAAAGGCACAACCCATAATAATGCGAGCTGAGCTGGTTGCAATCACGCAACAAAGGCCTGCACTGCTGATTTAAGGCTCGCGTCCAACACACAACTCGCATCGCTGAAAACGCCGTTTCAAAGCGTTTGTCGCTGTGCTTAGACTCGCAGATGGGCTAAATTTGGGGGGCCCGGACTGCTACCGTTCAGCACGGGTGAGAAGGGGCGGTGGAGGAGGAACAAAGCAGGCGCTACTACCGCTACACCCCACCGTCTTGGACTCGCCGGGGGGGAAGAATTCATGAAGCTTGCAGCCCGAAGCTGCTCGAAGCCTGCGCGCGCTTCATAAATCTTTCCTTTCTCCCGAGTGGAGCGCGCTATCGCGGCGCTGAAGGCCGGTAATCGGCCCGGAGATCCTAGCCGCTTGTTCCAGTTTAATCGACCAAAGCCTAATGACTGGCTGCTGTTTAATGCTTTCTTAATGACAAGAGCCAACTGGTCGCCGATGTTTCTTGCCCAGGAGCCGCCCGAGGACGCCGGCTCTGGGCCCGGGTGATTAGCGGACCTGCAGTGTCGTTATGCAGATATACCTCTCGTCGTCGTCATCGTCGTCTTACAGTATGCACTTTGGCGTCACGCCCGGAAAAGAACCTCGCACGGAAAATGGGTCACGCTTGGACGGACACCTTAGACCAAATTTCTCGGGCGGCTTGGCATAGGGATATATATCCTCCCCCCATTGTTTGAGCGAACGAGGGGACTAGGTTGCGCTCGGAGGAATAAAAAAATTAAACTTTCACGGGGAGTTCTATCGGTGCGGGAGGCCGTTCCCTCGTCGTTAACTATATAGCCTGCTACGTTTCTTCGGGCTTTTGTTTTACGTGGTTTTTAATGCAGCGTTTTCTTTGGGGCACCGAATGCGTAGATCAGCGTAGGTAGTAGCGGGACACGCCTTGTTGACTTACTCAATGATTACCCTCTGCAGGAACGCCTGGGAAGCCGGGGTTACTTATTCAGTTCGCTAAATTAGACAGGGAGAGGGAGAGAAGGCAACAGGAAAGGCGGGGAAGTTAACCGAACAACGTCCTTCGGTTTCCGGTTGACGCACCTGAGGGAAAAAAAGACTATACAAAAGAAAGGACTAAAAAAAGAAGATAATACGCCGAACAAACGTTTTTTTTTTTTTCGCTATAGCTACTACACACGGTCACAGTGCCGGTACATCTTGAAAACTGAAGGAGGGCCGTGCGTGACCTTCGTGATGACGACGGGCATTACCAATGTCCGAAGATTTTCATGTCGTTGTACGGGCCAGTTGTCCTGTCTGCTCGTGGCCTCGAATGTTGACGGACATTGGGAGGTGGACTTGGGATGCAGACACAGAACATGCTCAATGGTCTCTTCAACAATGGAAGCGTCTGACCTCGGGCTCCTTCACGGGTCGAACGAGAAGCGGGGTCGGCTTAATGAGTCCGCAAAAATTCGGGAACCATTGAAAGAACACGTCGCGACCATTGTCGAGAGCATGCATACAATGCATTCGCATGCCTTTAACGAGGTTCTTGTTACGTCCGTGGGGCAGAGGGCTGCCCTTCATTCTCAGAAAAAAGTGGCTATTTATGAAGAGAAGTTTTGCTAATGCACTGGAGAGCGCAGCGTGTGGCTGCACGTTCACAGGCAGTCGTTGATCTCAAGTTGGCCAGTTTGGATCGATGTGTTATTGATTGGACGAGAGTAACTACATTGCCGGCGGAGATAGGGGCTGTAATAGAAGGACCGTTGAGTATGTATGGGTTCACCGCAATGTTTGTAGATCCAAAGCGAGGTTAGCTTTTGGAGAGCCCAATGGCACTTAGCTCTTCGTCCTTATTCTTGGAAGTGTGAAATAAACCAAACGTTGTTTAAGGCACCGAAGGGTACATCATGGCCGCGTCACTGGTGTGTACGGCGACGGGAGTTGTGTACTAATAAAGGGACCCTGCAACGCTTTTTAGACTTTTATGGATCTTCTAAATGCTTTCACAACGGAGTCAACAAACACATTCAGTAATTAAAATAAGGAGTCACAAGTACCTCAGCCAAAAATTATTGCTTATGGCCATCAGGTATTTTAGAAGCGTTTAGCGGCTATTGGCCGGCTTTCGTTCAGTTGCAGCAATGAACGCATTCGACACGCACTTTTAAAAGAATGCCACAAAAGCAAATCAGAAACGGAAGGCGCATCTGCTGCGACGAGCAAATCATGCAGTGCCATACCGGGCTCGCGATAACTGTAGCTTTCGCAGTACTTCGAGACGCGACGGAAACAGTGAAAGCATTTATCAGAATTGTTTCAGAGTCCCTTTAATAGTGAGCTGCGATCCACAAAACTCGAGCTCTTTTCCCGGCCGACGGCACCCCGACCACGGCGAATTGTTTCATTGCGCTGTATACGTAACAGTTTTCGACTCTACGTATATCTTCATGGCGCCAACCAGGCGTAAAACCCGCCGACTCAGGGTGACTGATGGTGTCAGCCAGTCCGCCACTGGAATGCCACACCGAGCGTGGGGGACTCAGACTGACACCGCGGCATTCCTATGGGCCACAGCGGGCTACCGCAGAAGCAGTCAGCAATAAGCTTGGCGCCGACGACTCGAGGCCACGCAGCCAAAAATATTCCTGTGACGACAAAGTCCGTTGTGCGTCCGCGGGATACTCTTGTCCTGCGAATGTTTCCAGCCGTGCAGGGGTGCGTGTTCTGTACGAAACGTGTACGAGGTGCGTGGTAATGACGGAGGTTTCGCTTTGGGGTTGGACAACGCCTGCGATTCCACCAGCCAATAGACAAAGAAAGAAAACCTAACGAAACGGCGGTAACGTGCACCACCAGGCTTTACGACCTCATACGCAATCTTAAATTGTTGTTACCCTGTAAATACATAATAAACAGTTTAATACACTTTCGCTGAAGTTTGTTCATGCCTGCAGCCCAAATGAAGAGAAGCTTATTGATTGGGGTTCGAACGTCATACAGGCCACACGAGCCTCACAGAGACGACACTGAACGCCACCTCTAAGCGTGGGCACCGTACTTAGCGATGCCTCACAAAAGGAGGAATAAAAAATCTGTTCCCAGGCGGGGTTCAAGGTACATTTGAGCGGGAAGCTGCGCCAGATGCTAATGTGAGCTCTCAAGGCCTACAAGGCCACATAAGATGTTCAAGGAATCGGATGGTCTCTTGCAAGTTTTGTAGAGATGTACACCTTTGTACTCCAGGTTACGCGAGGTTTTCGGGCGTATACACTCTGGATTGTCCATTCTAATCAACATTCCATGCGTCAGTCAGATCTACCTAGGTTCCTGTTATTCCCGAATTGAACGCCCAACCACCAGTGAAACTCAATCCCTGAAGTAAAAAAAAAAGGAAGAACTAACGCAGGACCCAGATGTCGTAATTCCTCTTTAATCATAAAACACGGGCCTGGCTATCTGTCCAGATGTAGTGTATCCCAAAACTTCGAAGCTGTCTTCACCCCTCCTGATTTTATTTCAATACCACCAAATTTCTGTATTCAAGTTCAGGGTGCGCTTTTCAATCGCTTCTAGTTGTACGTCCTTTCAGCGTTTGTCGCAGCCCACGACACTTTTAGACTTGGCTCAACCAAACACGCTACAGTCGACGGTTCGGGCATGCCTGGCCAATCTAAACCAGTAGTTTACCTATTGCCTCCTACGCACTGTCTAGGCTGAAGTACCGTAGCATGGCCCGCCCTGGGTCATCTCGGGCAACGATCCATTTTTCAGCGTAACTGAGCCGCACGGAAACAATATGTTCGCACTCTGGCCAACGACAAAACCCCTGATGAAATCGACATCTTCCCCGACGCAGCAATCAAAGGCACAACAGCATGTTGCTTGGACCTGTCCTGATATTCTACGGCTACCTATTTATGCCGGTGGTGCCAGGCATTTAACTACACGTAGGTTCTCCGCAGAGAGAGGTCTCGTGTAGTGTTGACAAAACAAAATTCATTCCTCGTTGATTTTTGTGCGGTCTCGCTTTGGGAACTTGATAAGCACTTTTCAGTAGTTAAAGGAACTATGAAGACAAAATACAAGTTGGGTTTATTAGAATGACTGCTTAGTCCCGATAACAATGATACCAATATCATCGCAATCTTCGAACAAATAACGGAGATATTAAAGAAAACGTGTGAAGCAGTCGCGACCCCCTAGCCAATTTCCCGAAACTTTTCTATGACGTCACGGAGCCTTGTTCGTGCGATTGGTGGCCGCCTAACTGACCTGTCGCGAGGACACATGACTGGACGTCTGTAGTGGGGCCTCTAGTTCTATTTGACCGCATCACTTGACTGCTAACGTGCAGTTAACGCACTGAAAATTATGTTTTATTGTTGGCCCGTATGACGTGTCATTATTGCTCATAACACGTCACTGTGGCGCAAAATTTGAAAGCTTTTAAATGCTTCTTGCTTTTTTTTTTCGTTAAAAAACATCTTTTGTGGCTGTAACGGAGCTGAGTGAGATACTGAATCCTAGTTCCTTCAAATTAAACGAAGTTGTATTTTTCTCTTCATGGCTCCTTCAATGGGCGGTAAACGAGGATATTTTAAACAGAGGCTTCGGAAAGGAAGCCGCTTCCCCTGGTCGGAATTTCGCATTTGTCCCTCGCGTTACGAAGCTACATTGCGTCACAGGAGGCACACATTGCTCATATGCAAAGTGGTCGGGGCGATCTTCGCGTTGCGCCATTGCCACGGACGCTGCCGCTTCTAGGCCGCAAATAAGTACACAATAATATAAACTAAGAAAACATCGTGGATTAACGCATTATTACCCGAAATTAATAAAAGCGCGATCAAGTGTCTATTTATAGGCATTTCCAGGGGCTTCGGGCTCCCTATTTTGACTACTTTCGGTATCAATGCCAGGCTGATACTGAAGCTAGTTACGAGAGGGGGCAAAGCACGGGGCAACCGGTTTTATGATGGTCGCATTACAAAGTGCTTTGCAGCAGTTTCGTAAACCCCGAAAAGCTGTGATAACGTCAGTGGAGGCGTTTGTATCGTATGATTTGTTTTAACACTGATGTTTAACTTTATTTTCCTTTGAATGACAGTTAACACGGTTCAGTTGTATAATCATCGTAGCGGTTAAAAGAGGTGAACTAGATTTTATGTGCCACGTAAAAGATCAGGAGAGTGGACCCTTGGTGCTTGGAGCGTAGTGGTGCATGGCTATACGTATCCTGAAAAACTGTGATTGCAGCCTTCCATAACATTGTTAGTTGTTAGTAGGGTGCCTGATATCCTTAAAGTTTTCAAGGAGTGTGGCTATGGGCTCAAGTTCCCGTTTGAACTTCCAAATAAAGACCAAATCCAGTTTCTGGATCTTACGCTGGCTCTTCAGGGTAATCATGCATGCTGGGAGTACAGCCCTAGGTCACAAAAGCCTGTACTGAACTTTAACTCTGGGCACTCTCAAATTGTGAAGCCAGGCATAGCTGCCTCCTATCTCCGCAACGTATTTGCAAAGTCCTCTGCGCATAAGTATCATAACAGTTTTAGTGCACAAATGGAAAGGTTGAGGAAGGCTGGTTATGATAAGCAAGTTATGCGTCTCGCAGTTGGAAAAGTTCAGAAATGGGTGAAATGTGGGTCTCTGAAGCGAGAAAAGCGTCAGATTGAATCCCAAAAGAAAATCTTCTCTGTCATGCCCTATGTACACAGATTGTCAGATGAATTAAAAAAAATGTAGCTAGAAGGTACGGAGTAAACGTATTGTTTTCTGCCCCGCATAAACTAGGTCGAGTGTGCAACGCAGTTCACAATAAGTTATCAGGAGCCGCCAAGCAAACACGCTGTGGAATCAAACAGGTGTCGCCATTAGTTCCTTGTAGCGTGGCTGTGGTGTATATTATCCCGTTTTCGTGCCACCAAAAAGTGTATATCGGACAAACGGGGCGCTGCCTAAACCTGAGACTAATGGAGCACAAGCGCACGTAGCAAGGTGACAAGTATTCCCATGTTGCTCAGCATTGTGCAAAGTGTGGGTGTGTCCCCGTCCTTCAAGACACCGTAGTAATTGCTAAGCACAATGACCAACGTGTACGGGAAATAATAGAAGCGTATCAAATCAGAAAAAAAACGGAGACAAGTGCATCAGCGTTCCGTCAGTGTCGTTAGCTGACAGTGAATATGTGCTCTTGACTGGTCGCGGTGCGCGCTGGTGTGGCCCTTGGCACGTGCATTTTGTCTTTTGTAATCGCGTTTGCCAAGGTGATAGAGTGAGTTTGTATTATTATGCTGTAATCGCGGATAACATGATGGCAAGCCACGTGACTCTGCAGAGTGCAATATATATATATGTGTGTTTTTTTTTCAATAAATATCAGTTGCGAGTTCAGCGCTGCGTTGTCACTAATTCTTCTTTTGTCCCGTCCTTCTTGCGCTGCCTGTTCGATATGGTTTCATAACATTGCCAAGTTACGAAAATACTGCATGAGGAAATAGAAGCCTAAGCGGACGAAGCAAACTTTATTTGTTTACATCATGTAGATGTGCCACGTAAGAGAACAGGAGTCTAGAGTCTTGGTGCTTGGAGCGGAGTGGAGCATGGTTATACATATAAAAAAAACTGTGATTGTAGGCTTTCATAACATTGCCAAGTTACGAAAATTCTGCATGACGAAGCAAACTTTATTTGTTTACGTCATGTAGATTAGAACGAGAGTCACGACCATTTCTTTTTCGCCTGACCGCACGTGCCCAATTGAGATTGATCTTCCGCAAGCATGTGGATTGTTTTGTTTTAAAACTGCAAATGTTAGTGTCGATATTAAACGAAGATACAGAATATCTGCTAGATTAATACATTAAGCCCAGTTTATGCATATACTTCGTGAACGCGGCTGCGTTAGCAATTATCGGCACATGCCGGCGATTGGTGCACATATGAGCGGCTTTGGCGTGCTATAAACGTTTTTATGAAACTGAAACCATGAAGAATTGATTATAATCGGATATTTGTTTTTTTTTGTTTATGTTTATAACCATATGTTTGTAACCACAGCCTAGTTCCGACTACCGACGCAAAAGCCATATCGTGATGAATGGACGTACAACAAAAACGGCGTGTCACGCAGTTCGGTTGACTGAGACGTGAAATGACGTTATTCTTTAAAGTTACTGCGACAGTTGCGGCAACAGTCTGAACCCGGCATAAGCTGCAATTATGGATTTTTACGTATCTAGAAAAAAGGCGTCTTTTCGACCGCTAGGGGCGACGACTGAAAGCTATGCTCAGTGAACTCGGTTAGAACGACCTACACAGGCTTGGCAGTAATGAAATTACAGTAAATAAATTACAGCAATTAAAATATTTTCTCGTGTAATGAGTAATGTAATGAGTTACTTTTGGGTGCTGGTAATTTAGTAATGTAATAAATTTCTTCACACCAGTAATTTCATGGAAATTACTCATTACTTTCCCAATTACTTTTGACTACGATGTAGCCTGTCCGCTGCTCTTGCGGCATAAAAAGAAAAAGTTCTCCACGAAAAATAACTAATCACAGCGAGAAAGACGATACCGACAGAAGAATAACCACAGGATAAGCGCTGACTCTCAACTGAATTTATTGAAAACCGGCCACACAAATTTACACCGAAGGCAAATAACGTCACACCTGTCAAATTTGCATACAAAAACAGGGAAAAAAAAGAAAAGAGAAAAAGCAAGAAAAAAAGGAAAACATGACTCATTTGTCGTCCATGAACTGGACCTCTTTATCAGTAACCACCCCTGAAGGGTGGCTCACGCACTCATTCGCCCTTTTGCTAATATGATGGGTTTCTACTATCTCTCGGTGTAACTGCTTCGGGTGCTTGGTAACAATATCAGTTTCTTCAAACACCGGGTGGCAGCCGCACGTGTGGCAGTGTCAGGGCAAAGGCGGTCGCGGACGTTTGTCGAAGGAGAGCGCAGGCTCTCGCCATCTAACGTTTGCACACCTGCCAGTCTGCCCTGTGTATGACGCGCCACACGACACAGGGACTCGGTACACGACGCCGGTTTGGCAGTCCATGTATCTGTGCTCATGCTTCGTGCCACACCTTGATTTTGCTACCCCTCCTGTCAACAAAGCCTTTGTTTGTGCGGCAGCGCACATTCCCTCAAGTTTACGTGGGGCGAAGTGTACTCGAAGGGTACTCGAAGGGTACCCGAAAATGAAAAAGTTCTTCATTATGTTCAACACAACCCTGCCCCCATCCGCGCCAGCGGAGAGTATTTTTAGCAAGGCAAAAGTCACTGTCGTACAAACGGGGACACCTTTACGATGCCCACTTTGAATTCCAGCCTCTCTGAGATGTAATAAAGATATCTAACATGTCAATGTATAGCGCTGTAAATAAACTGTACATAAGTTGGTATATAAACAAATATTTTTGAGATTGCACTGTATATGTGTATGAGTGTAAATAAAGTGCATTTGAGTTGGCAGTGTATCAGATGAATTTTCGTTAATGTAATTTCAAAGTAATTTCATTACTTCTGAAAAGTAATTGTAATGTAATGTCATTATTATCGTCCACCTGTAATTTTGTAATGTAATTTATTTACATTTGAGAAAATTACAGGAAACTAATGAGTAATGTAATTTAATTACTCTTTGGAAGTAGTTTTGCCATCTCTGGACCTACAACGCCACCGTGAACCCCAAAGCGGGTGCTCATATCTATCTCGCTATAACGCAAGTTCACTTAAAAAGGTCGCTTACCCGCGCGGACTTTGACGTCTCTGCTGACGATGGTGCCGACGCTGTTGGTTGCCGAGCAGCGGTAGGTGGCGTGGTGCACCTCGGGGACGTACTCGCGTTCCCCGAACGCGCGGAACACTAGCGAGCCGTCCGGGAGCACGTGGCGTAATCCTTTCATCGTCGACGCCCCCACCGAACTGTCCCCGGTCTTGGACGCGCTGCTGGACACGGAGGCTGACGACGTGGCCGCCCCTCCCTGGGCCGCCAGGGCCTGGTCGTGGTGCGCGTGCCACGTGACAGAGGGTCGCGGCGAACCGGACACGGAGCAGGAAACGTGGGCGCCCGTCGCGTTGCTGAACACCACGTGGTTCGGAGGCTCCACCACGAACACCGGCCGCGACAGCTCTGTAAAAATTGGGGGCAAGGGAAGGATCAGAACCTCACTCTAGGTGGCCATTTAGGGAACACGATCTCAGAACAATAGAAATACTAGGCTAATTCATCTTCTTCATGCCTTGGCAGCATCATAGAATTTGAGTACACCTAGTGGGTATACAACTTAGAAAGGAAACGCACTCGTGCCCGCCCGCCCGCCCGCCCGCTTGCCCGCTCGCACACACACACACACACACACACACACACGTACACACACCTACAACATTATCACGACTGACACCAGCACCAGCATCCCAACCGCCACCACCACCTCATTATCACAGTCGTCGCCGTCGTCATCATGATCTATTACGCATGCAAGCAATACGAAAACAATATTTTAAAAATTTGGAATGCCCTCTAACTTCGAGATCCTGCCTTCTCACAGCCTCGCAATCCCTCGGAGTACCAAACACTTCGCATATGTTTTACTGACTGGCTGCATTGACTTCGCGTCAGCCGATCACCAACATTCTACATCGACACCTCCTACCACCCCACATTCCATACATCTAAGAGAGGTAGCCCGCTCCTTCAATGGATCTTTGCCTGATCCTCTGGAATCGCTTCACCCTGCACATTGCTCACGTGCGGGGCCCTAATCCTGCAGAGTACCCGTTTAAGAGCAAGCCCATTTATAGCCCCTAAGAACACCAGTCTCGGCAGCCTGGCGCCCCATTTTGTTGCAACAACAAGGCGAGCCAGCAAGCGCCTCGCACGCGGTACATTATTGCTGCGCTTTCGAAGGCTGTCATTGCTTGCCCAGTTAAAACAAAAGCATAAATTAAGGATATGGGTGCTCCGATGATTGGACTAATGAGTGAGAGGGGGAACGGGCTTCGGAAGAGTCACGGAAAACGCACGCGAGTGCATGTAAGCGAACTCCAGTGCCCATCAGCAGCGAAAGCTGGACTATCCGATTTATCTTTCCACCATGGAGAATATCAGTAATGTTTTAGATGACTCCTACATTAAGTTGAAGACCATCTGTTTTTATCGGAGCAGCCTTCAATGGGACGAAAAGCCGGCTTTGTTACATTTGTCAGTAGTTTAACAGCGGTATATATATATAAGTAGCAAGCATAAATGTGGTAACCGTATTAGCAAAGTTCAAGACAAGCAAGAGCAGCGTTGCCAATTTTTGCCAGTGCAGGTCCAAGGATCACTAAATACAGCAGTTTACGGTACCTACGATCACTGTATCGCCACCGCTATAAAGACAATAAAACTAGAACCAATAAAAGTCGAACCGATACCCCGACATTGCTAAAGCGCTAAGTGAGCGCCCTGTGGCTTTTAAGGCAGTTATAATCACTAATAGGATAGTTTTAGCCCGAGCATTTCAGTTTCCTACAACTTATAAACTACGTAAACACGCCCTTTTGATGAAATGGTACTTCAGAACATGATGACTTCTAAACACATTGCAAACACTAACTGAACCGTTTTCTGGAATAATTCGTCTTCTATTTTCCTAGGGCACGTGGGAGTAGGTGACACCACCACGTATCACAAAAGCTTACCTGGAAGGAGCTTTCAAAAAAAAAAAAGACATTATACTTTTTGCCAAGGACTTAGGTCGCACAAAAGCTCGTTTTCTTTTCGCAACTTGCACGTGCAATGTTCCTACCACGCACACCTTTCAAGTAACATAAGTGAAATAAAGAAAAAAATTATCGGGACCGTTTAGTCTGGTAATACCTGGCGTAGTATTATGGCAGGTATCTTCCACATACACGTATCATCGTCAATCTGTCTTAACAGAATTATATTTTTCTTAATTCATCTTAATCTACCTGAGCTAGCATTGATATCCATTAATTCCACCTTTATGCACGTTAATCTACCGAAATACAACTTAGTCCACTTTAGTCCACATTAATCTGCCTAAATAAACTAAACCTCATTATTCTTTTCACTCAACGTGATCTCAACTTAATCCATCTTAATCTCTCCCTACTAATCATTACTACCAATCACCAATCAGTCATTGTTCAACTTTATTTTATCTTATTCCCCCTCAATACGTCTTTTTCACATTATCCACCCTTATCGCACCTTAATGCACACTAATAGTTAAAAATTAATTTGGTAATCATTATCATCTTCTATACACGGCTGGTTTGCTTTGGTTTATCTTCTGGCCTACTTTGAGTTTTCCTGTTGTTACTTTTTGAGTCCTACAAAGCCTTCTTTGGTAAAAGAAAGTGGCGGCAGATGCACGGCGAGAAGTAGCAATTTTCTGGGTATAACCTTTGTCCACGAAGAATATTGGTAAGAAGCCTTTGTCAAAGGATATTTACAAAAAATTCACAGCATATCCACGGGGTGAATGATGATGAGTGGGCGAAGCTCCTGAGGGGAAATCATCGGTAAAACCGCGCGCCGCAACCTCCACGGCCGCCGTGGAGGTTGCGGCGGACGCCGTGGTTTGACGCGCCGCTCAGTTTTCGTCCACCCCAACCTCCATGCAACGTGACCCGGCGAACGCCGCCGATGGTCCGGTCGCGTTCGCCGCCGCGCGTTCGACATCTAGCTCGCGTAGATCGCCGACGAACAGCCGTATTTTCGACGCCGGCGGCGGAGCGGCCGCCGCCGGGCGACGTTCGCCGCCTTTTCGCCTACATTTCGCTGCATGGAGGTCGGCCTTTATCCATCGGGCGACTCCGAGCGCGCGTCAACAGCGAACGGATTTTATTACAACGCTCCCCGCCATCTAGTAAACAATCCAAGAACTAAACTAGAGGTAGCCACGCCATCTAGTAAACAATCCAAGAACTAAACTAGAGGTGGCTACATACATACGTCGAGGATGGACAGACCCACGCCTTAAGGAGCTTCGCCCCTAAAAAAGCATTGCGTGGCAAAATTCCACCCAAGCTGGTATTCCCACGTGCGCCTTGAATAGGACTTCAACCGAGTACAGAGCACTCTGCTGACGCGTGTAACTTGGTTGATTGTAGGGTTTAACGCGCCAACGCAACGCAGGCGATGAGGCGCGCCATAGAGGAGGGCACCGGATTAATTTTGACTACCTGGGGATCTTTAACGTGCACCTAAATTTCGCACACACGGGCGTCTTTACTTTTCGCGTCCATCAGAAAAGCGACCGCCGTGGCCGGGGATCGCACCCGCGTCCTCGTACTCAGCAGCGCAACGCCTTAGCCACAGAGCCACCGCGGCGGGATCCGACGCGTGTAACCGTCCTACAAGTTTATCCACAAAGCTTAATACTCCCATAATCATTTAGCAGAAGCGAGCGTCGGAGGAGAAACACTTCACCCGAAAGCGGGCCTACAAGGCTATTTCGCGAAGCACGCCTCTAAAAGAACTTTAAAAAGCGCGAGTCGTCTAAATTGAAGCCCTGAAGTACGTCTACTACAGCCCACCTATAGAAGAACACGTTTTAAATGCACATTTTCTGAAGGTGCGTCTTTCAACGACTCTCGTGCTTCTGTCATTTCCAGTGCGATTTAAATGCTAGCGCGTTGCAAATATTTCTTGAACTTCGCCCATTGCTTTTCACCTTGCGAATAGCGATACGGGACGTTGTAACGAACAATTCTAGGCGGTTATACTATTGTGAACAACGCATTCATGGCAATCGTCCATGCTTGCAGTAAGAGTGCTGGTAAGTTTTCTTGTTTACTTTAGTTGAAATACCTTCGCAGCGTTTCAATGTGAGCTGCTGATGCTGATAACTTGCCGTAAGATGTGAGCGTCCAACAAGTATGCTCGTCGTGGTATTTCAAGAATGTACTGTGCAACAATTTATTACTGACGCGTGTTATGTTGTTTACCAGAGTATTCAACATCGTTGGTAGCCTGAGTGTCTTTAAGCTTGCAACCTCCACAGTTTTCAAGCGCTGTTTAGCTACTTTACAGACCTTAAAGCCCACAGAAGAAACGGCTTTCCAGGAGTAGTCAATACTACCGGCCGTGTACGTGCCCAGTTTTCTATTGAAGCTTGAAATCTAAACATACATTGCAATGAAAATACACTGGTGCATAAAACGTGCAATGATTTTCAAAGTGCACTAAGAGCTTGAATAATAACTTTACTAGTATAGTAACCAAAATGGTAAAATGGCAAAATGGTAATCGTAAAATCCACTGTAGGTCTCTCGAAAGGGAGAGAGAGTGAAATAACCTTCCTTTCTGGAGAGAGAGAGATAGAGATAGAGATAGAGATAAAGAAAGAAAGAAAGAAAGAAAGAAAGAAAGATAGATAGATAGATAGATAGATAGATAGATAGATAGATAGATAGATAGATAGATAGATAGATAGATAGATAGATAGATAGATAGATAGATAGATAGATAGATAGATAGATAGATAGATAGATAGATAGATAGATAGATAGAGAGAGAGAGAGAGAGAGAGAGAGAGAGAGAGAGAGAGAGAGAGAGAGAGAGAGAGACTAGCACCTCTTCAAGGAAGCAAAAAGTATTGCCATCTGAGCGGAGCACTGTTCATCGCACGCAACGGTAGCCAAATAATGGTTTCGTTCGGTTATTTCTTTCGCTTCGATCCACCAACATAAGACCTACACTCCGAGAGACAGCACTGGCCAGCTACGAAACGGCTCATCAGCGAATGCCGGTAGATCAGGCACAAGTGGGGGCCAGGAAACAGGGAACCCTGGACTGAGGACTTCACCCACTTTCAGAAACAAAAAACAATAACGGCAATAACGTTTTACCGTGTATCTCCCTTTCTATCTCCATTTGTTATATTGTGCAACATTTCCGTAACTATGGTTATGTAAATAATTTTAAAGAAGCCTAATGGGGCTAGCAGACCCACCAATCATTTCCAATAATTTCCAAGAAGCCTAGCTTAGATTCTGTAACAGCAACTTGGTCGCTTAAAATGACATTTAAATAGGACCTGCAATGTGATAACTGATCACAGCAAGTCCTTGGGTCATCTGCAGCCCTTTCCTAGGCTCAACTACAGGGAAAACATTGGTTCAAAACACCTCCCCGAGGTGTTTAATGATTGCTAAAAGGATTGACCCAGAGATCCGAGAGTCGCGGGTAATAAATATGTCAATCGCATGCAGCCAACCTCACAGAACACGGCGGAGCAAGGAAAATAGGCAAGAATAAACAGAAGCGATGAGGAATAGCCATAACCATGCACATTCTGTAAAAAGAAACCACTAAACTTCGGGAAATTTAAACGCAGCCTTCCATGTTGTTGCCTTTGGCCCTTTTAATTAATTAAGGAGCAAATCACTCCTCTTGCAGGTGGTCCGGACAGGTGACCCGGCACAGATCCGAATACGCCTGCTACGACGAAATGTTCACATCAAACGCCCGTCGGAACGTGAGAAAGCTCCTTGCAGCCGACATGCCTGTATATGCTGGTAACATGCCCGAAAGAAACAAAATCTGTGAAGTGTTCGTAACCGTAATTAAAGGGATTGAGTAAGAACGGTTGTTACGAAAGCAGCATCCTGTTCTGTGTTTCTACAAAGCGACCCCACCTGCTTAATTCACACGATATGCACACTACGTAATCACCCAAAAGCACGATGTGTCGCGGGTACCGTTTCGCAAGACGCATAATGAGAACGCATGCCTGTTTGATTAGTCAGGACGGCCGGCTAAGGCAGAACAAAAGCTTGTGTTTCCACACGCACGCTAAAAGCCTCTGTGCGGATATCGCATTACGCCTTCGTTATATTACGTAACCAGGACACTAGCTGAAACTCTGGCCGTGGGCGGGTGCTGTTATTCGGCTGGGTAGCGCTATTGATTTGTTTTTATGTGCAGCGTAATAGGTAGCTAGAGACGGGAAGCCATCAAAAGGCAGTTTTTAGGGGTATGGTAAGTGTCGTATTTCGTGAGAATGGGCACCCCTACGTTAGGTTCCTATCCAAAAAGAAAAAAAAAGGTTTGGTAATTAGATAGTCTAAGTGGTCTTCGTTCATCTACGTCCTAACTGGACTTATCTCCTAAAAATAAGGTCCTAATTCTTTGAGGTTCTGGCATTTGATCAGACGTAGTTTCCGTCCTGTTTTTTTGTCACTGAAGTTCGCTATTCACTGTCCATGAGTCATGCAAATTTTCTCTATACTGTATCCGTATATTCCCACAGGCCACAGCCGTGTTTAAGCTCAGAACTTGCTGCCTTGCGCTCCGCTTTGCAGTACATTATTGGGCGAGAACCTTCTGTGTGGGTGATTTTCACAGATTCACGAGCGGCGCTTCAACAACTGGCATCATTTCCGCGCGAACAACTGGCCCACGAAATACACACCCTGCATACACAGGCTGTCAGCTCGCGTCACGAGGTCGTGTTACAGTGGCTACCTGGACATTGTGGGGTGAATGGGAATGTGATGGCCGACGAAATAGCTTGCGCGGCCCACACCCAATCTCAGGTCATCATCCCGATTCCTTTCTCTCGACGTGACGCCGCGACACTTGCGTACTCCGTGGCGCGGCAGGTACAATTCTCAATCTGGACGGATGTATCAAACAATTAGCCGTTGTACAGAATTGATCCCGCTTGCAGCTTCCGAATGCCGTGTGGCCTTGGAAAGCACGACGAAGCAATTGTTCACCGCCTCCGCCTCAACGTCGCTTCTACCGGCCACTACCTGTACAAGATGCGCCGAGTTGCCTCCCCTCACTGTCACGTATGCAGTGTTCGTGAGGACATAGAATATGTACTGTGTGTGTGTGTCCCCGTTACGACACCCCGCGGCTAACCTTGAAGACGACCATGGGACAGCGTGCTGATGCACCACTGAAACTTTGCGACGCCATTGGCCCATGGCAGTCAACTGCCGCGGCAACACGGAGTACACGGGCCTTGGTGTCATTTCTCCGTGACTCCGGCCTGAACAAAGTGCTGTGACCGTTTGCCTTAACTATATCACTGTGCGTGTGCTGTGTGCACGAACCTGCGTCGGTCAGTTCGTGTGTGCTTATTTGTGTTTGTAGTGTCTGTATGAGTTTTTGTGTCATCGCTTCCTCTCACTTTTGCACCTCTCATATTCATGTGGAGTAGCAAGCCAAGCTTGCTGCCAGGCTGACTTCTCCTCATCATTAAAGGCATTCCCCCTCCTCCTCCTTACCCAATGACGAGAATTCATCGTTTGTTTGTAAAGGCCATACATTTTCTTTGTAAAGCAGTCACGTGATATTTTATTGCTTCTCTTTGTTTATTTCTTCCAGCTCAGAGACTCGGCCAAAATGTACGCAGCGGGCTGTTACTGCAAGAGCGAAACTTCCAACTGCTGTTACTGCAAGAGCGAAACTTCCAACTGCCATCAAGAAGAACTCCCGTTCTTCTGAGAGGAGTGTTGCTTGTTTATAAAACGTACTAGACACGTGTAAATGGATATTGACCCGAATGTTAGGCAAAGAGTGATTGGGAAGCTAGAGAAAACGCTGCGCGAGTGCTAATATACACAAGTCACTTGTTTCTTTCAGTGAGTGAGTGTGCAGCCAGCACTGTGTGCTCGCTTGTAAAATAGAAACATGAGATCAACAACTGGTGGCGTCACTTAACGACTTCGTATGTATGTATGTATGTATGTATGTATGTATGTATGTATGTATGTATGTATGTATGTATGTATGTATGTATGTATGTATGTATGTATGTATGTATGTATGTATGTATGTATGTATGTATGTATGTATGTATGTATGTATGTATGTATGTATGTATGTATGTATGTATGTATGTATGTATGTATGTATGTATGTATGTATGTATGTATGTATGTATGTATGTATGTATGTATGTATGTATGTATGTATGTATGTATGTATGTATGTATGTATGTATGTATGTATGTATGTATGTATGTATGCATGCATGTATGTATGTATGTATGGCCTTGAAGTTCAGCTGTCTGCAATAAGTGCTTTGAAAACAGAAATGTGTGCGCTAAAGGATACTGTAGTGAGACTAGAAAAAAACGTGTCGTATCTTTTGGGAAAGGTTGACGATTTAGAAAATAGGAGTAGAAAAAATAACTTGATTCTGTACGGTATCGAGGAAGACCCGTCTGAAACACCCGAAGAACTTGTCGAGAAGATAAAAACGAATGTTTTCGAAGAGAAGCTTAAAGTCTCGGTGAGCAGTATCGAAAGGTGCCACAGACTTGGCAAAAAGAACGAGAAAGCTCGCCCGGTTATAATTAAGCTCCTAGATTATCGTGACAAGGTAGAGATTTTGAAGTCGTGTCCAAAATTAAAAGGAACCCCGTTTTCGGTCTCGGAAGATTTTTCTAAGAAAGTGCGGGAAATTCGGAAAAAGCTCTGGCAGAGTTCTGCAGAAGAAAGAGAAGCTGGTAGTAAGGTCAAAATGATTTTTGATAAGCTAAGCATTGACAAGAAAATATACAGATGGGACGAAAAAAAAGGCAAGCGTTACAAGGTTTCCGGAAATTCCGAATGACTTCATAACAAAACGAAATCGCCTTTCATTATCTTAAACGTAAATTGCCGCAGCATTGTCAACAAATCAGTCCAGCTTGAGGGTCTCATACTGTCGCACGATGCTGATGTAGCCGTACTTACTGAAACGTGGTTAAGCAGTGAAATTTTTGATAGCGAATTTGTCCCAAAAGGCTATAACGTTTTCCGCAAGGACCGCGACCGAAGAGGAGGAGGAGTTGCGATACTTTTCAAGAACTCATTACATCCGCAACAATTGCCTGATATATTAGAAGTTGAAGGCATATTTTGCAAAGTCTATATAGGTAAAGTTCGTTATGTTATAGGTGCGGTTTATCGTCCCCCGAACTCTTCTGACAGTGTTCTGGATAAGCTTAGAACCTACTTGCGGCAAAATATAAAGCCACATGACAAACTCATCTTGTCAGGAGATTTTAACTTGCCTAATATTGACTGGGATAATTTTTCTTCTCATTCTACTAGCAATGCTAATCACGAAATGCTAGATATTGTTTTTTCGTTCGATTTACTGCACGTTGTTAAAGAATACACTAGAGAACTAAATGGTTCAAAATCTATCTTGGACTTATTCTTTTTGAGTGGCTCAATCCAAAACACGGCAATATGTGAAGTTACCAGCGGTATTTCGGATCACAGGGCAGTTTTGCTAACTTTTTTAGATATGTGTGTTGATCGCTGCAGTACAAAAACTTCCTTTCCGAATTTTTCCCGAGCTGACGATGAATCCATTCTGGATATCCTTGACTTTCATTACGATGATTTTAAACACTCGGGTAGCAGTGTGAATGACCTGTGGCTTACTTTTAAAGATATTGTCTTTGAATGCGTGGAGCGTTTCATACCGAAAATCGTTAAAAAAACTGAATGCCGGAACCCCTGGATTACAAGAGAAACGCTACATTTACAGCGAAAACTTAAGCGAATAAAAAGCAAAAGAGCGAAATCTCATGATAAAGCTGCTTATACACCGCTGATAGCTAACCTGTCGGGCGAACTTAAACTGCAAATTGCGCGCGACAAGGAAAGATACCACGAAACATCGCTTCCAACTTTTATCAAAACATCACCCGAGAAATTTTGGAGGCTGATCACGCCAACATCTCGCTCGATTGACGCATTCACGATAAGCGGCCAAAGAACATGCAATGAAGAAACAGTTTGTTCCGCCTTCAACAACCACTTCAAGTCTGTTTTTACTTGTGATAACGGCATCCTTCCAGATTTTTCAATATCGCTCCCACCTATTCCGGACTTAGTCATTTCCGAGAATGGCATTTTAAACTTACTGTTGAATCTGGATGTTAAAAAATCAACCGGGCCAGATGGCATTCCAAATGCCTTCTTGAAGCGCTACGCAGAATGGTGTTCTCGCTATTTGTTTATTTTGTATACCCGTTCGTTGAATGAGGGCCAACTGCCAGATGACTGGAGGATCGCCAAAATTAAGCCTTTACACAAAGCGGGAGACAAGTCATCTATTCCGAATTACCGACCGATTTCCCTTATATCAACACCATGTAAAATTCTAGAACACATTATTCATAAACATATAATTAGCTTCCTTAATTCTCATAACGTATTAACAAATGTTCAACATGGGTTCAGGCGGGGCTTTTCAACGAATACTCAATTAGTGGAAATTACGCATGACTTTGCTCAAGCAATTAACGAAGGGAAGCAGACGGATGCCATATTTATGGATTTTCAAAAAGCCTTCGATAAAGTTTCGCATGCTAAATTACTTCACAAATTAACTTGTATTCTACAAAATAAAAAGATCCTTGACTGGATAACAGCATACCTAACAAATAGGCGTCAATTCGTTACGGTAAACAATACATCTTCTAAACACGCTCCTGTAAACTCAGGCGTTCCTCAGGGATCCGTCCTTGGGCCTCTTTTTTTTCTGTTATATATAAATGATATCGTCACTGACCTTTCTGTTCACATTAGGTTGTATGCCGATGACTGTGTCTTATATGAAAAGATCACCTCAGTTGACGATCAAATTAAACTAAATCGGAACTTTCTAAAAGTAATTTCGTGGTGTGACAAATGGCAGATGCCTGTTAATTTTGCTAAAACAGTCTTTATGAGAATTACCCTTAAAAAAGACCCTCTTTTGTTCCAGTACTCCACCAACAATATAATTCTGTCAGAAGTAACTCAATACAAGTACCTTGGTCTCTGGATTACAAAAAATCTATCCTGGTCGAAACACATAGATTTTGTAGTAGCTAAATCTCTCCGTAAACTTTTTTTCCTAAGGCGTTCTTTAAGATCAACCACACCAACTATTCGTCTCCTCGCTTACAATGCCATTATCTGCCCTATACTGGAGTATGCTGTGGTCATATGGGACCCGTTCACTCAGACTGATATCCAAAAACTTGAAAGGGTGCAAAAAAAGGTTGTTAGGTTCATTTATAACTCGTACGGTCCTACTTCGATTACAAACCTTCTCTTGAAAAGCAAATTGCCAAACATTCCGGACCATAATCGAATATTGCGCTTAAAATTTCTCTTCCAGTTGATAAAAGGTCACTATGCAGTTGACACATCACATATCGTTCACTTTTCATCGGGTTACGCGACAAGACAGAGACACAACCTTACTATCTCTCCATTGATGCAACGAACCAATTGTTTCAAATATTCTTTTTTTCCTAGGACAATCGTGGATTGGAATAATCTACATAACGATGTTGTTACCCTAAGTACATTGTCTGCTTTTGAAGATTCACTGTAGAAATGATTGTCATCTATGTTTGTACCTTGCTTTTTGTTGATTCTCTTGTCTCGAAGAATCACTGCAGCTATCAGTTACATAAGTTTGTACTTCATTTGTTTTTGATTGTTTGTTTGCCTGTTACCACTGATGTTCATGTTTTGTACCACCCCTGCTATGATCTTGTAAAAGATCGCAGTATCAATAAATAAATAAAAAAAAATGTATGCATGCATGTATGTATGTATGTATGTATGTATGTATGTATGTATGTATGCATATGTATGTATGTATGTATGTATGTATGTATGTATGTATGTATGTATGTATGTATGTATGTATGTATGTATGTATGTATGTATGTATGTATGTATGTATGTATGCACGTACGTATGTATGTATTGCCGCATTCATGCATGTATGCAGGCATTTACGCAAGGGGGAATGTATGTACATGTATGTATTTATGCATGTGTGCGCATGTATGTACCACCTACGTACGAATGTATGTATGTAAAAGTGGGTGACTGTGTGTTTCCCCCCCGTCCGTTTGTCCGTCCGACCTTGTTCTCCAGGGACAAGAGATCTGCGTAATGACGGCGTTTTTTTCTCATTGAGCTAATGTTAAAGATGTCTTGCTTTCGCCCATAAGCCGTCGCGTTCATGAAGAGTAATCCTAGATTTTAAGGAACAAGTACCTTGCAATTTGTGATTATGCCCGGACATGGTCTTTAAATGGCTCAACTTCCTCATACGTGTGTCTTTATCAAGACTGCGTAAAGCGAGAAATATCGTTCTAAGGGGCGCGGCAAAAGCACTCAAAATATCAAAACCCTACAAAAAATCACGGTCATTCTTAAATAGACAATGACGAATCGTGCAGGACAAGAAAAGTATTCTTGTCACGTTACAATGACAAAAAGCGTATCCAAAGAAGCAGTCCGATATGTGACGGGCCTGTGAAAGGCGTAGCCAGTTTGTCCGAGCGTCCACGCGTCAGCCGCCAGTCGTTTCAGGGAGCCTAAGCCCCGGCTACCCGCCCGCGGCAGGCAGCGTCTGGAGCGCCTTTTGCTTGCGTTCCTTCGGCTGGAGCCGTGCGAGATAAGCCGCACGCACTCCCCGGAGAAATTAGTCACGTCCTGAGAGGAGCCCGGAGTCGCGGATGAGAAATGACCTGTGCTGACAGCACAGGCGCCACGGCTCGTTTCCGTGCTCCCGGCCCGCTCCACACGCTCCGTCCTCGTTAGGGACGAAATTACGCATACGGCGGTGCAGCCACGCTCGGGGGTACTGCACAGCAGACTGGGCCTTCCCGAACCAGCGAAGAAGAAGTTGCGAACTGAATGGCGCATTGCGTTTGGTAGGTATATGGTACGTAATCTCTTGTTTGTTCGTCAACTGTGCGGTGGCATTACCTAATGTCCTTACAAACAGTGCAGGGGCTTTGGGCACGGCGCTGGTAAATCTTCAAAGTCAACGTGTTTAAAAAAAAATGAGAGCAGAAATTTTGATATTTGTCATAATGGAAAGTATTCTTTCCAACCGCCCTGCTACCCACTCTTCTTGACCACCTAATCACGATCAGGGGGCAGGTCGTTTGATCTCAACCTCATGTAGCGTAGGCGCGGACTTGGGTTGCGAAATAAATGTTTACTCTTTCACTCCCCCGCCCACCCCCCCCACACACCTACCCACCTACCCGCCCGCCAGCCCGCCTGCCTGCCTGCCTGTCTGCCTGTCTGTCCACTTGCTCACCAACCCCTCCACCCACTAACTCACCCGTTCACTTACCTGTCTCCAAAATCATTTTATAATAATCCCCTCGAATCCAACGTATTTGATAAGGAATCGATCCGAAGAGTATTCCGGGATTGCGGAAAACGCGAAATACTTTTTGGAAAGATTCTGATCTGGCTTTTAAAATAAGGCTTTTTTTTTTGTCGCTTGCTGGCTCGTTCTTTTTCAAGACTGGTGGAAACTCTGAATTTTTCGGTGTCTAGATTAGAATAAGCTAAAATATGTGTATAGTGCACGAAGTAGCGGGGAAGATATTTTTACCAGCATTTGCCGAAAGGGTAAACTGTTAATGAAGTTTCACTAATTATTCGGACTCTCCAGCACAGCCTACACCGGGGCGTTGGAAAGACTCCGATACAAGACAGCTATAGTTGTTAAAACTAACACGCAAGACCCCACAAGCATATCTCCGACTATGCCAGTCACATGAAAATGGAGAGGCTACTACACACGCGGTTTATTATTATGAGCGAGAAATGCAAGTTAAACCCCAGGTTGAACTTTTCGTGACGAGACATAGTGTGCGGGATGTGCCAAAGGAATCGTCGGATAGGTCGGGACCCCAAGTAATGAATCGAGAAAGAAGTTTGAGAATCCAGCAAGCAAGGCATCTAGGAATCGGCGCCTGACAGCATCCCCAACAATCACAAAGCCGGCAATCAAGCTTGCTGGGGCTGGAAAAAAAACATGCCTGTATTTTGTAACTAAAAACCCCTCAACATCCTTCGGGGAAGGGGGGGGGGAGGGGTACAGAGAATTTATTAAAACCCACATATCAGGGCGCAGCGGCTAGTGGTAACAGCGCTGCCCTAAGAACAGAACATTATTCAATCAGTTTTCATGCAACATGGTCATTCTATACGCTGCACAAAAATGTTTGGGGTGGCATCAAGCTACTACAAACCAAGTCACACAAAGTTCATCAGCGTTCAAAAAAATGGTTCGTAAACTATACTGAACTCAGTATGGCCCCAGAGAAACGCTCAGGATGTTGCTGCTGACCACTATAAAGCACGTAGACCGACGAAATCGGAAGGCTTCTTCTCCAAGAGCTGCCAACTCATGTTCCAAATGACTCATGAGAATCCACCGGGCACGCCACAGCTGTGGGAACATCTCCCGTTGCGGCTGGGCTCGAAGACATGCGGCACCACTTTTTCTCCACAAAACAATGCGCCTGCACACATCAGAAAGTTGACCAACACATCATTTGAACATGTGTTCATTCCAAGTGTGAGCTTGAACCGCCTGCTTAATAGAGTCCACAAAGTTCCCCTACACAACAGTGAAACAAGGCATGTTCTAATGTTTCATTGTGGCTGCAGTGCGGACACCGTGCGGAACGCACAACGCCGAATCTCGCCAGACGGCCCCACGTCGGGAGAACTTCCCAGCCACGTAACCATCCACATGGCCCAATATATTTACCTGAATGCGACCTGTGCTCTTCTTTGCTGCTTGCGATGTGCATTAGTCTTAACATAATCTTAGCCCTCTTAATTCTGCCGCAGCCAATAAAACTTGCATATACAATCCCAAATTCACACTCATGTAAGTACCAAGAGCTGTGACTTACTGGCTTCGAATTCTTCCCTTGAAGTACAATGGCTGGGTTTCATCCGCACTACCGGAAAAAGGATTTCATAACCCCGACATGCATACATACGCCCGCAGAAACTCAAAAATGAGCCGTTAGTGCAAAAGGGATTTAGACCCTCGAAGTAAACGCCCAAAAACTTCCCGTACAAGAATAAAATAAAAAAAACCCAAACCAAGTTCACGGCGGGAAGGTAAAACGCAGCCGATGCCCCATCCGTACAACCGATCTTATAGAGCTTTCCCTCAGGCTTATCAGAGGTAATCCTGCGTGACCGTGACAAAACGATGTGCTCGAAAAAGGTCACTTGCATGGCCTCGTCTTGCGCATATCGATCCCTCCACTCAGCGTACCTCTATGCTGCTAAAAAACGAGAAGAATTTTCCCAGAGGGTTGCTAAAAGGATGAAAAGCATAGAATTAGTTAAGCGCGTAAAGCCAGTCGCCGTGACTCGTGAGAGATCGGAAGTCTTGCTTGACAAAACAAGTCTGTGTGATATGACTAGTGGCAGTTTATTACACGAGCTCCGCGTTGCGTCGAGGTGTCATTGGACAATGCGAATGAGGCTGTCTGGGTAGACAAAATAGAATCAAACGAAGGAATGACTGTAGCTACCACAGGAAGCAGCACTGCAAACGCGTCCTGCGCATACTGCGGTGCCTTACTATCATTCCCACTGCAATGCCTTACTATCGGACCACGTAAGCCAGAATTGCACTGTCTCCTCCCACATACTGTTATTATAATGTTAAATTTGCCCTCGCCTGTATTTTCGTTTTATTTATTGTCATACATGGCTCCTTCAAACCCGGAAATGAGCGTTCAGTTGTTCTTTCTTTTTTCTGACGTTCTCATTGTTTTTATTTAAATGATGTGCATGCTTCCGTTTCCCCACTTTGAAAAACTACCCCATTTCCTGCTTTGAACAGCGTTGAGAGAGCAGCTTCTAGCGTAGCGGATGAACTAAAAAAACTCATGTGCTAGCATCACCCCGACATTCAGTCCGACGTTGTTGAATTCGTTAAAAAGGAGCGTCTGCCACCGTCTCTCGTATCGAGATTATTCCCGCGGTAAGACTGCCATAACCTGAACCACGCTGATGATAGTTTCGGAATACCCATTTTTCGCTGCTCTGCACTGACAACCTTTCGTGGAAAGTATGTTCCGCCTGATCATATGCGCTTCGTTCCACACTGAAAAACACGTTGAGCTCATTATTTCTACTGCAGCGCACTGGAATAATTTCTAAATTTCTCCGCCCGCACTCGACGAACTCGCTGCTCGCCGCCCGGTTTAATAACCAAGCGTACGTCATCCCGTATTCACTCTGTTCTGTAAGTTATTCCAAACCAAGCCGAAATGCAAAAAAAGAAAAAATCATTTTTACAGGAACTATTTTACCTAAAAATGTGCACGTGTCTCGTTCGAGCAAAAACACTTTCTCGCTATATAAGTAGCGAGAAAACGGTACTACGTCGCAAAAATCCGTAGAAGTGAGCTTTAGCGGAAGCAAGACCAAGAAATGCTTAGCCGTACGAGTGGTCTGAAAAAAAAAAAAAAGGTTTTGAAAGGTGGAAGGTCGGGGGAGAAGTGAGAAGCAGCCGTACTTGACATTGCGTGCGTGAACTGCAGTAATGCTGACGTTCATTACTACGCAGTAAACCATTTAAAAGCTGTTACTAGCGATATTAACGATCAGTATCATGCTGTCGACACAAAAATGTCGACAGCATGCGTGAATGACGTGTTTATTGAAACTTTGTGTCGGAGGCGAAATTTCTAAGTAATATGAAAAATAAAAGTGACATCGAGCAGTTCATCATTGCTCCACACAATGCGTAGAATATGGATGCAAAACGCGTCGATGTAAACAAAGGTTGGACTATGATTATGATGATGAATAAATCTTTATTTGTCAAGCTGGTGCAGATGTTAGGACTATGGATATATAAAAAAGTTGGCTCTTGAGTCTGATACACGATACTCTCACAAAATTCCAGAAAAGCAGCGGAGTGCCTTCTGCAACTTTTATTCTTCCGCAATATTTAACAATTCTATCTAATTGCAAGTAATTTTTCTCAATAATTTAAAGCAATTCTGTGAGTAAGCCTCTGAAGCCTAGAAATGCTGAATACTATCTGTATTTTTTTTCGCATTTCTGTAAATAGCCAAACGTTTTGTGCAGGTGCACGGCCGTCTGGAGCGTTCTGGCACAGTTATATGACATGTGGGTATAGTGAATGCAATAAATTATTTTTCCTGGCGTATAGTTGAGTCAATCGACCTTTCACACACGCCGAATTCCGGTCTTATGCGGCGACAGCGAATGCAGCCATGTATCTGACAAAGCGCCAGCGAAGACACTTATTAAAGGTTAACGCACCCTTATTAACGTATTTTTTTACCGAATCTCGCAGCGCTTTTCATTTCCCAGAGAAGCTTCATATGTCTAATCCTCCCAGTTTTCGCGTCCGCGTATGGGTCGAAAACTCGGGTACTTGCCTTAAGCACATGAAAGATTCATAAATATAATAAAAAAAGGCGTAGGGTCTTCATACCCTGATTTCCTGATAGTGCGCCTGAAAAAATGTCTTTCTAGCAGTGCACATTTGTATAAAGGTGAAGCTGCCTTTATAAAGGTAGCTGTAAGCTTGGTTATTGTAAGCCGGCTTTCCCACACTTGCGGTTTTGCAGTGAAGCATGGTTATTCTACGGAGGGAGTATGCGTACAGCCCCACTTTATACTCTCCACCCCCACCGCCGCCTCTACCCCGGGTTGGGCATACTGCTCGCCACGATAGGCGTATACCTGTCCCCGGCCATTGCGCAGCGCCGCATGCTCCCCGGCGGCCACCTATGCGGGCCACTAGAAGCTGCGCTGCGATTGGCGTAGCCGGGCAGTAATAAAACGATATTGTCTCTTCCGGCCAATCGTGTGTGTCCGTAGTCTGCGACGTACAGATCGGCCTACTGTCCTTATAAATTCAACATAACAAATCCCCAGCATAGCCAAACCCCAACATAGCAAATCCAACGAGACCGCCAGCTTTACTGCGCTCCCCTCTTGTAAGGGTGGAAGAGCTCAGGGTTTTTGCATGAGCAAAGAACCATAACAATCGATCCACGAATAAAATGCCTGATTCAGGAGTTGCCGTCGTCGATTGCGCGTTAAATCACGAGCCCGGTGTAGCTCTCCCCACTTATCGCCAATGAACTGCTTCCGAGGCGCCATTGCAACTGACGTACCACAACCGGCCTTTTTATCCGGAAAAGATCTTTACTTGCGTCGACAGTTTTCATTCACCGCACGTTCCCGTCGCTTGACACAAAGCGAGGCAGCAATGGCGACAGGAGGGGAGATTAGGGGAGGGAGGAGAGGAGACAGCCGAGGGGGAGGAGAAAGGGATGGGGCTCCTTGCAATAGAGTGGTTTGAATGGAATCAAATTGGATTGCATTTGGTAGGCAGCTGAGAGATAAGGGGTGAGCTAGACCTGGAAGTAACCGCGTTAGTGTCGGAGCGCAGTCGAAGAGGTGCCGCTACGTGTTGCGCGTATCTTCCTAGCATTTATAGAAGTCTTTATGTTCAATTGTGTCTATAAATTTTTCAACCTGGCCATAATTGCTCCAATAAGCAATTACGCATAAATGCGAGTTGAATTCCTTCTGAAGGAAAAGAAAAAGGAATGCAAATCACTGATATAGCGGGACGAAAAGGCACGTTTTTCTAGAGTGTATCCCACTGCATCAGTTTCATCGATAAATAAAAAGAAATGAAACACCACACTAACATTACGCAAACGCTAGGGAACATAAAAAACGATGACATTAGCCGTTATATATCTACTTCAAAAGACCATTGCTTCCGTTTTTTCTTCGAACTGTCGCCTGCTGTTCCTCAAATCCTGTCGCGAATGTGGCTGCCAAGAGTGGGTTTATACATCGGGTAACACTCCGGGAGCACTCAGGTTTTTTTTTCTCTTTTCCATCTTTTAGTAGTGGTTTTCATCCCGTTACCTCGCGGCAGAGCGCTAGAAAATTGAGACCATCTCTGGTTAATATGTTTGGCTTTCATTTCTACCCCTTTTCTTGATCTGTCACGTCGGTTAGAAGAGATGAATAAATAAAGTGGGTGGTGTACAAGTTCAGACGTGCAAGATCACCGCCTCCAGACGCAGGAACGAAGCGAAAATGTCGCCGAATAACAGCATTCGCACGACACGAAATAGTAAAGCGCTCCGGAGAGAAACAGCCTTCTTGCGACGCCGTGCGGAAAGATTGGTCGATACTATATAAGCAAAAAGGCATCCCTCGGGCGGCGGGCAGTGTGTCTTCCTTCTTAAGACGCGCCGCAGCGCCCTCAGGGACCGGACAACGCTGACCACTGTGTGCGTCGTAAAATGAAAACTGCCGCTCTAACGCGCACAACCTCCGTCTCCCACCAGGCCTCGAGGCCCCATCCCCCATTTAGATCCGCCCTAAAAAGTGTCCACAAACAACGCGAAGCAGACGAAACGACGAGAGCGACGCCGTGCGGAGGACAAAAGCAGCAATGGTCCGAAGAGGCCCACAAAACACGGCAAAACCTTTCTGGGTCAGTATGGCCGACGCAAACAGGCGAAAAACAATACCAAAGAGCGCATGAAGGGCACGCCGGGGCTCTGAAATACTCCGGAAAATACGGGGGACAAACAAAATATCAAAGTTGCGTCGTGGCTCAAAATCGCGACAAAGCTTTTGGAAGTTGTGAAGCGTACATGGGTGTGTTTTTTTAAAGCAAATTGGGACACACAACGTTCTCTCGAGTTTTGAGGCCGGGAGGTGCGAGTTTGAAACAAATGTAAAAGGGCGACGTGACAAAATAAACGATAGCAGGTGGAGAAGTAACTGGTGTAAGCTAAATAAGAGTGTGCGCTGTAAAAAAAAAAATGTCGTGATTAATGATCTGCGTCGGGCCAACTGTCGGGGCACTTTTTATCAGTTCCGGACAGCCTGACTCCACGAAAACAGTGGAAGTGCCTGCATCAGGCCACCGAGCCCGGCCCTAGAGGCGAAGGAGGCAACAGCGCGGTTAAAACAAGAAACTAACGCTAACGTTGCCGTAGGAACGTTGCATCGCGGCAATATGAAAGTGCCTGATCCGAAACTATGGGTTTGTGGTGTCGGCAGTTCAATATATTTTTTTTTAATTATTAGTCGCCCGCAGTGCGTTCTAGAACACTCAAATGAAAGTTAGCTTTCTTTCCACCTTTTTAAGAACATTAGACGTGACAGTTGTGAAATACAAGGAAGATTGTTGTAATATCTGTTAAATTGCGCAATCGCAAAAAAGAAGTTTCTGGTGCAGTTTCCACATATTGTTTTTTTTTTCATTTATAGTGAGTGGGCTGCAGTACGCTCAACTTTTTTTTTGTGTCTTAAACGTTGTGCGATGCTGACATCTACCACAGAGAAAACGCGGAATAGTTGCAAAAAAAAAAAAAACGTGAGAACGCTTGCCCGTGCACCGAACTTGTCCCCTCGAGCGATGTTATCAGTCCTAAAAGTTCCCGCCCATGAGTTTGCCTGTAGGGCTAAACCAAACAATATTTTTTGAGAACACACCGAAAAAACAGCGGGAGGATGGGGTGACGAAGGACAAAACAGCACTCCGTGTGTTCTTAACCGTCCAATATTCACCCTGTTTTTCCAGTGTGTACGGTTCAAACGAAGTAGCCCAACATGGTGGTGTATTATGCTGTATTCGGGTGGTCGCTCTGATACTCCGACTCGGAGTACGCCGATGCGCCGCTTCCCCCAATTCGAGCAAGAGTCACCGCTCCCCAACCGAACGCGTAACCGATCTTGGAGTAGCACGCGACCGTGACGACGCGGCGCGGCCAAAACGGCAACTGCAAACAGCCAGGCCGGCCAAGGTGTCTCAACAAATGGCGGCCTCCGTATCGGACGCGTTAGCTCCAAGCCAAAGTTCCCCGACATCAGCCGAGCGCCTGTTATTCGCAATGATTGAAGGTAAGAATAGGTGTGCACAACCTTGCGAACGTATTCCTGCACTTTGAACACTGGAAGTGGTTCGGCGAACAGTTCGGCGAACTTCGCAGCGTAAACGTGCGAGTCGTCGTCGTCTGCTGTCCTCCTCGGCGTCGATTTCGAGCTGCAGAAGTAGCGTAGACGGCTCCCCTACACTCAACAGGCGTCTCCGTTTCGACATGATGCGGGGAATAGCACGAGAAGCAAAATCGTCGAAACACTCCCACAACTAACCGCTGTCGAGGCCTCAGCACAGAAAGGGAGGATTCCGCGAACGCCACCGACTGGGCAGGCGAGCGGGGCGAGCCAGAGGCGAGCCGCGGCATGGCCGCGGCGGCTGGGGTCACGTGACCCAATCGCCTCCGGATTTCGGCGGCACTCCAACTTCGGAGTCAGAGCAGTCGGAGGTGCTCGGAGTGGAGTACGACGCTCTGAGACGACCAACCGAACATACGTCGAGCGCTCGATTTCGACCACCCGAACACGGAGTCGCTTTTCGGAGTGCTCTAGAGCGCTCTAAAACGACCACCCGAATACAGCATTAGTAAGATTCACTTCTTTCCGGAGTTCCTGAAAAGGTTGTTTGCAGCACCTCGCCAAATAGTATTAGCTCTCCAAAACTTAGCATGGCACTTATTAGATCGCGCCCTCACTGTCACATTTAACTGCGGGGCCCTTTGCCCCGCCATCGCGAACATTGTGGCAATCAAACTCGTTCAGAAAACAGATTATGAGGGTAGCAGTACGAACTACACTCTCAAAAATTCCCACTCGTCTGCTTCGCTGTAATGCTGCTAAATGACAAATCACTGTTATCAGGAGAACAAACAAAGGCAATAACAAGGCGAAGTTGAAGAGTCGACTCGAACAATGTCGTCTGTGCTATGGCATTAAAGCCCAATAGGGCTGCGGGGCCCACCACACCCTCCGGCTGCTAAAGCAGTGGTAAACGTGAGCGGCAGTTGTGCCGCAGCCAGCTGGTGGACCTCGTCTCGGTTGGGCTCGTCACAGGTGTCCGATATGTAACACGGCCGCGTGGTCTGCCGTCGTTTGAACCTTTCTTAAGCATCAGTGGGAAGGACCCAAGTTTACGTGGCGCGGTGTTCTGCTGCCTTTAACGTTGTACTTTACTCACCCTTTTTACTTATAGTTTGCCTATTCTTTCTTCTTAACCCAATTTCATCGCTCGCTACATACTCCCAACGTGTACTCCGCCGCTGCCTTCGTGCGCCCGCCAGTAGGTGCGGCCGATTAGTGGGGACAGGGCTTTTCTTGTAAAGGTATGAGAACCATTCAAGCGCGTTCTGGCTGACTTTGGAGAAAAAAGGGGCCACCCCAAATATCCGTGGGCGGAACCTATCAGCAAAATTCCAATTGGTTGCGACGACCTCACAAATACTTACACCAGTGGATTGGCCAGTGGTGATGACAGCAGCCGCCAGAGGCTCACGGCCGATTCGACAATGCCCATGGATCAACAAAGAAAAGGTTACGTTGGGAGCAGGCAAACTGGCGGTGGTTGCACCCCTTCTGTTCGAATACGGCTTGGTTACACGCACCGACGAAATACGGCCCAACAGCTGCAGTTGGCATAACGAGATGAACAGACAAGTAGTTCTCCGTAGTAACTGTCGTTGGTAATTATCCGAAGTAGATTTAATTACGTCCAAGTACTTCTATGCATTTGTAATAATTGACAACTAATTCTAAGGAATACAAAGTGATTACAAGCAATTTCGTATAATTCCGATCGAGAACAGGTAATTCTTTGTGACGGCATGTGATTCTACGTCATTCTGTGTGCAATTTTCCCACGCCAAGCAAAGCCTCGCGCTTAAAGACGGTTATCTCAAAGACATTTTTGCCTAGAATACTGTTTTAAGTAGCGGCAGAACAGAGGAGGCCATACATGGCTCGTAGTGAAGTGATCTATTGTTCAACGAGATGCGATGGACGTATTTTCACAGATTCGAAAGCCGCCCTATAAAGCCTGTGACGTGCTAGCGGCTTCAGCATCAACGACCACATCCAGCGCGAGTAAAATACCTTCACCATCTCGGGTACGCTGCTGGCCATCGCGTAACCTTTCAGTGGCTCCTCGGACAGATGAAAATGCACGCAGTGGCCCAGAAATGAGCAACAAAAGAAATATTTTCTTTACAAAAAACGATGCCTCGACTATGATTAAGGCATTAGCTCATAGCAGAAAGAAAGCGCTTACGGTCCCTTCCGAAACATCATGTTTTTCTATTCTCAACTGACCCACAGATGCGATTGAGGCTGCTAGAACGACTATTTCGCTGGCTGGAAACGCTGGCTGGAAAACGCTGGAAACACAGACTGCGACTTAATGCGGCGTTTACTAATGCCTACTTACATCGCGTAGGCCAGAGTACAAGCCCTTATTGCGACAAGTGTGGCTCCTCCGCCGAAACCGTTGAGCATGTCCTCCTAGAGTGCTCGGCCTACACCGACGAAAGGAGCCGGTTACAGCTGAAGATGACATGTCTTCACCCTGGACCAATTACGCCGAGCCTGTTACTCGGTTCATGTCATTCCCCATAATCTCAGCGGAAAGTCCTGGATGCGTTATTTGGTCATCTTGAAGATATCGGTGTCCCTGAGGCTATATCCCCCTTATGCGGACAGTCCTCGCTACATCACATGTCCCTATATATGACCCTGCCTCTTTTTTTTTCTCCTTTCCTCTCCTACTCCTCTTTATACTACTCATCTATCTTTTCCCCATTCGCCTTCCTGCAGAGTAGCATGTCGACGCACGCATGTGGGCAAATCTCTCTGCATTTTTTTTTCTTTAAGAAATAGCTGTCTCTCGCTCTCTCTCTGTCTCTGTATTTACAGTATGTAGCCTACATGACAGCCATTCCAGAGCCCGCGCTGGCTGCAAGCCAGCCGCTCCCTCATCGTCGTCGTCGTCGATGGCGGTCCATGGCGGCGTGGGGCACTGTCCGCCATGTCCTGTGACAATATTTTACATCGCGAAATCAACGTAATAACCTTACAGGGTACCCTAAGAGACATTTAGAGATCGCACAAATTAGGATTAAGTCTTTTTAATACATTCCGTAGTCAATATATATATATATATATATATATATATATATATATATATATATATATATATATATATATATACTGTGGGAACGCGACACGCGACCTTAGCGCGTTCCCTTTGGATCGGCTTCGCCACACCGCTTGCTCCTCGCGGGAACTTGCTCGGCAAGACGGCGGCGAGGGGGATCTACCTCCTCGCCGTAGGAGTGTCTTTAAGCCGGCGAGCGCGCGCGGGATGCGAGCTGCGGGGGGGAGTTGGAGTTCGGGAAGCGAGGCGAGAGGTCGTGCCTAGCGACCTCCTTCCTTCGAGGATCGGGCAAAAAGGAGGGCGAGAATGGCTGCCATCGGCGTCCCATTGAGGCAAACGCGAGCGCGCCGAGGCGCCCCCGGAGATGACTGTTGTCGCGGTGAGTCGAACCTCTCGATTCCCTTAAATTGCCCGGGCGAGGAGCTAGATCCTCGCCGTCAACCAGCTAGCCTGCATGCTCTTTGAATGTTTATTATCCTGTAATAAATGTCAATGAGCGAAAACACTTGTCGCTTACTTTGTTCCGGTGAGCCACGGCCCGCCGTGGCTGGCGCGGTACAGCGCGCAGCCGCGGGGTGGGGGCAGATAGCTTGCTAGCTGGGCGAAACGAGAAGACGAAGACGGATTAGTCTCTCTCGTCGCCGGTTTTGCTATTGCAGGGAAAAGTAAACCAATCTACTTTAACATCTTCTAAAACCCCACAATACACAGTTGGACCTCGTTATATATAGGTGAAGACTGGTCCTCCGGTCGAAACGTCAGTAAACCGTTTTTGTTTTTAATCGTGAGTCAACTATTTCTTCTGGCTCCTCGAGAAGTTTCTTCTACTGCTTATATGTATATAAATAGAATAAGAAGCAAACGACGCGTAACGCAGCAGATTCCCAATGTTTTGACGTGTCTAACGAACCTGTTGCGATAATACGAACAATAAGAGCAGCAAAAGTAGCCATAAAACAAGGGCTACTCTTTCCCCGGGCCATAAATCACGCCACGCCCGACG
This sequence comes from Haemaphysalis longicornis, assembly GCF_048455015.1. Classification (NCBI taxonomy): domain Eukaryota; kingdom Metazoa; phylum Arthropoda; class Arachnida; order Ixodida; family Ixodidae; genus Haemaphysalis; species Haemaphysalis longicornis. The sequence goes on along the minus strand of NW_027526335.1, from coordinate 102,720,279 downwards.
TCTTTAGTTCGCGATTGTCCCGAATGAAAGTACCACACACGCACGCAAACACAGACACACAAAAGTAAAGCCAGAACGAAGAGGAAAGCGGTTCAGCCGAGAGCACGCGCGAAGCAGTTCAAACAGGCAAGAAACGAGGACGGCGTACGGGCGCAGTAACAAGGACCAGCCGTGAATAGCCAACTAAGCGAACACCGCACATCTCCTCGTCGTGGCCCCCTCGGATGGTGTCTCCAGAGACGGGCGGCCGCGCCGCACAGCAGCGGAGCCGAGAGGGGAAGATGCAGGCGCGGGAGCTGCTTCTCCGGGAGGAAGGTTATACAAGGACGCGGTAAGAAAGGAGTGGGGGTCGAGGTTTTCTCCCCTTTTCCTTTCGCTGCTTCCTGTCCAGGCAGGTCAGCGGAACAAATTATACCCCATTTATCTCTTCTCTCCAGCCCCCGCACAGGCGCCGCCCGCTGAGTTTTCCTGGCCTGGAAACGAGACTGCCGTGAGCGCACGAGGAGTTCCCGCGCAGCGAATGGCTCATCCAAGCGCGCCAGTCTGCCTCCTGCTGCATCCCCGTTGCGAGATAGCGGCGGCCGGGTGCACCCCAAATTAAACTAACGCACTTAACAGATTTACGACTGGTGTTGGCGCACGCGCGGCGGTGGCGCGCATTTGAAAGCTTCGCGTCTTCAACCCGCCCCGCCCCCTCACAAGGAAGCTGGCTTCTGTCGACTGAAATTTGAGGGGAACGCGCGGGGCCCTGTTCTCGTGCGGTGGCCGAAGCACGCGCTGCCGGCTTTCATCGGCGCCAGGAGAATCGTAGCTGGATACATCGACGCGGTTGCGAACACGCACGGAGTTTAATAATGAGCTGTTCTGTAATTGCGTTTGCTGCTCTCTGAGGGAGGCGGCTTTAAACACACTTACTATGCGCTTGCGTTTTGTAGGAGCGTTTGACTTGACCAAATTTCTTTACCTTTTGTAAAGGATCTAGACGAAGCTGAAAATTTAATTACTGTCCGATGTCGTGCACGATTGGTTGAAACACTTTTCACTTTTGTGCAGGCGCCCGGGTGTTCTCCCGGCTGACAATGTTTTCGATGCGGACTAAATATAAAAGCATCGGTGTATTTAAAGTTTTGAGAACAGCGCGAGGCACACATTAACAGAAGATTGAATATTGAGATATAAAGAAGAGGTACTAAAGTGCTGCGTATCGGACAAAAGCAGTAGGACAAGGTAGACCGCTTCGTGCTGCGTCCTATATACGGGGAAGCCTCACATGCTTTCCCTTACACGAGAATCGCAGCAATTGTTGCAAGAGGATGTTAAGAGTTGTGCCAGAAACACCCGCCAAGGTGAGACTGGACAGATCAAGCTGTCAAAGGTGAATCGGGTTCTTTTTGCGCAGGCCTATACTTAAGGCGCTTTTAACATGAAAGAGTTATATTCCGGTTGACACGAAGATTTCAGTGACGTCATACACGTCAAGAAAATTACGCCAGCACAACAAAGCAAGCAGCCTGTAAAGGGTGCAGCCGTGCACATAGGGCCTTCTTGCGGGAAAGCAGCCTTTAGTACAAATGAGTATGCGGAAAGAGCAGTGGGGAATCCAAAACAGCAAAGGTAACCAAAAAAGAGGCAAGGCAGATTGAAACGAATAAATGGAGGGAAAAAATGGAAGCTAAAACGTCGTTAGAGATGTACAGAGCTGAGAAGATGAACATCAGAAAGGAAAATTTCTACGATAATTCCCAGGGAAGTGCTTTGCTTTTTGAGGCTAGAGCAGCTTGCCTGCGAACTAAGAGTTTTGTGGGGAAGTATTCACAAAATGGTGGGGTATGTGTGGTCTGCGGAAAAGAAACAGAAACTATGCAGCACATAGTGTTAGAATGTGAGGGTATCCATCCAAATCTACATGAAGGGCATATTGGGCTTTCAGAAGCCCTAGGATTTAAGGGTATCAGAGAGGAAGTAAACTTCAAGGCTGTCGAGGGGACGAAAAGAAGATTAGAATGCTGGTGGACGAAAAGCAGAGAGGGGAATATTGCCTAGGACAGTTACCACCTGCAACAGGGAAAAGAAAGTATTTCGGGCCTAATAAGCTTTAGTGCCTGCCCTAAGCAGCGCTAGTATTAAACCAAGAGTGTAAAACATGGTTATATTAGTCCTTTTTTGGTAAGATAACATGTCATCACCCCGCTTCAAAGGGGAAACCAGTAGGAATCATCATCATCAACAGTGCGTTATACTTAGGGTTGTTCGTTCTCTGGTTTTATATTTTAACACGAAAGTGTTTATACCGGGATACACCAATATTTCACTGATGTCATATCCGTCACGGAAATGACACCAGTACACCTCTGCCGAAGCGACCCGTGAGCAGGACGACGCTCGCCAAGCACACCCTAAAGACAGCCGCCGACCCGCAAATCGTGCTCAGCTGCAGATTTCGCTGCACATTTCACTTGCGTGTTTACCGATTGCTATTACAAAGGAATCAACCACAGTTTTTTTCGAAATGAGCTAGCCCAACCTAACGCGAATTTGAGAAACAAGCGGTAGTTTATTACCGAACATAAAGGCAACGCTGTCAAATCTATTTGCTGCTGTCGTCGTGTCGGGGTCGGTCCTGCTTGCTTGCCCTTTTCCGTAGACCGACAGTTGGCGTCTTCGTCCCGTCCCCCCGAGGAGCATCGTTGCAGCAGGATGACCAGCCAGGAGTGCTACTCGCGCCACAAGACGGGCCACTTCGCCCGGGAGTGCCCGCAAGGAGACCACGGCGGCTACGGCGGCGGCCGGGACGGCCGGGACGGCGGCTATGGCGGCGGCTCCTTTGGCAACTCCTCGTACCGCGCCGGCGGAGGTGGGTTCCGCTCGCGCGGCGGAGGCCGCGGAGGCGGAGGCGGCGGCATGAGGCCCGCCCGGCCGCATGGGCGACTCGCGGGGCTCCTTTTCGGCCATGCCGGCGCGGGTATTGTCCCGTCCTGTGACAATATGATATATTTTGTATGTCAACTAGGCGAAGTTTATGGCCACAATTAATTAAAAATTATGCCGTAAATTTGAACAATATTGCGGAATAAGTTTAGATTTGGCTAGTATTAAATTGAAGCACTCAAGTTGACGCGGCGTTGTTACGAAAAGTTTATTTAACTTGACTTTCAAGCATGGTGCGGTTGAGTTTTGGTGGAAAAGGCATTAAGAACGTGTAACAGGGCCTCAAGAACAGTAGAAATGCGCATGGAGTGCAGGTGAGTCCTCTTGGCACCATTACCTGATTTGTTCGAATTCTTCCTAGAAAAATTTTCTTGGACACGCCTGAAGGCACTCGCAAAGTAAGCGATCTTTTTATTGCTTTTCTATGAATTTCTAAAACGCTGGCTCATATTATCTTCTTCACCTCAAGGAGGAGGAAAAACGTTTATTGCAGAGCATGTCAGCGCTAAACGCGCCGAACGAGAGTGGATCCCTCTTCCCGAGATTCCATATGCTGCCTTCGCCACCCGGCCCCTAGTAACCAGCCGTAGCTGATCCTCCAAGGCGGGGCTGGACAGCAAGATCTCCCATCGCTCGCTAGGAGTAAGGGTGAGGTTCTTAGTGGAGGAGTTGCTGATGAGGGGTGGGTGTTTTGGGCTGACGTCGCACTCTCCTATCATCTGGCGAAGAGTACCGAGCTGCTTTCATAAAGGGCCGGTCTTGTCGTGTGATATGGAAATATGCTATCAGTAAGCAACGGTGAGGGAAAGATCCCGACTGAATCTGTCGATACAGTTCTTGCTGCTCCCGCGTGAGTTCTGGGTGCGGGGCAGGAAGTTTCTGCCTATCCTCTCGACAGTACCGCGCTATCTTTCTGTAGGTGACCATAGGTTTACCTCTGGCCTCCTCCCCAGCCGTTGCCCGACATGCTAACGCACGGGCCTGTCCGTGGGCAAACTCATTGCCCTCCACCAAGGAGTGGGCTGGAACCCATACTAATTCAACATGGCTCTCTGGTGGCGTTTTGTCTCTCGGGATGCGAAGTACCAGCTCGGACATCCAGCCTGACTGGAAGTTCCTGCACGCCTGCTGTGAGCCGGTGACAACCTTGGAAATTCCCGGAAGGGTGAGGGCTAGGGCGATTGCCAACTCTTCCGTTTCTTCCACCTCTCTGATTTGAAACGATGCGCTTGTCAGCAGCTCGCCCCTAGTTGTCACCACCGCTACTGCCCTGGTCGTCCCCTTGTTTTTGGAGGCGTCCGTGAAGACGACGCCGTCTTCGCTCTCCAGTAGCCTGTTCTCTAGCCTCACGCCTGCCGCCATGGTGAGCCGGGTTCATGTTCTTTGGGAGAGGCTTGGTCTTTATTGCGTCTAGCCATTTGTACCCAAGCTGTTATCGATCAGTCAGCTCTGCCACGCTCCATCCGATTCTTCCCGAGACATGGCGGCCCGCCTTAGTGTGACTCAGCCTCTGTTTTTGGCTGGATAGGTGGCCCTCAACCAGCTCGTCCACTGTGTGGTTCGTACTTTCAGAGGGCGTAAGATACGCCGGGGCTTGTAGGCAGCAGCTATTTAGTTAAGTACTAAAATAATAAATATGGGAGTAACAAAATAAATATAAATATTTTCGTAGCGACGGGTGAGACGAAACAAGATTATTGTTTCATTGCATTTCGGTGTCAGTTTTATTTCGTTCACTTCTTCTTCCGTTCACTTCGTCGTTTACATCTGGGGACAGATCTTTTCGCCGGTCTCCTAATCGCCGTCTGAATTAATAGTAAGCCACTTCCTAAAAGCGGGAAAAAAAAACTTCCAAAAACACCGACGCAACAGTCTGAACAGTCAAGCCAAGAGCAAACTCCTATCGGGCAAAAGGATTTGGCTCATTTTGAGCTGCGAAACAGCAGCTGTGAAACAGCGGTGAAACAGCTCATTTTCGATACGACCTAAAATCTCCGTACACGTTTTCAGGACGTTATCTGAAATATTTTTTAGCCACTCCTTTTTGGGGGAAAGTTGCCGAGTTTTTCTTGTCGCTGCAGTTTTATTCGATTCAGTTTCGTTTTCTGGATCTGGCTCATTTCGAAAAAAAAAAAACGCCTCATTTTTCCCTGAATGCAGTTGCTAATTATTCTAAGGTGAGCAGCGAAGACAAATACTGCTTCAGAGCCATGATTTCTGGGAGCTTATAAATATCAACTTCACGTAGAAAAACTGGAAAGGACCTTATTCGGAAGTCTTTTCGCCATATACACGTGGGTGCATTGTGAGGTGTAAGCGTAATGTTATTTTCAGCAATGCCGTCGAACGCGACACACTTTTCTATAACTTATTCAAAAGTAAACAAGACACGTTCGTGAAAAAGTAAGGCCTCAGTAACGCCTCATCGACTAAATTTAGATCAGCGAGTTTATATGCTTGCAAATAAACTTCCTAAAATTGTGAAATATCGTATGATATGAAGTTTGATATTTTACAGTGTGTTATTCCCCTACCTGCCACGGTTAGCTTGGTGCCGTCAGCTTCAGTCCTTTTTTCTCTTTTTTTTTATTATCGACTTTTATTATCAATCAACTCGTACTCAGGTAGCAGAAACAAATGCTACAAATTTGCAAACGCATTGTTTCGCATGCGTGAGAAATTCTCAATTTGCATCACTATACCCGTACCACATTGCCCGACAATTCTTTCGCGCCAAAAAGACGGCGATTCACACGAGTTTCAGTTTCGATAGTCATAGTTGCAGTGAATTGATTTCTCTCCCTTTCTGAGATTTAGCGTGCTTGGCGACGTTGCTCCAGATGTTTCAATAGTTACAACCTCGTAACATCTGTGACCATGCCGTGAGTTATTTTGTTTGACTGCTTGCCCCTCGCTTCTAGCCGCAGCCTCCACCTTACGAAAGAGCTTCGCCTTCGTCTCTTATAATGTTTACCTGACGACAGAGATCCACAGCGCCAACATCGTCTAGTGACCGGTGCCTTGAGACGGTGTTTCGGCCAGCTGGCTTGCCCACACCGACCTCGATTGAGCTCCGGCGGTGTCGCCATGGCAGTGGTATACGGACAGGATTTGCAAAGCTATTCGTGCTTTTCTCCTGCTCTACTACGGGCGGAGGATTGTCACCCACTCATCTAAAGCACGTGGCTAGCGTCTTCCGTATCCTATCAGCCTGACATTTCAAGGTCTGTTGGGAGATCGAAAGTCGGGGAAGTAGTGTAAGAATGTCTCCAGTTCAAAAGACCTTAACCTTGTCAACATACCACGCGCCTCTCACTCTCTAGAACGGGCCGTGCAGCCACAAGAGCGAGACCTCAATATTAAATATGGGATAAATGGAATCGGCCTACGTACGGTGCATTTTGGGGACAACAGGACCCCATAGGCAGCACTACGACAACATTAAAGGAGTACTGACACCAATTTTCGGCGTTAATATCATTAGACAGTTCGCTTCCTTTGCTCAACAGAATTCCCTGATTGAGATATGAGCGGCCTGCGACGCGAAGAACATACTTTAATTAGATCTCAGTTATCGTGCCGACGGAACAGCACGCAGAGCGGCACTCAGCAAATGGACATCAGCGTGACATCATCCCGTGGTAGCAAAAGGAGTGACGCGGACACCGCTCGTCAAAAACTCGTGACGTCACTTCACACACACGGCATCGCGAGCGGCGACTCAACGCTGGCGCTTTCACAAACGGGTGCACGTAGCCAGAGCTACCGGCATAACCGCTGCCCAGAAATGCACTGTTGGCAAAAATAAAGTTCCACACACTGGAAAGGAAGCGATAATATAGCCCGGAATCGCAATAGAAGTCGCCATCAAAACTTTTATTGAAAGCGGTCATCGAATTTCCGACGCAATGGTAGGCCTCGCAACTTCAGGCAGCCCGCCGTTCAGCTCCGGCTGCGGCGCGGTCGAAAGAACGCCCCCACCGGCCTCCGCAGAGTTTTGACGTCCGCACAAAGCGGTGAGGTCATGCCGTGATTCTGTGCGCCTTTCCGGCTGAAAGCGCGGGAAATTGAAACGAATGATTTTCAAGCCGTTCGATGTAATAATTATCACGCGCTGAAGTATTTAAAATGGTGTGTCGGGTAGGCCACACCATTGAGCACCGATAAAAGCAATAAAAATGAATCATAAAATTTCCGTGTCAGTACTCCTATAAGCAATTCAAGCTTTTCTTTTATTTTCTTTTTACGGCTGTACAGCATAACAATCACTTTTTAAGTGTCTAAATTAGCAAGACGTTCCTTGAGATCCAACATGGATAACATTTCTAAGCAGATTCCTAATTCACATTGAAAGCTATAAACGTTTCTTGGGCAAGCCAAATACGTCTTTCAAGGACGCTTCAAAACGTTGCGATGTTTGAAGCCGGAAAATACATCACTCGGTTTCGTGTTTCGAACAGTCGGCAGGGATATTTATTACCGTAATCAGACGGCCTCCGTATCTTGGTAGTAACTTGCGGGGCGCACGTGGCGTGGCCCTCTCCCAGCACGTTCAACCAATAGCCTCTATGACTGATGGCGTACACGCGCAGATGGCCACGCTCGTTTCCTTCATCAAACATTGGCGGCGGTGGCGTGCCGCTTTGCATTGCGTGTCGGCGTTTCATCGGCCCCGCCGCTCCACTCCTCATTTTGGCGCAGGCATTACGATAACGATTTCCCATGCCGGCGGGAGCTCTCTCGACAACGTCACTTCTCATTACGCAATCACTTAGTAGACATGCGGGAGCTGCTTTCTAACGAAGCGATTAATTATGCACCCGTCCATCACGAAAGACGAATGTGGTCGCACGTGCACTGCGCGCTCGCTCGTGGGGAAACTCGGTCGCATGATACGTCCGCTCTATGAACTTGCTAAAGTGCCTATTTTTCAGCCCGTCACGCAAGAAGATCCGACCTGAGAATTTATATAGCGGTACACCCAAAGTGAAGTCGCCGTCAGTCGGGGCCCCTGATGCGCGAACTCTCAGCCAGGGTGCATTAAGATCACATTCAATGTTCTTTGCAGCCAATGTGGTAAGTGGGCAGCATGGAGCGTGTAGAGTAGATGTGCGAGGCCGCCGACAAAAGGAGTCGAAAAAACGGGCGAAGCTTGCACAAAGCCGCACAAGACTTGGACCATCGCGAAGCTGCAGGATTTCTCCATACGTGAGCACAGAAGGACGCATCACCATGCATATATAAAAGTTTTAAATTGTTTATTCACATGTTCCGTCGCTGTTTTCCACTGTGTTAGTAGTAATCATCGTCATATGCGTCGATATCGTCGTGTTCCTAGTGCCAAGCGTTACATGCGCGGTAGCGCTTGGTGACAGCTAGTGCACATGAGACTCCACGTACGTGCACGACGCATGCGCGGTGTTCCTGGAGTAGCGTCGAGGTTCCGTGGAGTAGGTGTTGCGCCAGCTGTGGCGTTGTTGTTTGCTAAGCAACGCGAGGCGGTTCTTAAAATTTGTCACCATTTTTTTATTACTATTTTTGCTGAAGTCACTGTGCGAGCCTGGGACGCCCGGCGGTCACCGCGAGGGCCGCGTTCACGGGAACGCTCGGCATTTTCTTTGTAGTTTTAAGGCTCTACGCGTTACGCGCCACACATCACGTCCAGCTACAACATATACTTAAAAATGAGGAAGAAGAAGAGGCAAGCTATTACAGGATTGAACCTTTTTCCCCTGCACGGGAGAATACTGACCAATGCTTTCAATATCGGAAGAATGTAAGACACAAAGTTCGTGTTAATTGGTTGAAGAAAAAGATGCCAGAACTCGATTACACGTGCAAGTTCTTTTGTTGAAAAGCAAAGCACATTTTACAGTTTCCAATGAAATGTAGATTCATAAAGGATGTACATTCATCTGGCGCCAGAGCGTTTTCGATAGCAATAAACCTAAGTATTGATTACTTAAAACTGTAACCTCACTTGTTGCCTGAGAAATGCCATAAGCTAAACAGAGATCGCTGCCACTTCCATTACGCAGAATTCTTCAGCACTGGCAGCAGTTCCACAAAAAAGGCGTCTTACTCTTCATTGCGACAGATATTATATTTGATATCAAAGAACCACCTTTCAATTTAGATACTCTCACAGACTTTGGCCAGCTTTCCTAGAAACTGGCACGAAGCATAACCACGCATCGGGGTGCCTAGCCTCTCCTTATCTGGGTATGTGCTGCTGTTGAAGGACGCTGATTGATTACCAACGAAAAGAAGAGCAGGAAGACGAAGTCCGGGTTTCGACTGCACAGGAAACTTCGGAGCGGGTAATACGCTCGCCGCCAAGCGATGCCCACCAATGGAGCCCGGATCATCCACCCCACCGTTGGTCGTTGTGTCCCAGCCTCGTGACCCCGGAGAATTCACTGGTACGAACGACACTGATGTAGAAGATTGGCTCATCATGTTCGAACGTGTGAGTGCTCAAAATCGATGGGACGAAACGCTCATGCTCGCCAATGACATTTTTTGCCTGAAAGAAACCGCTCGAAAGTGGTTTGTAATAAACGAAGCGAAACTCACTTGTTGGGGTGTTTTCAAAGTCCGTGGGTCGCCAGCTCGCAGCAAAGCAAGAGCTCTCAACACGCGTTCAAACTTCTACTAAATGTTAAGTCACCTACATTCAGGACGTTTTGGCCCTATGCTCCAAGGTTGATGCAAGAATTTCGGAGGCAGACAAGGTTGGCCACATCCTCAAGGACATCGCTGACGACGCATTTTACCTACTCATTCGTAAGGACTACACCATCGTTAATTACTGCACCACCCGGCCACCGTTGATTACTGCACCACTACACCACCGTTGAGGACTACACCACCCGGCTCCCGCAAACAGCTGCGACATCATCCTGCGATTAACTCCGATGAAGCCAGACCCTGTCGCCCCGTCTGCAGGTATCACCAGAATTGTGCGTCGCGAATTAGAGGCCATGGCCCCGACCACCACAGTGACATGCACAGATAATGGCTGCCAACTATCCACGATATTTGTGATCCGAGCCGTCTTTCGCGATGAAATCGCAAGACTGGGGCTGATTCAGTATGTAGTATCGGACTTCCGCATCCTCCTTTTACACAGGAATTTCAGCCTACCACGCACGTAAGCCCCCGAGCATCTTTCGGTAACCCACGCCGCAATTCTGTTGAATGGCGAACGCCAGACGACTGACCGATTTGCTTCAACTTTTCCTACGTTGGCCGCATCACTCGTTACGGTAGGAACTGCTCGATACCGCTCCTTCTCAATCGATCACCTGATTGCAGCTCTCGGTCTTTCTATAGAACCACGGCAACACTTCCGATGCGCAACGCCGCTTTCTTCCAAGTTCTGATACCAAACACTTCAATTCTGACCCTGTGCACACCCGCGGTTCAACCACTCACTCTCGCCCCAACATCGCCATTCCCCCTCGCCGCCACCTCGCCGCACTTCCCCCCTGCCAGAAAATGCCGCCGGATACTCCCGGTAAAACTAGGTAGTGCAGCTCCTAGAAGGGATGCGGCCTTTCCGGCCTGGCCCCAAAATCCTATACCTCCTCGTTGTGGAAAGTACAACTTATTAGCCCTTCATGTTGATGGCGTGCCGGTTACTGCTTTAGTTGATACAGCTGTGCAGTTCTCCGTAATGAGCTCATCCCTCCTTCGCCGCCGCCTACGGAATGTCCTCACGCCTGCCCCGTCCCGTGTTCTTAGGGTTATTGATGGCGGGATGACCTCCGTAGCCGGAATGTGTACTGCTCGTGTTGCAATTGCTGGCCACGAAATCCCTGTTATGTTTGCGGTCCTGAACGCGTGCCCCCATGACGTTATTATCGGCTTTAAATTTCTCGCGGACCACGCCGCGTTCATCGATTGCGTCTCGGGTGTTGTTCGTCTTGAGCTACCGAACTCCCTTGCTACTGATGTCAAAATCCAGCAGCGGCTTGATGATGATGGTTTGATTTTATTGGCGCAAGGCCGACACGGGCAAAGAGCGCCAAACCGAAAGTTATTTGATGAGGAGACAACACGAAATAAAATCAGTTAAAAACTATGAGTACGGCTGGTGTAAAGGGCCAGGGTGAAGAACAAGAGTGGTTAAAAAATAAATAAGGTGGCTGGTGTATAGGACCAGGGGTAAAGCTATGGGTGGTATGAGATGAGTTGTAAAAAGTGAACTTCTGATAGGAACTTAAACGTGCGCTGAACAGAAAACATGGCATCATCTCCTAAGAAGTATGATGGGTGTGGTGGAATATGTCGTGTGTGTAGTTGAGGGAAGTGTTTGCGTCGTGTAGTGTCGAGTGCCTTACATTCTATGAGGATGTGGATCACGGATAGGGCCTCTCCGCACCTGCTGCACAGAGGTCTTGGAGATCCAGTAAGCAGGTGCGAGTGCGTTGCGTGAGTGTGCCCTATCCGTAATCTAGCCAAGGCGACTTCAGTGTATCTATTGCGTGTGTCGGTGGTGTATAGTCCCAAGTGTGGTTTTATTACGTGTAACTTGTTGTCGGTTTGTTCGCTCCAGTGTTTTTGCCATGTTTTGCGAAGTTGTTGTCTGATGTGTGGTTTCACGTCGGTGTAGGGTAATGTGGTTATGTCTACTGTATTCGAGAGTGTAGCAGCAGCGGCCATTCGATCCGCTGCTTCGTTCCCGGCTATACCACAGTGGCCAGGGACCCAGCAAAGGACTAGTTCAAATTTGTGAACATACACAAACATCATACCCTTGACTATTAGATTTACAACGTGATTTTTGAAGACTTTGTTGACGACAACGCCCGCACGACACTGAGGGAGTCTGTATATATAATGGATTGTGGGATGTGACTTTGAAGGATATGATTAACAACAAGAAGTACACCATAAGCCTCTGCCGTAAAGATACTCGTATTACTGTTAAGAGTTTTAGTGACATTAAGGCCGGGCCCATGCGCCGCGCAGGACACAGAGGTGGCAGTTTTAGAGGCGTCCGTATAAAATTCAGAAAATTGATACTTCTGCTGCAAATACAAGAAGTGCTGCAGAATTGCACATGTGGGAGCTCGGTTTTTATCTACATGTGTGAATTGATGTGTCGCATGATACAGGGCGGAGATGCCATGGTGCTATAAAATCTGTTTGAGAACTTTGTATGGTGTCTAAAAAGGAGACAGAAAGCTCTGACGCTTCCTCTCTAACTCTGTAAGAGAAGGGCGCAGAGAACGATGGTCGGTTTAGGAGTAGTGAAGTCATAGACGTATCATAAAAAGCCGATTTAAAAGGATGGTGTGGCATAGATGAAATTTTAAAAGCAAAAAGGAGATCTGTGTATGCTCGCTGACGTTGTAGGTTCCACTTAGTACACTCCACATAGAGGCTTTCGACCGGGCTAGTCCGGAAGGCGCCACATGCCAACCGCAGCCCCAGATGAAGCACTGGGTCCAGCATTTTGAGGGATGTCTTACTTGTTGACCCATAAACAACGCTTCCATAGTCTAACCGTGAACCTATCAGGCTGGTAACAACACGTAAAAGAAGTTGTTTGTCAGTCCCATATGAAGAGTGGGAGAGAACCTTGAGAATATTCATGGCCTTTAAGCATTTATGTTTAAGTTGTTTTATGTGGGGAATGAACGAGAGCTTTTCATCAAGGACTACACCTAAAAACTTGTGTTCATTTCTGACTGGAATTGAGACACCATTGAGTTTGATGTCTGGATCCGGCCGAATGCCGCGCCTTTTCGAAAACAAAACACAAGTACACTTCACTGGATTAAATTTAAAACCGTTGCTATCTGCCCAGCCAGCTAGCTTGTTAACACCAAGCTGGACTTGGCGCTCGCAGATAGACAGGTTACAAGACTTAAAGGATAACTGCACGTCGTCTACATAGATTGAGCAGGAAATGGTTGGTGGCAGAGCCTTCCGAAGAGAGTTCATTTTTACAATAAACAAAGTGCAACTCAAAACTCCACCTTGCGGAACACCGTTTTCCTGCACATGAACTCTAGAGAGTGCAGTTCCAACTCGCACGCGAAACGTTCTTTCAGAGAGGTAACTGGCAAGCGTGTTCCACATGTTACCCGACATACCAAAGGACTTCAAATCGCTGAGGATGCCGTACCGCCAAGCAGTGTCGTACGCCTTTTCAAGATCAAAGAATACTGTCATACAGTACTGCTTATGGAGGTAGGCATCTTTAATATACGAGTCTAACGCAACGAGTTGATCGTTCGTAGATCGCCCCGCCCTAAAGCCTGCCTGGCAGCTCTCGAGAAGACCGCTGTACTCTAAGAAGTACACGAGTCTCCTGTTTATCATCTTCTCGAAGAGCTTTCACAGGCAGCTTGTCAGGGCAATGGGGCGATAACTGGCGGGAGAGGAAGGGTCCTTCCCTTCCTTTAGGAAAGCCACTACTATGGCCTCCCTCCAAGAGCGTGGGAAGTGCCCCGAAAGAAATATTTTATTGTAGAGGTGAAGAAGTGTTTCAAGCGTGTCTGCATGTAAGTGTTGTATCATTGCGTATGAAATCCTGTCTGCACCTGGAGCTGAAGGTTTACATGTGGTCAAAGCAGCCTTCAGCTCATAAATTGAAAAAGGAGAATTGTAAGAAGTGTGCGACTTGTTGCTATCACGCAGTGACTTCTTCTCACATGATGCTTTGTGTTTAATGAAAGTGTTGGTGTAGTGTGCTGAACTGGACACGTGTTCGAAGTGTTGCGCAAGTGTGTTAGCCTGGTCTTCCAGTGTGTCCCCTGTTGTACTAACCAGGGCAGGCTGTGTGTCTGTTGTCCTTTTAGTTTTCGTATTCGTGTCCAGACTTTGTGTGTGTCAGTGTATGAGTTGATGGAAGTGAGGAAGGTGCGCCAACTCTCCCTTTTCGCCTCACGACGCACTCGCTTCCCAAAAGCCTTTGCCCGTTTAAAAGAAATGAGGTTATGTGACGTGGGGTACCGGCGAAGGACACCCCACGCCTTGTTCTGGGCCTCTCGCGCCCGCCTGCAGTCCTCGTTCCACCAGGGCCTCCTTGGGGTGCGGGACCCACTGGAGGCCTGGGGAATGGACTTTTCGGCGGCGTCGACTATGTGCGCCGTGACGAGTTGGGCTGCTTCCTCCACGTGTAGGTGTTTTATGGTTGTGTGGTGTAGTTTAGATGTTTCTGTGAATGTACTCCAGTTTGCTTTTGATTCAATAAACCTGTTATGGGCAGATGGACTGCATGGGCCTTTACCTCTGTATGTTAGGGATGTGGGGAAGTGGTCACTACCATATGGGTCCGTGCCCACGCCCCACTCAAGACATGGAAAGAGAATTGCAGAACCAATAGCCAAGTCGAGATGTGAGTACGTATTATGTCCTAAGTTATGGTATGTAGGCTGTTTTTTGTTGAAAAGGCATGCTCCTGAAGATGTAAGAAATTTCTCTATCAGGCGACCTCGGGCATCCGTTCTGGAGGAGCCCCAAAGAGAGTTGTGCGCATTAAGGTCGCCTGTTAGGATGTATGGTTCGGGCAGCTGATCGACCAGCGCCTCGAAATCAGAGCTCGAAAGTGCATGATCAGGAGGCATGTAAATGGAGCACACCGTTACCAACCTATTAAATATTATTGTTCGAATTGCTACAGCCTCGAGGACAGTGTTCAGAGTGACAGGGTGGCAGGCTAAGGATTTCCGGGCGACAATTGCCACACCTCCTGAAGAGTGTGTGCAGCCAACCCTGTCCTTTCTGAATACCATGTACCTATTTAAGAAATTTGTCTGTTTGGAATTGAGGTGAGTCTCTTGGAGACACATGAGACTTGGCTGATTGGCATGCAGGATATCATACACATCATCAATATTTTTAAGGAGGCCTCTGCAGTTCCATTGAATGATGTTTTCTGTTGCCATTATTTAGGTTTAAGAATGAATGGAGTGTGTGTATGTGTTCATGTGTCGTCTTTCGGGGCTGTTACTCTGGGGTTAGGCTTTTTAGGCCTGTCTGTAGGCTTGAAAGTCGGTGGCCGCTCCTTGCGCTGCGTTGCAGGCAGGAACGGCCCGACATCCATCTCGTCGTCGGATGTCCGAGGGGTGCCCGACGGACCGGGCCCCCCAGACTTGGCCCCCCCTCGGGAGCCCTTCGTTTGAGCCGCCACCGCCGAGGGCTTCCGGGGCACCAGAGGTGGCACGGGCGGTGCGGTGACGGTGGGAGCCGGTGCGGGGCCCGTGGTGTCCATCACCTCGGTACCCTCCAACGGACTGGAGGACGGGGAGACAGAGGCGGGAGCGGCACCGGTCCCGACAGAAGTGGTTTGCACCACAACCGCTGCTGCCTCAGCAAGCGGCGTGGTGCCGGGTTGGGCTGCGTGGGGCAACCCAGCGGGGGGCGGGGGCGGGACGAGGTCAGACTCGCTGAACTGGGTCCCTGTGGAAACCAGACGCCGCTCCGCCCCCCGGCGAGCCGCGTCTGCGTACCTCCCCAGAGGGAAAGAGGCGAACCTCTTTCGCGCCTCTGGGAAGGTGGTGTTCTCCGTGACCTTGATGTTAATTATCTTTTTTTCCATTTGGAATTTTTCACACTTGCGGGAGTACGCTGCATGCGGCCCCCCGCAGTTTACACAAGTGAGAGTTTCGGATGGGCAGTTCTCGCTCGGATGATCGTGCGCCGCGCATTTTGCACACGTCGTTCGGCCACGGCAAGAGTTCGTACCGTGCCCGAACCTCTGGCACTTAAAACAGCGCCGCGGGTTCGGGATGTAGGGACGGATGGAGCAACGGATAAAACCTGCGTTTATGTATTGTGGAAGAACTGCGCGGTCGAAAGTCAAGATAATGTGTTTGGTCGGAATCTCCCTGTCGTCTCTGCGGATAGTGATGCGTCTCACGGCAGTGACGCCCTGATCCTTCAAGCCGGCAAGGAGATCCTCATCCGTTTCGTTCAGGAGGTCTGTCTCGGATATCACACCCTGCGAGCTGTTGAGGCTCCGATGGGGTGTGACCCGAATGTCGAGATCAGCCAGTCTAGTCTGAGCAAGAAGCTTTGCAGACTGCTGCTTGTCATTTATTTCAATTAGGAGTTCACCAGACTTTTGTTTTTTGCACTTATACGATTTTCCTACTATGGCTTCAAGATACTTGGCAATCAAGAAGACTGACTGAGATGCAAGAGGGTGGGTTGGATTGATGGATTCCATGACAAGAAATCGAGAGAAATTATCTGGTTCAGGAAATGTCAAAGATGGCAATGAAGGAAAAGATACTTCGGTGCGGCCCCTTTTCAGGGACCGATCGCGTTTGGGGGGGGGGGGGGTTTAGAGAATGCCATACATCATAGTATAGAAGCAGGGGACGGGGGTACTTTCTTCTCAAACCTTACCCTGATAGCCTGAGAGGTCCCGGAGCTCCCTGCCTGGTAAAAAGACAGGGAGCCCATCCGCCGGAGCTTGACCTGGGCTCCGACGGCCACCGTTTGAGGCTTCTACCCTTCACCTTTAAACACATCACCACGGTAGGTTACAGTTTATGTTGGGGGCTCGGGGTCCGCGGTGTCGCGAACACCGTCACCATGAATAAGCAGCGGCTTCTCTCTACTGAGCACATTCGATTGGCCCCAAAGGCGAAGACGTATACCTTCCGGTGACCTCATCTCCGCCTGTAGCGGATGCTGATTACATCGTTTCACCGGCTACCGACGTGCTGCTCGAAGGCAACGGGACCTGCCCGTTTTTAGTCGTAACGGTTGCCCAGAATCAGATAACACTCCGGTTCCTGAGTTTCGGTCTTTCGACACAAGTTCTTCCCCTAGGAATGGCGCTTGTTTTTTTTTTCCCCATTGGATGACTGCGAGATATCTGCCGAGGCCATTGACACAGCCCAAGATGACAAAGAAAGCTACTACAACCTCGTAACACCAGAGGAGTTTAGGACAATGATTTCTCCGGACATTCCAGCTGAAGTCAGCAGGAGCAAGGTGACTTCTTGCCAGCCATGGCGACATTGCTGACTTCGACAGCCGCACCTTAGTTCAGACGTCTGCTGTGACGCATCACATAAATACCGCCGATGCCAGCCCTGTACGTCGGTGCCAAGAGCGAGGTGTCATTCAGCGGGAAGTCTGATTGATTGATTGCAGGCTTTAACGCGCCGACGCAACGCAGGCGATGAGGCGCGCCGTAGTGGAGGGCTCCGGATTAATTTTGACCACCTGGGGATCTTTAACGTGCGCCGAAATCTCGAACACACGGGCGTTTTTGCTTTTCGCCTCCATCAGAAAAGCGGCCGCCGCTGCCGGGAATCGAACCCGCGACCTCGTGCTCAGCAGCGCAACGCCTTAGCCACTGAGCCACCGCGGCGGGTATTCAGCGGGAAGTCAACGAAATGCTCAGAAGAAAGTGATTGAGAACCCTCCTATAGCCCATGGGCATCAGCAATTGTTTTGGTGAAAAAGAAGGCTGGCTCATGGCGCTTTTGCGTCAACTACAGGCATTTGAACAAAATTACCAAGAAAATGTATACCCGCTCCTTCGAAGTGCTGACGCCCTCGACTGCCTTCATGGTGTTTCGTACTTTCCATCAATTGAGCGGCGGTCAGAACATTGGCAAATAGCTGTTGACGAAAAAGATCGAGAAAATACTGATTTTGTCCGGGTTGTACCAATTCAAATTCATGCCATTCAGAATTTGTAACGCGCCTGCCACATTCGAGAGGACCATGGGCTCTCATCATAGCGGATACAAGTGGACAACTTGTCTGTGCTACCTGGACGACGTCGTTGTCTGTTCACCATTATTTAAGACTCACGTGCAACGTCTTGCGCACATTCTGGACGTCTTTAGCAGTGCAGGTCTGCAACTAAACTCCAAGAAATGCCATTTCGAATGCCGCCAAATCAAGATTCTCCATCACATATTCGAAGCCACCGGTGTTCAACGCGATCCCGAGGAGATACGTGCCGTCAAATACTTCCCTGTCCCGTGTTCGGTGCACGACGTGCGCAGTTTTATAGGGCTTTGTTAGCGCTTCCGATGTTTTTGTCAAAGCTTTCGATAGTTTACAAGACTTTTACTTTCAATGTTTGCTGCATTCCAATGCCTTTTTCAAAGCTCCGTAACCTCATCGTAAACAGTCGTCGAATGAAGCCACGCATGAAGCTACGGTCCCATAGAGTTCAATTTCATACGCTTAGGAAAGCTTATCTTAGGATATTCGCGGGGCCAGCCGAGAGGAACCTCATGGGCGAAGCGAAGCAAGCCAGAGTCCGCGCCCTACATTTGACCCAGCAGGTCAGGCAACCAGCCGGGCTGACCTCGTCAGCTCATTAAAAATTTCTCTCTCTCTCTTCCGCTCTTCGTGCCTTATCGACAAGGCAGTGAGCGCTGCCCTTTTTCCCACATCTCTCCTGGTAACGTCGCGGTGCAAGCGGCGGCCGGGAAATAATATATTTGAGTGCCTTTCGAGGGCCAAGCGCGTAAAGTTACACCTGTTCATCGTTAGAAGATGCAAGGAATGTGTGCACTGGTGCCATATTTCATTGCTTTTTACGCTTGGTTTAACTTCGTTTAACCGCGTTCTATTACGGAAAAACACTGTGGTTGATTTCTACGTCATAGCAATTGGTAAAACACGAAAGGGAAACGTGCAGCGAAATTTGCAGTGAAATGAGCATGATTTGCCGGTTGGCGGCTGTCTTGTGGGTGTGCTTGGCGAGAGAGGTCGTGCAAAGGTGTACTGGCATCATTTCCGGGGCGGATATGACGTCGGTTAAATCTTGCTGTAACCCTGAATAACAATTTTCTGTCGAAATATAAAACCTGAAAATGAACAGCCTTTAGTTTAACGTACTCTTTAGTACTGAAGTGTGCTTCCCCACAAAGACACCCTGTGTGCAGGGGTGCCCCCTTTACAGGCCGCTTGCTTCCTTGTACTGGCGTCACTTCCGGGACGGATATGACGTCACAGAAATCTTTGTGTACCCCGGAATAAAACACTTTCGTGTTAAAATTTCCTTCAGCGTTGTTCCCGCTCAATATTAGCGTGTTATGTAGGACTAAAGTTGTCACTGTCAGGTTCGCTCCTGTGCTTTCACTGTGAAATCGGAATATGCCCGATTAATGTCTTTAGACATGAAATTTTTTGCCTAATGACAATATTGCCCTGTGTCGGGAACTAACCGACGCAAAACGCGGTACAACATATTTTTGATAATTGTTTATTTCACGTTGCGAAAAAATTGCATGGTGCTTCAACGTGGTGCTTAAAGGAGCCATGAAGAGAAAATGCAAGTTGGTTTTATTCGAAAGATTTCGTGTTTTATAGTGCCCCCAGCGCTTGTCCGGATACAAACGGGGCTTTATTCACTGAGAAATTAAACAATTTAGGTTAAAATTTTGATTTTCCCGCTCAATCGTGCGTTTTCGTGGTCCCAAATGACATCACAGGAACCGACCGCTCTGCAGCCTAGAGTACCTTCATTCACGCATCCGCCGTACAGGGTAGAGACACGTATACGCTGGCGCCGCCATTTTCGGTTGCTCGCTCGCCGCCGAAGCAAGTCATTGTGTCAAAACCGCGCTAAAATTATCGCCGCAACGCGGTTTACTGAAGAAGTTTGAATCATATTGTCTGTTTCGCGTTGCTAGGTCTCGTGGGAAACGAAAAGAATAACGCGTTGAGCCCGTTCGCCCAATTGCGGCGGCACGGGACCGTTCAAAGGTTGTCTCCACCCTGTACAGCGGTGTTGGTTTGTTCCCGCGTTTCTTTACGTTCCGTAACCTAGATGGCGCCACCATACCGTGGCAAGCGTTTGGTTTGTTTTTGCCCGCATTTAAACCTGGCTTGTTTCTGTTCTGGGAGAAAATATTCGTTCCCTGAAACAGTGCTCGCTCGACAAATGGGGTCACGTAAGACACCGTTGCTTGCGTCAATCGGCCAGTGTCGTCTGAGACAACCCCAAGCCCCGTTATGTTGTGCAGCTAAACCAAGCATGCTGTGCGCAGTACGAACAGCAGAACGCATCAGTACTTCTATGTTTACATGTGCTTTCGTAACTTCCACTGTTTGTCCCATCATTCTTATTGCTTTGTAAAGAATGTGCCCTAAATTTAAAAGCCAATCGCTCGTTCGTCTAGTTTGTGCGCTCTACTTAATTTGCGTCTGCTTCTGCCAGCCTCCGCCAATCGCAGAGCTTAGCTCATGTGACATCATAGGTTCTGTTGCGGGAAATGAGCTGGTGGGTCGCATGAACATTTCCGTTTTTGCTAATTATGTAGCTTCTTTGAGCGAAGTTTACGTTAAAAGTGGTGTCAGTATGATTCTAACGAGACAATCTTCTGGATGAACCAAACTTGTGTTTTCTCTTCATGGCTCCTTTGAGCTCTAAGGTGATTTCAGGTGCACATTTCGAACATAGAAAATAAACTTGCACGATAAACATTGGTTTTATGATCAAGCGCTCGTGGGCCCAATATAACTCTCCTGCAGCATCAGGGGTACTTATAAGAGATGCCTCTACAGGGGGAAATTTTTCTCGGCGTGAATTTGCAGCCGTGTGTGCGGCCCCGTTAACTATGGCACTGGCATGGCCGAGCACAGATGGGAAAAACAAAATACCTCTTGCTATTTCGGAAGTTTGAGGGATCTAGCACACACCTCCCCTTCAGTAAATGATGAAATTGGGATGGACTCGGTTATCCCTATCTTCAAAGCGCACATTTACCTGTACACTGCCAAAACAATTTCGACAAACTAAAGACGATGGCGTTTTCATGTAATCCCTGAGAGACTTAGCATCGTCTGCGCACTGCGTGCACTGTCTCTCTGAGGTAACCAGCTCCTGCAGCTACTAACGCGGTATCGTGTTTGCTAGCCTGATGCCCTTTTAATGCGGAATGCGGAGCATTTATTGCCGAGTACATCCACAACAAGGCCCGTGAAAAACTGTGCATTCGCACAAAAATGCAAAATTGGCGGAAGTAACACATTTATTTTTTTACAATTTAGATAGCGTGAATACAAATCATTGATCGACCAGAATTTTGAGAAACCAAACAAATAAAATTTTAACAAAAATGATCTGATAAAATAAAAAGTATGCATCCTGTATATCTCCCTCTAAAACCGGAGACTAAACGACAAACACCCGCAAAAGAACGTTTGATATACGAATCAAATTATGAAAATAAGCAAACCGTGTAACGTTCTGCATTTCCCCGAAAATGCATAACTGCCCGAAGCAACACATTTAATCGTTATGAGCGTAAATAGGGATAATTGGTCGAATAAAACTTTCAAAACCAAAAAATAAAAAAATAGAAAAATAAAAATTTCACAAAACTGATCTGACGAAATAAAAAAAAATATGCGTGTTATACTTAACCCCCAAAAAACGAAGATTGAACTAAAAAAATGTTGGAAATAAAATTTTGATAAAGGAATAAAAATTCTTTACTATTTCTTTTTCTTACCGTCCTACTGTCTGTAAGTATGTACCCACTGTTCAGTGCTTGTATTTAATTAACGCCATTTTTCAAAATGTACATATTGAAGTTTGTAACGGCCTCGAGGCCCATTAAGGCATTTCTGCCTCCAGCCTCTGTATCCTCTTAAACGTTGTCTGACAAAAATGCCGCTGTGAAAATGTGAAACTGTAAACGGGGTATTCTGTATCCAACAACTGATGCCCTCCTTCTTTGGTCTCGTATGGGACTGGCAGTATCGAAAATAAATAAATAAAGAAAAGTTTCGAGAAGCGCGAAATCTTTCTGACATCAAAACTGCGTCAGGAGTGCGTGAAAACCTTCGCTAAGGGTGTGTCGAACCTTCGCTGAAAGTGCATTTAATCGATTGTCAAACCTTAAAAGACCCAAAGCGCAAACGAAGCGCGAACCCGAAGCGCGCACTAAGTAAACGCACCTACGAACGATCGAAATGTATACCGATACGTGGTTTGTGAGATAAAGGTCCACTACTGCACTCCTTCTTCTTGATGGAGGCGTGTTTTTTCTTATCTAGAATCGTTTCTTTTTCGCGATTTTCAAGTGATGGTTTTGACTCAAAAAGAACCCGGTTTCAAGCACGCGCTGTCTGTCCAGAGATCTTACCACAGCTTTTCGGTGGACCAACGGGTCTGTGGGGAAATGCACTAGTTATTTGAAGGAACCCCATCGGTCAAACTAAGAAAGCCTTCGCTTTAAAATAACGAAAAAGGACAAACTCCGCACTATGCCTTGAATCTGCGGGAAAATACAGATTTGGCGATGTAATTATATTTAATCGCTATAATTTATACAATTGGTGAAAAAAACAAAATATTAATTAAAAAAATAAAATTATCCAACGTCTTCGGCTACCCATAGCCAAATCTGGCTGTAAAGAACTCACAACTTAGACCAGTGACGTAACAATGCTACGCATTAAGTAGAAAAGCCTCTGATTTTCTGCATATTTCTTAAGCTGATATGGCTAGGTTGGTATTTATTTTTCTTGTTTGTCAACAAAAAACCTTGAGGTTCCACCTGTCTTTGAAGCGTGGGGCGTTTTATAGGCGAGGTGTTCAATAGCGCGAGCCGTTGGAAAACGAGCACCCCGCGTGAGTGCTATTGGCATGCGACCAAGACCAAAGTCGCACGTGGTTCAAACCATTGATTCGGACCTCAAGGCTATGTGTCGTATGCCTTGGATATGCATTTTGGGTAGGTTAGCGGAGAATTCACACCATTTTGAAGATCAGTAGAGTCAAAACAAAGTGCGTGTTTGTCGGTATGCGTTTCTTAGGCATAACCACCCCAAACGTTCAAAATAAATAATACATTCGCATACTTCTCGCCTAAATTTTGAATCATTTCGATGTCGTGTGCAAAGTAGTTTTATTGGTCATCTACCTTGACATAGTGTAACGGCTCATGATATTTTTATTTGAAACTGTCTGATCCCCCTTCCTCTCAGAAGTCACGCGTACAGCTGTCAAATATACCTGTGTCGCTCGTTAGTCGGGTGCCATCGCAGAGAGGCCTGCCATTGCAGCACAGAAAGTTGTCCGAACCTAGTATTGAGTAGCGCAAACCGAAGCATTTAATTATCACGAAACGCTTTCCTACTGCCTTTTTCAACAAGCGCTCGATAACGTCACTGGGCAGTTGTGCACTGCATTGGTGGCCAAAAGAAAGCGTAATTTCACCATCGAGTGCAAGCAGACAGTCGACCGTAGCGACCGTCCTTGCAAACGGGATGTCAGCTCCGTAATACCAAAGCTAGCATGTTGGGCAATCGCTTTTGCACCCTCCTTAACGTCAAAAAGAACAACACAAGGTAAGACGTGTCACGAGAAAAAAAAAAAGAGGTTTAACAAAATTTTCGTTATAGTCGATTACTAAGCAATGATGTACAGGCCCCTATGAACACCATTCCGTCGGCAAAGAGTGTTTCAGGACTCCTTTAATGACCTAATTAACTTTCGTTCCAAAATTGAGTCGAAAGAAACCAAAGTAAAGAAAAAAAAGGCTACGCGACCGTACTGAACGGCAGAGGGGGAAACGAGAGGCGGGGGAAACAAGGCAATCCACCGCGAAGACGGCAGGCCGCGTCTTCGCTCGGCTCGATGTATCTCGCTAGTAGAGGCATCCCACGTCTTTTTGCATCACGATGCCACTAGACAGACGAGCATAAAAAACACCAGCAGGAACAGCGGCAGGCGACGCCGTAGCAAGGAGGGAAATCAATTTAGCGCTGACGGGCGGCGGGCGAAGGAGCTGATCAGAATGCGGCCTTATACCTCGCGCAGTCACCGGCGCGCCAGCTGCTAAGGCGCATGATGCAGAGCGCGAACGGATTGGCGACGTGAACAGCGCGCGGGGGAAGAGTGCTGCGATGTGGGTTAGAGAGGAAAGGGGGAAGCGGCGGTGTTTATCTAGCGCAGCGGAATGATCGACTGGCTGCGACCAGCCAGCCCCGTCGCCGCCGCCACGGCGCAGCAATGTGCTGAACCAGCGTCGATGCCGCTTCCCTCCTTTTCGGTGGCCAGGCCCGGAGAGAGAAGGGGTGGACCGTCGCCAAATGTTCGCCAGATTCTCACTAGCTGGTTGCACGGGAGGGAAAGTGGGTGGCAAAGGGTCGCGTCGAAGGTTGGACGCTACTTTCTTTTTATCATTATTTATCGCTCCTTTGGCCGCCCCTCCCCGGAGCGCGAGGCTGTTGGCCCCATCTCTTAGATTAGAAGCGGGTCGATGAAGGAGTTGTCGCCGCCGATTGCGATAGGAGCTCCGCTACCGATCCTTCGTCGCCCTATGCCTAGATGACTCCCAGGAGTATAAGCCGCTGTCACGCGACGCCTGTTATGCGTAAAAAAGGAGAGCAAAACATGGGCGTTCAGCCCTTTACAACGTCGAATCTTATCTAACTTTAAATCTGTCAATGACTTCCTCAGTGACTTCGCCTCGCTAGCCTAATAGTTTGGATGTCGTGGCCTGTGGCCTTTGTGACTTCGACGCACTCGTTGCCCGTTTCTGACCTCCCGGATCGCCAAAAGCAAAAGCACCCGTGTGACCAGATTTAGTCCAAGTGGTTAATCCCCACAGGGTCATACTTAATCCAGAGCACTCCACTACGGCCGCCTCAAAGCCCATGTGTAGCTTCGGTGGGAGTAAAACTTCCCGGATTTGAAAACTACAACTACAACTACAACTACACGCAAGCACGCACGCACACACGCATGCGCATATTATATATATATATATATATATATATATATATATATATATATATATATATATATATATATATATATATATATATATATATATATATATATATATATATATATACACACCCATGAAAATGAACAGCCACGAAGAAGATCCCGAATATGTGCTTCAATACCCACGCAGACAGAAAGGCCGTGCTCCAAATTAAAAATCAGAACTAGTGTAAATGCGCGGAAATTATATTCGCGTACACAAACCAACACCACATTGGTTTTGAAGATGATCAGCGAAAGTTTTTAATAAATATACTGTCGAAAATAAACCTGCGCAGAATTACAACCTGCATTGGTAGTTTAAGCATGACGACAGCATTTGCAACCCGCGCGAACCTCCTCTTAAGCACTTTTAACGCGATAGCGTCACTAGGTTATTTAGCGATTTCCCGTGGGCAGTAGGCATGCGCATAAGCCGGGAACATGTGAACAGACATGTCCTCGGCAACTTTCCCTTTTGTAGTTTTCAGTTTGCCATTATTCGCAGCATTTCCCAGCTTTCTCTAAATTTTTGCAGCGGAAGTAAATTCGGACTGTTGTAACGTCGCCGTTCTAAATCCAAAAATAAAATAAACAGAATCTCAGAATTCAGACCCTAGACACGAGTGCATGACTACAATATTCCCCGCCCTCTTGCAAAGTACATGGTCCTAAAAGGTACATTGCCTCGATTTGGACGGCGAGAAAAAAGGGCACAGTACTAAACGACATGAAACTTTTTTTCTTGCAAACATGTGGTTCATTTCTAGCAATACAGGGTGTGGCGTCGAAAAAGATTGGATTGTTGGATTGCCTCTACTGGGACACGGGAAAGAGTAGTTGCAGTAGTTCCTCACGGCAACAGGGAGAGGGGGATAGAGATAGAGAGACAGAGAGAGAGAGAGGGGGGGGAGAGAGCGAGAGCGAGCGAGAAAGACAGAGAGAGAGAGAGAGATGAGGGGATGAGGAGGGAAGGGGAGGGGAGGGACTCACCTGTTCTTGCAAAGAGAATACTCACAACAAAGAGTATTTAAGGTAGGATACGGTGAAGTAATAACCAAAAGTTCACACAATGCATGACTTGAGAGACACGTCGCTCCTCTCACATACCTCAGTCAGACGCCTTCAAAGCCAAAGAATAGCGTGCCTTCGTGTTCTGTAACAGTCACCAAACTAACGCTAACTCAAATAGCCGAGACCAAACCGAGCTGCTCACTCCGTTCACGCCGAAGTACAAATAATTGAAGTTGAGTGCGCAACATAAAGACGACCACGACGACGAAACCTGAGAGCGATGAAACGCACGGAGTGGACGTTTGTTCCAGCAGTTGCAACTTTGGTTCTTCCAGGAAGAAGAGATGACGAAGAATCCGGCCGTGACTGAAGGCTTTGCACAAGCGAGAAAATCCACCATCGCAGGGAGAGCTATAAGTTCAGGCAACCAAAACAAAAGAAAAAAGAAAGAAAGGCGCAAAACCTGTCGGGAATACTTGCGCAAACAAGAGGCGACCTTTCTCGGTTGTCTCGTTGCGTAACTCACGCAGACACCTCAAGGGACGTGGAACCAAAGCGGCGTCGACTTAGACACTAGAAAGTTACCCGCCCGGCGACGCTAACGAGGTTATTTTGACCTTTACTGGCGTTGCAGAGATCCCGTGTCGGCGCTCACCCCGTGTTCCAGTAGCGCTCGAGAGACGCCCACTGCTCAAGAGACTGGGTACTAGAGGACGACATGAATGGTAGTAATAAAAAAAGAACAAAAAAGGCGATCTCGGCACAAGGGAAACAAACAAACTTCTCCACTCAGGGGATGTTTCTGTCGAATTCAGACTCTGAGCCGATGGCAATTGAAGTTGGTTAGGTTAGGAATGCGTATCAACGAAAAGAAATAAACCCAGTTAATGTCACATTCCGTGCTGCAAAAACAGCATTAGGTTGCAACATAAAGTCGAGCGGATAAGCTAACTATTCTCCTGCATGCAGGTGCAGCGGCCCTTGAGGGCCTTAGCGTAAGCCATCCCAAGAAGAAAAAAAACATTGATAATGCACGCACACAAAAAAAAAAGGCAGACATGCCCAAAAGCGCTTTCGTTTTGAGCGTTGCTTCGAAGTTTGGTAGATCAAGAAATGGAATTTGCTATCTTGTAACATCACGTATCGTTCAGACTGTGCTAAATTGGCTCTATCAAACCGGTTTATTTTTTTGTTTCCTTTACAGGGATAACAAGGTTTTGTTATTTTGCGTACATTGTCAGCGTCCCAAACGTCGCTCTCGAATCATCTCCGGCGTGAGGCAATAGGAGGGAAAGTATTGCGTGTTCGCAGGGCTAGAATTGGAACGCGCTGTCGATACATTTCGGAGCTTCAGAAGAGATCGCCATCGTGATGCCTTTCTTTTTGCGCAAGCGCTCGCAGTGACGAAACGCTCTTTCTTTCCCCGCGAACTCAATCTAGTTTGTTTTTTCACTGAGTGCCTTCTCTGAATGGCTCTATCAAGGAAAGTGAACAAATGACAGCGAACAAAGCACGCCATGCTGGAAACCAAACCCATGCCGCTGTCGAGAAAAGAGCGATCTGTTTGGTATTGCAAGAATTGCGCCGCTGGAAGGTCGGTGACTGCTTAGTTCGATGCAATCAATCGTTCGTATCGCCAAAGAGAGATTGTCAGGAAGATATCGCAATAGAGGAAAAAGGAGAGAGAGAGAGAGAGAGAGAGAGAGAGAGGGGGGGGGGAGGGAGAGAGAGAGAGAGAGAGAGAGAGAGAGAGAGGAGAGAGAGAGAGAGAGGAGAGAGAGAGAGAGAGAGAGAGAGAGAGAGAGAGAGAGAGAGAGAGAGAGAGAGAGAGAGAGAGGAGCCAGTCTTCGTTCACTTTTATTTCAAGTAGAGCGTACTAGTCCACTTTTGGTCCTTCTCCTTCTAGTACATTCGAATTTCAAGATTCTTCGTTTGTGGCTGGCATTTTTTAAGCGTGCCGTGCTGAATAAACAAAAACATACGCAGAATAAATTTTCGTCCGTAATTACCATTGATAAGCTAACGCTTTATTTCTGGCATAGGTAGGTCACATTAGCGTCCAATCAAAGTGGCACGCCCAGGCTAACTCTGGAAATGTAAACGTGCTTGTGACGCTCTTATCGTCTTCCCAGGAGGATGATAGGTACAGCGCAAGGAGGTGCCGCGCCTCCTTATCGGCTTCCTTAAGGTCACGGAGCTCGCAGTCTCCTGGTGAAGTAGCCATAATATTAACGCATTAGGTGTTGCTCGGGCGCGGCAACGGCCGCCGCATCTTGCCAGGATAACACCACCTGACGCAACAATTCCACTAAACAACCTCTTTCGGGTCCAAGGGTAATTCACTTTTAACACGAAACCGTCCCTCGGCTAGGAAATCGCGCACCCGTCTGGCGTTCGCGAAGGCGTCCAGAGCATCGAATACTCGCCGTGCTTTCGATTATCCTTTACAGCGGTTTACGCACAGCGGCTTACTTAGCAGAGATAGTAAGCACGTACTACGTGCGTGAAACGTGATTGCTGCGCCTCGTACGAAGGGAACGTGCGAACGAAATACACCACAAGACCACACGCAGACGCTGCTCGGCGCAGTCGCCGGTTCAGGCGCGAACGCGCAGTGAGCTTGGGTGCACTCAGCGCCTCCTTGTATCATTTTATGATGGCGCGCACCCTGATTACTTTCCCCTGGTGTCACTGGATAAGATACAGAGTACCGTCTCTGAGGCAAGCAAGTGAGCAACGGCGGCCATTTTGGTGTTTATCAGTGTTGCCAGGTTGCCGCTTCTGCGACCTCACCGCTAACTTTGACGAGTTAATTTGCAATACAACACTGCCGAAGACAACACGGCATCTTCGGACACACTTCTGCAGCTGAAATGCTGCGTCACTTTTGATTCACGTTCGGAACGACGCCAGTCGCGCGCAGCTGCAGAGCAGGGAGGGCAAGCTGACACTACCGCAGGTTACCGACAGAAAACGCATAAACAACAAAACGGCGGTGGCCGTGAAATGTCGCAGTGTACACAAATGTCACGTAATGCGAATTGACCAATGATCACGGCGGCGCCATGAAAAAATAGGAAAAAAGAGTGCCGATACTCTGTAACTTGATCTTGTGACCTTACATCCTCTATGCCCATCTTCGAACCCCTAACTTGGGAACGAACGCTCAATAAGACGCTTTCACTGCGCCAGCGCACGAGGCGCTGGCTTGACCCTGGCTGAAGATCAGAGTGACGCTACGAGCAGCCTAATGGTTTTGTACCTATCGTAATGCAGCTTTGCTTCTAAAAAAGTGGGCAGAATATTGTTTTACGCCTGAACGCAGGAGTTGGTGTCACACATATTTCGGATTGCTATCTTTGCTTGGTAACAGGACAAAAGCTGACCAATTCGGGAACGCTGCCGTAGTGTCTTAG